>NC_141766.1:44237977-44562977 GCF_982258835.1 Parasteatoda tepidariorum
AATTTCACCTTGCGTCCCCTTGCTTTTAAGCTTGCCATGGAAAGTTTTAGAGGTTTTCCTTTCTATGTACCGAAAAGGTGGGTTAGTTCCATCGAAAAGTCCAAGTTTGTCCCAATGCTGTATCCATAAGTTCCCTTGTCTACTGGGACTGGCTTAAAAGTACAAGGCTACAGACTAGAACATTGGTAATCATAAACCCGAAAATGAGTAGACTTTTTTTTAAGCTGGTTATAAAATAAGATAAAATACCACCCTGTATACTGCGAATAATATGCTGTGCGGGGAAAAAAAACCCGAATATTTTTTGAATGGATTTTTACATACTAGGACCCAATCGTAATTGTTTGAGGTCCTAAACTTAAACATGATAATTAATTAGTATAGTTAATATTTTAAATCAAACACAAAAACTTTCTCTAAATAATCATAAATTTTTTCGACTTTCAACAAATGGAGGGGGAACCGCAATATGGTCATATTAATCATTCTTATAGTTCATAATTGCATATTTTTAGTATGTATCAGGTTTTAGAATTGACCTTGTGGAGTTTTTTAGCTGCAAAGAAATAAATGTGCTTAAATTTTAATCCATCGTAGCAAACAATGGTATAAGTTGTTGTAAAATCACGAATACCTTTCCAGGTGTTGGAAAGGTTTCAAAACGTCTGCAAGAAAAGGTTTAAGACATGTCAAGGAGTCAAAAAATAAAATAAAAATTCAGAAGAAAATGCTACATGACCTTAAAAAATTCCGCTTCCCCCTTTATTTTGATGATTTCCTGACTTTTTTTCATGATTTTATGACTTTCCGATTTTATTTAAACTTTATACCTGCTATGATAAAGTTAAACAGCGTGTAATACTTTTGATAGTGTTCTCGGATTTTTTTTCACGAATTAACGCAATTAAAAAAGATCTGATGATTGCGTTTATTTTAATTAATTATATTTTTTAATAGATATCTTTACAATGAAAAAATTTTTTTTATTCAATCTAATGGAATACAGCAAGGATCTAATTTTTCATCTCTCTTAGCTACCTTATTTTTACACGATTATGAAAAAAATTATTCTCTTAATATTAAATTTGTTTTTAGATTTATTGATTAGATTATCTCTAATTTTCATGATTATACATTTTTGTTAAATAGTTTTTACCCCGAGGAATTAATCTTGCTTCGTAATCATGATGATAATATTAATTTTAATTTTTTGATTTATGTATTAAAAAAGAAAATATCTGCTTTGTGGATTTATACCATAAAAGAAATGATTTAAATAGACTAATTGCATCTGGAATTCTAATGTTTTTAAAAACATTTACTTAAATACCATTTTTAATCAAATGAATAGTATTAAAAGAATATGTAGTAATACTTATTTATCCAAAACAACAAATAGACAAATTCTGTCAAAATTTGATAAAAAAAAAAACTATGTATGCTCAACTAAATTCTATATTAAATCATTGAAATAATTGTACATTATTATTAATAAGTTTACTAAAAACTTTTTTGTTAATTCATATTTTTACCATGTGCAAATCCAATACGTGCAAATCCGTAGCTAAAAATTGGTGCAAATCAGGCAAATCATGTTTCTTTTTTAAAATAAATGTTAATTTTCTAAAATCATTAAAATTGTATGATTACATATCAGTCTTATTAATTCTATTTTATAATCGTCTTTGAACAACCGACTCAATTTTGGGTTTACGACTACTAATGTTCAACTCCCTACCCTTGAAATTTTGAACCCAATCCAGAAGACAATGGAACCCTTGGATCAAGTTTTGGGAGGAATGTGCCTTCGTGGAGCACTTTTTGATGGAACTAACCCGCATTTGCGTTACATGGAGAGGAAAACCATGAAAACTTCCCACGGTTAGCCTTACAGCCAAGGGACTCTAACCCAAGATCCGTCTAAGGCTGAGGATAATAAAAATTATAAGGATATTAAACATAGCTCGTGTCGATCAAATTTCACTGAGAAAATTTATGATTGAAACAAGTTAGAGCCTAAATTTCGAATTCAAAACATGATGTAAGTTTTTGCTGCTTTGGAACAAAAACATTAAAACCATACTGAAAAATATTTGACAATAAGAAAAAATTTCTTTAAAAATTATTACAGATTGTTATTAAAAAATTAAGAATAGTAATATTATGCGTAAAATAATTTTAATAACTACCAACTACAATTCTAAGCAACAATAATACTTAAATTTTGTTGCATTGAAGCTGATGTGCAAAATAATCATAATTATTTGTTAAAAAAAATTATTAAATAGTTTTTTTTAAAATACCACTTACATATAAGTGACAATCATAGAATTATCTAGTTAAATTATTAATAAATCATCCAAAATTCCTAATTTTTCTCTAAATAGAAAATAGCTTTTATTGGAATGTAAAAATGGAAA
This sequence comes from Parasteatoda tepidariorum, assembly GCF_982258835.1. NCBI lineage: Eukaryota > Metazoa > Arthropoda > Arachnida > Araneae > Theridiidae > Parasteatoda > Parasteatoda tepidariorum. Next base: position 44,240,398 of record NC_141766.1, read on the forward strand.
TAACTTTAAATATTTTTTGGGAGGAGGAGAAAATTTTCCCAAACTGCCCTTACATAAAAATGATTAATCATAAAATTATTTCTATGAAAAATTAATTAATTTTCATTAAATAAAAAATATATCTATTATAGGATTTAAAAAAAAATTAGTTTAATTTTTTTTAGGTATTGAAATATTATAAAAGGGGAGGCACGTGCATTTTAATTAAGTGGAGTCAACTGAATCAAAACAAAAGAATTATTTCTTAGAGTGGGATCGTGACCTAAATTTTATTGTGAGACGAGATCGCGAATTCATCTGTTTTATTTTTAACAATGCCGACTGTTGCCCCTTTCTCTTTCATCCTTTGTTTTTAATTAGAAGGAAGTTAACCATTCAACTAAAATGACTTCAACAAAGGGTCCAGTATTGGTACAAGTGGAATTTGAAGTTTTTGGTGGAATTCAAGGTAAGCGATGAATGCTTTTTTTAGAACTATATATAAATTTTAAGGCTTGTTAGAGAAAAACTATTGAAAAATGATTTTATTAACATTTATTAGTTTAATACAGCATTTAATAAAATATAGTATGCTTTAATGTCTCCGAAGGACAAGTTTTGCTGGGGGAAAAAATAAATAAAATGTCTTCACTTGCATCAAATAAGGCAAAAAAAAATTAACCTGCAATATCAATTTTATTTCAACTCATCACTCTATTGGATTTAGATCCTTCAGATGTTATAAAAAGTGTAACTTTTGAAACGAATCCGAAACGCTATTGGATGGATTTAGAGTGTATTGGACACATTCTATTGGATTTAGATCTTTCTGATGTTATAAAAAGTGTAACTTTTGAAACGAATCGGAAACGCTATTGGATGGATTTAGAGTGTATTGGACGCATTCTATTGGATTTAGATCTTTCTGATGTTATAAAAAGTGTAACTTTTAAAACGAATCGGAAACGCTATTGGATGGATTTAGAGTGTATTGGACGCATTCTAATAGATTTAGAACTTTTTGGTTTTGTAAAAAGATGTAACTTTTAAAACGAATCGGAAACGTTATTAAAGAAACAAAAAGAAATATGTTGATGTTTGAGCCTTTTAATTTATCAGTGCAAACGTAATTTTTATATTTAAGTCAAAAACGAACAAATATGTAAAACTTTAAATATGCTATCACTCATTTATTAAAATAAACTCATAGCATTTTATTTTTCCTAAGTAATTTTTCGCATGAATATAATGTTTTATATGAATGAAACAGCGCATTTAATTCAATGGCTTAGCTAAAGGGGGGCAAGAGGAATATCTGTCTCTGGGCACAATCTTAGAGGGGTGCCAAATTCATGAAAAATATTTAAAATGAAAAAATTAAAAATTTCAGAATACAATGTTTTTTCTCTCGTTCAAATATCCTTAGTTGAGCCGCGATGGCTCAGGGGATAGAGCGTTCGCCTTCCAATGAGGTAAACCGGGTTCAAATCCCAGTCGATACGAATTCCGCATCCAGCTTGCACCAACTACAGTGCTGAAATGAAATATCCTCAGTGATAGATGGATCATGGGTTAGAGTCCCCTTGCCATCAAGCTAACCGTGGGAGGTTCTCGTGGTCTTCCTCTCCATGTAACACAAATGCGGGTTAGCTCCATCAAAAAGTCCTCCACGAAGGCAAATTTCTCTCAATACTCGATCCAGGAGTTCCCTTGTCTTCTGAATTGGGTTCAAAATTACAAGGCTATGGAGTTGAACATAGTGGTAAATCCAAAGATTGGGTCGGCTGTTCAACGACGGTTATAAAAAATATCCTTAGTTTGATTAGCTCGTTACAAGCCTGATAACTTACCAAATTTTTATCCAATTTTCCTAAATGTTGAATAAAATGTTTACTATAATTGCAGGCTGCTTTAGATGAAGGTTATTTGAAAACGTATTTTTAGCAAATTGGCCACATATTGAACGAAAAATGTCATTAGTATAAATGCTTATCTTACTCGGAAATTTTACTCTGTAAGTCTGACGGCAAGGAGAGTCTAACCCGTGATCCATCAACTACTGAGGATATTTTACTTCAGCACTGTAGTTGGTGCGAGCCGGGTGCGGAATTCGTATCTATCAGCCATCGCTGGGATTCGAATCCTGTTCACCTCGTTGGAAGGCGAACGCTCTATTCCCCGAGCCACCACGGTTCTCGAAATAATAAACCGGGATAGTCTAGTTGGTAAAGCGTTTGGTCCATGTCCAAGAGGTCGTGAGTTTGATCCTCACCGGTTGAAGACTTCCCGTGACAAAATGGTGTTTGGTGCATGATAAATCTATTGGGGTCACAAAGTCCATTAAGTTTCCATAACAAATCAATACCTCTGGGGTACTAATCGGATATTAATCACTCTCTGGTTGGTTCAGGTCAAAATTACGATCTGAGGATGAATGGATAACGTGTGATTCAAGTACTGAAATTTTTTTTCTTCTAAATATCAAAACAAAAATCAATTATGAGAAAATAACTTAGGATTACAAAATCGAGAAGTTCTCTTCCAATAATTTGTTGACATTTTGATATTTTAAATTTTTTTCTTCAGGAATTGAAACTTCATAGATTACTCTAGGTTTGCCTGAATTCACTTTTTCTATTTTTCAAATTTTAAATTGTCCCGCAGTGGACTGATCGTTAAGACACGGTTCCCAGCAGATCACTGAAGTCAAGCATCACTGGCTGCGGTCAGTGTGCGGGTGGGTGACCACTTGGATCAGTCTGCTTAGGGACCGAAGGTGTGCGGTATTGGTCCTCGGTAAACTATTCTACCGTAAAGTGCTCAACTTTGAGGGCAAGTCGTCGGGCTACCGAAGCGGAGGTGTCATCCCCACTGCAGAGAATCAAAATTGTGATGGTATGTCTTCGGATCATCCTCATGGATGTTTCCCACACCGTTACTAATAGCCCATTGTACAGCTCTAGTGCGACGTGAACGAACTACAAACAAACAATCAATTGCAACTAAATCTTCAAACAAATTGTAAGTTACCAACACTAAAAATATGTGAATGATAGTGCTATCGTTGTTATATATCGTTGTTATAAAGCAATCATGAACAAAGCAAGTTTTGCGACTTCCTATTACTTTATTTGGTTATTTTTGAATACTTTTTACGAAATAAATTTCGAGCAATGATAGTAATAAAAGATTAGTGTGTGAAAAATTTGTATTTTCATTGTCGTAAATAAAGCTTAAATTAGAAATAATGGTTGGTATTTTATTTTTCAGGTGTTAACTTTTCTAAGGTGAGTTATTAGAAAATTAGTAAGATTTAATTAAAGTCTCAAGAAAACAAGAAAAGGGAAATGATGATTTGTTTCTTCATAAGTATATTTTTCCTTGTTGATTAATTAATTTCGATTTCAATTTTCTACTGTCTGATTTTATGTTGAATATATTGCAATAAACAATAAAGCTTTTACTATTTTGAAGAATAAATTGCATGCAACTGAAAGAAGTTTAATATTAGATAATAAATTATGTAAAATAAATTCAAACTTAATGCATAAGAATTTGATAAAATCATGTGCTACTGAATTTATTCCAAAATATCTTTTCGTGCAGAAAACATTTCATAATCATTTATTTATTTATATTATAAAAATCATATTTCTTAATGTGTTAACTTTATAAAAAGTTTACAATTATTGAAATGTACAGGTTGTACCGTAATGACCACTCTTACTATATATTTTTAAAAAAGTTGTCAAAACATAAGTGAAAGAAAGTATACAACTTAAGGGACAACAAATTTAAAACAAAAATGCTATCAAAATCTAATGAATTACTACTGGTGAGAGCGGGACTGAAAATATCAAAACTTGTAATATTGCCAGATGAAACAAAGAGGAGTTGAGGGGCAATAATGAGAAGCACTTCATTAGGCAGTTAAACTGGTTTTCCTGCTTTTCATCTAGTCTTACTTACTAATGATTCGATAAGTTTTGACAGAATTTTTTTTCATTTAAATATTATTATTTTTTTTTTGCGACCTTCAATATCTGTATTTTTTTATTTTATATTTTTGTCGAGGATTCTAAAAATACGTATTAGGGTGGTAATTACGGAACACCTTCCATAATAATTTCATTAACGAAATATTTCTTTTTGTATTAATATGTTTATCACTTTTTTGAAATATGTTATAATTTAATAAGAAATATGTGTTACTACGTGAAAGGGACAATTTTGTTAATGAACTTATTAAGCTTTCGTTGTTATAAAAAAGTAATTTTCTTTCACTTTACATTCATAAGATAGCCAGTAAATAAAATTATTCATTTCGAAATTTTTTGTTGTATAAATTTGAACAAATATAAAACCATCAACATAACAATATAATTATCATATATCAATTATGAGCCGTTGTGTCTCAGGGGATAGAGCTCGCCTTAAAATGAGGTAAACCGGGCTCGTATCCCAGAAATGGCTGGTTGATACAAATTCCGCACTCTGATCGCACCGACCACAGCGCAGACGTAAAATATCCTCAGTGGTAGACGGATCATGGGTTACAGTCCCATTGCCGTTAGGCTAACAGTGGGAGGTTTCCGTGGTTTTCTTCTCCATGTAACGCAAATGCGTTAATTCCTATCAAAATGCTCTCCGCGAAGGCAAATTTCTCCTAAATCCAGAAGTTCCCTTGTCTTCTGGATTGGGCTCAAAATTACAAGGCTACGGAATTGAGCATTAGTTGTCGTAAATCCTAAATTGGCTCGGCTGTTCAATGACGGTTATAAAAATATATTAATTATACTAATTAATGTATTAATTATGCAAAGCTTTTTATCAATTACACACTTCAAAATATCTGTCATGTTTATAAATGTCTATAATGTTTTCATTGTGAAATCAATTTATAGATAATCGAAAATTAAGTATTTTCCTATTTAGGCAGGTGTTAAAAAAAGTACATTACATTTTTTTCTTACTTCATGTAAAAGCCATTTTGTAAAAATTGCTCCCGTTTTTGTTTTACAGTATTGCAAGCAAATGTGTGATAGATTTGATTTAAAAGGATGGACAAAACCTTCACCCTATGGAACTGTTTTGGGTATTATCCAAGGAGAAAGGGCAAATGTTGACGAAATGTAAGATCATTTTTCGTTTTTATAGCATTAAATGAGAATTGAAAAGATCAAATTAAGCACCCTATGGAACTGTTTTGTGTATTATTAAAGGAGAAAGAGCAAATGTTGACGAAATGTAAGATCATTTTTCGTTTTTATAACATTAAATGAGAATTGAATAGATTAAATTAAGAAGCATTTTAGTTCGTATAAGGAAATGAACTGAATAACTTTTGATCTAATGATTAGATCTTCGCGTTCTAGGACTCATTCTTAATGGTTTGAGGGGTTGACCTCAAATATGCTAATTAATTAGTGATGACGATATTCTAAGTTACGAAATCAGACACAAAAACGTACTTTCTCTAAATAAACATAGCTTTTTTTCGCCGTGATTAGCTTTTTTTCGCAACGGATTTTGATTTCTGACCCCCCAATTATTGGTAAAATATAAATAACTAGTATTAAAATGTAAATTATAGTTTGGTCAAGAGAGCTGTCCAAAGTTTGGCCCCAATGTTAATCTATTTTTTACGTATTTTGCTATAACTCGCGAACTTTTTAAGTGAATTGAAAAAAAATTGCATTTAATTATAAAATTTGTTTATCCAAAGCTAGTCTTTGTATGCCAAGATTCAAAGATAATTCCATGCAAAAAATGACTTTTTGTAAATATTTACTATTTTATTTAATAATAGTTGAAAAAATTTTGGATTGCAAGATATACGATTTTTTACATTATTTTGAAGAATATAATTATAAATGGCAACATACAAAATTTGAGCGAAATTGGTTGAATAGTTCCTGGAAAATCTAATTTTAAAAATACGACATTTTTAAAATTCGATTTCTCCTTTGCTTTTCGACCGATTTGGCTCAAATTTTTTATTTTCTGCATTGTAAATTTTGTATTGTAGGCTGTTTTTTGAAAGCTCTCTGGTCATATGCAGTTAACGCTTTTTAGGGAAACATTTGCTATTTTTATAGTAGATGTTAGTTTATAATAGTTTCGCATGACTATTAGGTTAAGATTTGTCAATCTTTTTACCAGCACCAACTATGCTAAAGATAAAAATGACAAAAAATGACATTTTGTAGAAATGAAAAGCGTTTGTTTTCTATTTTTTCAATATTTGAAGAGCTGCTTCAGCGTTGCATTGTTTGGGCCTATAAAAGTAAGCATAAATTGAAAATTAATCATTGGTTTTAATAAGCTTGATTTAAAAGAAAAATTCCACTAAATTGGTGGATATTTCAATAATATTTTTTTTCTCAATATTTAGGTTAACATTCCATTTTTTACATATTTCGTTTTAATTTCCCTTCATTTCTATTCAGTGAAGCCGTGGTGGTTCAGGGGATAGAGCATTTGCCTTCCAATGAGGTGAACTGGGTTCGAATCCCATCGATAGCTGGTCAGTACGAATTTCGCACCCGGCTCGCAACGACCACAGTGCTGATGTAAAATATCCTCATTAGGCTAACCAGGGGAGGTTTTTAAGGTTTTCCTCTCCATGTAACGCAAAGTCAGGTTAGTTCCATCAAAAAGACCTCCATGAAGACAGATTACCTCCAATACTTGATCCGGGAGTTTCCTTGTCTTCTGGATTGAGCTCAAAATTACAAGCTTGCGGAGTTTGAGCATTAGTTGTCGTAAACCGGAAAATTGGGTCGGCTATTCAGCGAATGTTGTAAAAATATTTATAAAAAGCATTCGTACTGGGGATCGAGCGATTATAGTATATGTCTCATTTTTATAATTCGGTGCCATTTTACAAAGACTTTTACTGAAGATGCTAGAAGTTTTGCATGATTTTTCTTTATTACACAGACATTAGTTGACACTCTTAAGAACAAAATAAATAAATAAAAGAAATTATGCCATATTATTTCAAAAAGTAATGGTACTTCAAAGAAACCAGTTGAGAGAACTAAGTATATCGCCATTCTATACATAAAATATTTTTCTTATATTCTCTTTCCAGAAACGAAAATTTATGCTCTGTTATATTTTACAATTTCATTAAATATTCTAAATTTCATTCCTAAAAATATATGTAAGCTTTTGCTTAACTAAGTACAGTTGATGTCTGTCTGTTACCATATCTTTATTAATCTTTTTAAGACTGCACAATTAGAATTTATGAATGGTAACCCATGTTCACCAGTAAGGCAGTCTAGAAAAGAAAAATGAGTAACCAGTAAAATGTTTTTTTTTATGTTAACCATTTGAAACCATTTGGTAGCACTTTTTTGTTTGATGAAAAAGGAATTTTATAGTGTTAAGTACTGTTTTACCTTGTCTGTTATCAGAATTAGTTCTATAAAAAACATTTATTTATTTCTTCAACTGGATAATCTAGTTTATTAGGTTCTTAATCTACATCAAATATAATTTTAACATTTAATTTAGACTTACATTATTTTGCTGAAATTTGAGGGATTAAATGTTAGAAAAATGTCTGTTCACAGACTTGACAATTTTCATTGTACTTAAAATATCATTAAAAAAGGTCTGAAGGAAAAACCTTCAATTAGCATAAGAGATATGGGTGTGTATAGTTATATTTGAGAAATATTCACTTATAGTTGTAGTGTTTTATTTACGTCACACATTACGTCACTGGCTGCACAATGGGATATTGGCGACGGGCCGGGAAGCAGCCCTGAGGATGTTCCCAAAACATGGAATTACAATTTTTATCCTGTGTAGAGAGGAGTGCCCCCCACGCTTTGGTAGCCTGCGTTTGAAGTCCAGCACTTTACGGAAGAACAGTTTAACGAGAACTGATACCATGCACCCTTGGCTCCTTCACAGGGTGATCAAAGTGGTCACACACCCCACTCACTGACTCCCCGGTGATGCTTGACCACTGGGAACCGTGTCTTATTATGGGACATTTATCTGACATTAAAAAATAAAGAAAAATCCTTCTTCAATTTTCATATGACACTAAATTATAAAAAGGACCCATTTAATTGAATGATTTAGTGGAAGAACATGCTAAACAACATATTGAAACACTCAAAGTTCAAGGTCAAAGGGCACTTTCAATTTAAGAGAAACTAATTTCAAAAGCTTTAAACTTATATCAAAGCTTTAATTCTCAGCTTTATATATACTGCATCTAGCTGAATAGAATTTCATTTTTATTACCGACTGGTTAGAGCCGACCCACTTTTGGGTTTACAGCTATCAATGTTCAACTCGGTTCATTTTTAACCCAATTCAGAGGGCATGGAAACTCCTGAATCAAGTAATGGGACCAACTTACCTCCGGGGAAGAGTTTTTGATGAAACTAACTCGCACTTGCATTACATGGAGAGGAAAACCACGAAAACCTTTCATGGTTAGCCGGAAGGCGAGTGAATTCCAACCCATATAATCTGTATACCACTGAGGATACTTTAACGTCAGCACTGTAGTCAGTGCGGACCGAAGCAGAATTCGTATAGACAAACTATTTCGGGAGTTCGAACCTGGGTCATCTTATTGGGAGGCAACTCCTATACAAAATATACACAAATATACACAGATACTCATATGCGACACATATTACCATTCAAAATAAATTTTGTTCTCATGATCAGATTTTAATCCTTTGGCACAGAGGGAACAACGATGTATGTTTTAAATATTTTTTTCTGACTCTCTAATTTAACTCTCTAATATTTTGGAATTTTTTAATTATAAAAAACAGTTGAGGCGAACCGGGCTCGAATCCCAGTCGATACGAATTCCGCATCCGGCTTGCACCGACTACAGTACTGATGTGAAATATCCTCAGTGGTAGACGGATCTTGGGTTAGAGTCCCCTTGCCGTCAGGCTAACCGTGGGAGGTTCTCGTGGTCTTCCTTTCCATGTAAAGCAAATGCGGGTTAGCTCCATCAAAAAGTCCTCCACGAAGGCAAATTTCTCCCAATAGTCGATCCAGGAGTTCCCTTGTCTTCTAGATTGGGTTCAAAGTTACAAGGCTACGGAGATGAACATTAGTAGTCGTAAACCCATAAAATTCGGTCTGCTGTTCAACGACGGTTATAAAATATAAAATATAAAAAACATTCCAATAGTTTCTGAAAGAAATCCACTGTATTACCGGAATTATATTTGTTCTAAAATATGAAGTAAAGAAAAGTAGTTTGAATTATTTAATTTAATTTAAAAATTATTAATTTAAAAAAAATTATCAACAATTGACTTTGCGAATTAAAGAAGTTTCAAAGTCGAATTATTGTTCATCTTAGATCAAAACAACTGCAAATAATTGCAAATTTGAAAAATATATTGTTTGAAAGGGAACCATGTTTGGGAAATTTTTACCATCAACGCAAAAAGAGACACCAGTGTACGCTGTTGTGTTTTATAAACAAAAAAACTATTAAAATGCTAATGTAATATTTTTCGTCTATTCTGTTCTAAATTATTACAAAATACTGAAAAAAGTATGAGAAATATGTTTAAGGAAATCTGCGTGTCTAACCCTTTATATCTCAACAACTCTGATTTTAATAAAAATTACTCATACATTAGAATACATCATTCTAAGCATGTAAAAAATAATAAAAAAAATTTACAACATAAAATAAAAAAAATTATTTGAAAAAAATTGGTTGTTGCATTTCTGCAAGCTTATGCAAAATGACAAAAAAGTGCTTGCTGCATTCCTGCAACATTGTGAAAAATGGCACTAAGATTGAGAGATTCAAAAATTTTAATTCATATGAAAATTTTTAAAACAGTTGTTACTTTCGTTGTAACAAAGTCCTACACCACATTTCTCACAAATAGTTTGTGTAAATCCTTTGCATTTTGGGTATTTGCATCTGATTCTTTTGTTAGCCCAATTAAGCCAGTGCCTTAGCCCAATTAAGCCAGTGCCAATTTCATCTTGGCGCACTAGTTTTGGCCGACAATCGCCGAAATCGTCCTTCAAAGTTTGTTGGGGCAAAGTCATAGGCCTTTTATGTATGTTGCAGATATGCAAGGTGATATAAAGGGCTAAGAGTTAAGTACTATTTAAAGGGGCTTCTGGGAATTCAATGATGAGCTGCATCAATTTTTAAAGATGGAATTCTTACCTAAAACTATTCCTTAGTATTGTTTCCAAATACATTCTTTATGAGATTCTGTGATTTGAAATAGATATCTGCGCAAAACACATAAGCGGGGGCAGATCAATCTCCAGAACTGTTTGAAAATGCGGTTTATCATTTATATTGCTCCAAGATCTTCAATTCCAAGAAGCAATCGTAATGATTTTAGAACTAATTATGAACTTCGATCGTTAGATCAAAAGTTCTCCAGGGTATAGAATTTTTATTGCGAGCACTGTAGCATCGTAGTATGTGAATTTTAATCACTAGATCAAAAGTTCTTCTGGGTATAGGGTAAACTAACCAGTGAAGGAACACTTAAGCATCGCTTGCCTTTTAAAAAATCATATTAATTTCAAAATTCGTAATTTTAGTTAAATGACAGTGTCAACATATTTGTTACTAATTGGAAATTATGTAAAAAAATTTTAGAGAACTTACATAATATTGTTTTAAAGTTTTGGAGGTTCAAATAACAAGTAGTAAGAAGACCCAGTGAAGGAACAGCTTTTACCAGTGAATGAACACCCAGTAAAGGAACACTTAATTTTGGTTATTTTTTAATGCTCTTTATGAATTTATAAGCCATACAAATATTTAAAAAACAAGCTTATTCTTGAAATTATAACATATAAATACTTGGAAAATGTTAACTTTTTTTTGTAATCATGAATTGAAAATTAACATACTCGTATACATACTGTTCATTCACTGGGAAATCTATGCCCAGTAAAGGAAGATGCCTGTTCCCTCACTGGTTAGAAGTTGTTTTTCGTATTTTTAACATACTTTTGATGCGGAACATCACTAAAGGTACAAGAAAATTAAAGTTTATCTTTTATTTTCATTAACCAGTAAAGGAACACTTGTTCCCTCACTGGTTTTTCATCGTTTGGTGATCCAGTGAATAAACACCCCCTTATCTCAGTACTTTATTATGCTATGATGCTTTAAAAAAAATAAAACGTAACTTCAATAACTATATTTTGAATTCTCTTTTTCACAGTGAGAAAAATAAAACTATTACATGCAATTAATTCCACTTCAAACATATAAATACAAACACTCGCCTTATAATTTTTTCAAAGAAACAAGGTGTTGCAGAGATGATAACAAATTCAAAAATTTTTCCAGAGAAGTCTATTTGACCAGGTAATCCAAAACATTGCTAAATGACTTCCTATTGTTTGGCAGTAAGCTATTGTTACCAATCAATCTAAAGAAAAACTTTCAGATTCTTATTTTTAATCAATATATATGAAATGTTTCTTCACTGGGTAATGTTCCCTCAATGGTTGGTTTACCCTAATTTTTTTTTTTATCGTGAGCACTCGTAGTGTGTGAATTTCGATCATTGGATCGAAAGTTCTCCAAGGTGTAAAATTTTTTACCGCGAGCACTGTAGCAACGTAGTATGTGAATTTCGATCTCTAGATCGAAATTTCTCCAAGGTGTAAAATTTTTTACCGCGAGCACTGTAGCATCGTAGTATGTGAATTTCGATCTCTAGATCGAAAGTTCTCCAAGGTGTAAAATTTTTTACCGCGAGCACTGTAGCATCGTAGTATGTGAATTTCGATATCCTGATCGAAAGTTCTTCAGGGTATGAAAATTTTTTATTGTGAGCACTGTAATCAAGTTATATGCATTTAAAAAAAATCCAATTTTTTTAAAAAAACTTTTATGTATGATTTAGAATTATAAATTGTTTATGTTTTTTAGGGCTATGTGGTTACAGCATCAAGGTAGTCCTGGATCTCGTATAGAACACTGCGATTTGAGAAACTGGCAAATATTGGATAAACTAGATTATCGAAATTTTAATGTCCGTTTTTAATTTTACATGCTGTGCATGATGTCATTATCTATTAAGTACTCTGTTATCCTTTGTATTAAAAGTGAGATTCCATCAATAAATTTGATATTTTTATCGTAATTATATTTATTCAATTGAATTTGTAAAAGAAAATGTTTCAAAAATCAGTTAATGAAACAACATATGTGTAGTCTTTTTATTGCTGTAAATATCAAAACCGTTATGATAATATAAGAATGTTATCTATTAAATTAATTCCTAAGGTATCCGACTTGGTGAAAACTATCAACTTCGACGGAAATTTCGATTTTTTTTTTACTGTCTGTATTTGAACTTTTATTCATTTAATCGCTTAAATTGATTAAATTCATGTAATTGCCTTTTCAAATCGCTTTGAATGGAGAATGAGTGTTATGATTCTTATTATTTTGTTCATATAATATAAGTTGTTTTAATATTTTTTTGGCAATTAATTACTGTAAATGCATTTTTTTTTCTTCGGAAAACGTTCGTTTTGAGCCATTCTCTTCACGCTAACACACATTACAAAAACATTTATAATACAATTATTTGAAGTTTTGAAACTGTAATGTTTTTGTTATGCTTTCAGTATTTAATTTTTATATTTAAATAAATTATATGTTTAAGACAAATGTAATTCACTTTCAGAAATTAATTTTTTAACAATTATTTATTGATTTTTTGTCAAAGTTTTCGTGCATTTTCTTGCCTTTTCTAAAAAATGTTATTTTGAGAAAATTTCTTTACGCTAACACGCGTTACAAAAAGAGTTTACAATAGAATTCTTTGAAACTTTGTATGCAGATTTTATATAATGTTAGCTATGATTTGAACAAAAAGCTAAGGTCTAGGGTTTGAATTTATTATTTTTATCACGCTTTCAGTACGAAAGTTTTGAATTTAAAGAAAAATCAGCATTGAAACATGTATTTTGATCTATTTAATGTACAGTTCAAAACACAATGTACGGTATTTAATGTGCAGTATTTAGCTTAAAACACAGGTAGCTATATTTTAGAAAAAAAAATTTTGATTGTAAAGCTGTTAATGTAACATAAAAAAATTTGTAGTTTTTATGTTCAAATTTTCCCTCCTTTGGAAAAAAATATTATTAAAATTTTCAATGTTTACTAGTTAATGTTTAAGTTTAAAGTAGGTTAAGTTTAAGTTTAAGCTAAGATTTATTATATTGGAACCCCTGCTTACAGAAAATAAAATAAAAATTTTAAAGGATTTTTTAAAAAAAAAATTTAGTAGTACCTAGTCGGATTCCTTAAGGGAATGAAATGTTTTAACAGGTTAATAATTTTGTGGGGAAAAACTGCTAAATCGACTGCTAAACTTTTATTGTGTGTGTGATTTATTTATTTATTTGATTACCTTGTTATGGAATACATTTTAACACAGGGGATTGGAAATATTCCGTCGTTTCTTTTATACAAAGATATAAAGTAAACGCTATATCGCTCTTTGTAGTTTTTTCTAGAAAGTTTTTAATGATTTTCCAACAAAAAAAATACATTTTATTAAAAAAAAATTGTTGGATTGTATTATTTACATTTAAAGCTGTTGGATTGTGTTATTTTATTTCGACAAACCTCTCAAGTTTTAATTTCAATTTCAAATTTTAGAATTCCCAAATTTTCATTTAAAAAAACGTTGAGTTAAAGCATTATGAAAAAGTGAAAGATTTACCATGTAAAAAGTTTCTGAAAATTTATTCTGTATCTGATATAGTAAACATGAGAACTTGATCAGAATCTGAAACTGAAATCTAATTTAATGGAGAGAAATTTTATTTTTCATTGAAGGAATATTGAGAAATTTTTTTATTTGACCATGCCAAATTAAGTTTTCTGTAAATTTGATTAAAAGAAAATCTGAAAGTCATTATTTAAATAGTGTCCCAAAATAAAACTACCCGTTTCCAAAAAATGCACCACTGTGTCTTTTTTTTAATCCATAAACAAACGTTTGAAACAGAAATTAAAAAGCAAATTTTATAACAAACTATATGTCTTACACTGTTTGAGATGAAAAAGTGTTTTTTTATTTTAATTATTTTTGAAGAAAGTCATAAAATTTTTTTGTTTTAAATTAATCATTAAATGCTTGTAAGTTGTACGTATTTTGAAAACCAATTTTAATATATTCCCAAAAAAATTGTTTCTAGGAGGAATATGAAGTTTTGAATTTCTATATGTTAAGATTAAGGGATAATTATACTTTTACCATTAAAACTTACCTTTTGAATATGTTAAAAATAATTACCATTTGATGCACTCTTTAATCAAAAGTTACTGATTTTTTAATTAATTAAGCTTTTATAAACTCGAGTTTCTCCTGATTCAATTAAGCGCAAAAAGAACAAACCTTCTTCACAAATATTAAGGTGCTAGGTTTTAAAGGTAGAGTCATGTTTTGTGTAATATTTTTTAATATAATAAAATAAATAATTAATTATTTTTAACTTTAAGCATATGAAAGATAAGGATTTGAACAACATTTCATAAAGCTTTCATATAAAAGTTTTGAAAATGTCATATAAATAATTGATTTTCGGAGAACCCTTAGAAAAGAAAAATTTTCGGGGTGAATGCAAAATCTAAAAAGCTAATGCATACTTAAATACTACACACTTCTTTTTTAGATAGAATTACCGAAGCATAGAAAACGAAATAGAAATTTGAATTTTTGGAAGAAAAAAATGCTAATTGTTGCTTTAATGAATTACGGGGAAAAAGAGTTTTACTCTAGTTGACATGAAAGTTAGGAAAAATATTCTTAACATGTTGTACTATAAGATAAATGTTTTAAAAAATGGATATTTTGAGTACTCAATACCTATCTAACCCATTAGAACAGTTATGTTCAACCAGCTAAAATATATTTAGCCACTGAAATATTTCTTTAGAATGAATTCTATTTATAAAGAAATGAGGATTTTATGTCGGAATACATATGTATAAGAAAAAGAACAAAAAAACTTTATTACACAAAAACTTTACTTGCTCTCGTGTTTTAAATCTTCTTCAATTAAGAAACTTCAAAAGCGCAGTCTTGATTTAAAAAAAAAACTAATAACTAACAAGTTTTAAAGCTTTCCTTAAAATTGTGTTTTTTTTTCTACGTGGAAAATTACCAACCTTCTGAACATGTAAGAGAAATTGAACTGTTTGATTTTCGTAATTAAGAGTTCAAAGAATATTAAAAATCGTTTGGAATTATTTTATTTAGAAAAAATCCAATCTCTTCTCACTTGATTTTTTCAACAATAAATAAATAAATAATAGTTAAATATATTTACTCAAAAATTTTTTATACTTCAAACGATTTTCAAATTGCTTAGTTTAAAAAACGATAACATTTAAAGGCATCGAAAAATAAGAGTTCCAAAGCAAACGATATTAAAGCTATTTAATTTTAATTTTTCTCTTAGGAAAAAATAAAAATATCGAACTTTTGATGCAATTAGCTCAAGTTCAAATCCAGGATATGATTTATTAATTCAAACGGTTATCACAGATTATTACTCATAAATTTAATAGTAAGTATTACTAATGTTGTTTGTGTTGCACTTAGGATGTTTATAAAATTAATTTCAAAAAATTGAGAAGTATATAACAAAAAATGGCAACAAAAAAATTCCAGAAAGAAGAAGTCAGAATTTAATCATTTTAAAGAGCAACACCATAAAAATTGTCTTTTATTTAAATAATAATGTTTATTTTTCTGTTCACCTTAGAAACACATATATTTGCTTTAACATTAATCTACACTTTTTGGACTCAATTTAAACTAGTTATTAAAGTAAATTATGCGAAATGAAATACGCAATATAGCCGATAGTTCAAAATTTCTTTTAAAAAATATCAGAAAACAGAAGATACGGTAACTAAATCAATCCTAATATGCAACGATAACTACTGAGTTCTACTCTCAAATTACTTTAAAGCAGTCATTATAAAAAATTCTAGAAATACATTTGTTCTCTAGATTTTATTCTTATTCAAGATCAGGTTAATCTAAGTTCTTTTATTCGTTTCGCACAATTGTTATCGATTATAACGTTTCTTCTCTGGAACCTTATTAAGCGACCTTGAAAATATTAACAAAAAATGCTGGGGCAGTCCTAAAATAAAATCTCATTACATTACCGTTATGTGTAAAAGAAATTTTGCCCCCTGAAGGGTTGCCACACCGTAACAAAGTTTAGAGTCATCGAACCCAGAGTACTAGACAGAAGAAATTTGCGCCATTGCGCCAAAGACCAATCCGTAAAGCAATCCATACGGTCACTGCAAAGTGACGTCATTTTCTAACATCGTCTGCTGGTCGCCTCTGTTTGGGTACGAGTGTTTGAGTTTACTTTGTGAGCAATAACTGTGGAAGTAAGTTACTTTTACGTCTTTCGTCATTAAGTAACCGGTATTTTATTTTCAATTGTTTACTTTTAAAATATGTTTGGAATTTCGTCATTGTTTATGTAATTTGACCGGTAAATTTGAAAAGTTATTTAAATAAAATGAGTTAATTTCGTAATGAAAAAAAAAGTTTTGGTATATTTTATTTTTATTCTTTTTTTATTAACGCACTAAACATTTAAAATTTTCTGTTAACATTTAAAAAGTTTTCCATTTTCACGTATATTATTTCTTTGGAATTATATTTAACTTATTAATTCCATAACTTGCGAAAAAGACGAACGATTTAAATAATAACAACGAACTTTAAAAACGAAACTAACACTGTTTTTGTTTATTCTTTTTTAATACATTTTATGCGTGATTTTAAATGCACATATTGTTAAATGTTTTTCGAATAAAGACGCATTCTCAATTTATAATGGAACATGATTCAATATACCGGCATTTAGAGGTGTAGGGGAAAAATCTATTTTTTATGCTTTACAATTTCTAAAAAGAAGTTAATTTAATAATGACTAATGAGACCACCTTCAAATCATGTTATTTTCATGTGATGTTATTCGGGTATTTTTTTTAATGTAATATTTTTGCGATCCTAGAAATCACTTTTACTTGCAGCCACGTGCCTAACTTAGTGGTTTGGGGAGTAGAAACCAGTGCTGTGGAGTCGGAGTCAAAAAATATGCTAGACTCCGACTCCGGTTAGTTAAAAGTTAAGTTCATGTTGAAAGAAGAAACGAAGTTATTAATAATATCAATATTATTAAAAAAAATATTTATTATTGCATTTTCTGAAAAGATATTAATTTAATTATGACTAATGAGACCACCTTCAAATCATGTCATTTTCATGTGATGTTATTCGGACTTTTTTTTAATGTAAAATTTTTGCAATCCTATAAATAACTTTTACTTGCAGCTATGTGCCTAACTTAGTGGTTTGGGGAGTAGAAACCGGAGCTGTGGAGTCGGAGTCGTAGTCGCTCGTCTCCGACTTCGATTAGTTAAAAGTTAGGTCCAGGTTAAAAGAAGAAAATAAGTTTTTAATAATATAAAAATTATTCAATAAAATATTCATTATTGTATTTTCTGAAAAGATGTTAATTTAATTATGACTAATGAGACCACCTTCAAATCATGTCGTTTTCATGTGATGTTATTCGGACATTTTCTTAATGTAATATTTTTGCGATCTTAGAAATCACTTTTACTTGCAGCTACGTGCCTAACCAAGAAGTGGTTTGGGGAATAGAAACCAGTGATGTGGAGTCGGAGTCAAAAAATATGCTAGACTCCGACTCCGGTTAGTTAAAAGTTAGGTCAAGGTTAAAAGAAGAAAAGAAGTTTTTAATCTTACGAAAATTATTCAGACAAATATTTATTATTACGTAAACTAAAAAAAAATGACTCGGTTGCGTATTATGGCAATCATTTCAATTATAATTTATTACCAAATCAATTGATTACATTTGAACATTTTTGAACCTATATGTGATTTAACTATTGAAAAAGAAAGAGGAAAATTATGGAAAGTATTGAAAAATCGAAATTTCGAATGTAAAGGGCTATATAAGGTTGCACTTTATCAGCACCCTCGGCTTTCATGGGGTTGTTGATGTCTAATTCTTTGTTGTAAGTCCCCAAATTTCTAAGGCTTCCTACAAGGAACCTCTAATATTTATGTAGGTAAAATTGATTTTTGTAATTTCATAAAAGTGTATTAGATATTTTCAAAAGTAATGCTTTAAAATTTTCTTTTAAAATAAATTATGAGAATTTGGAAAAAAAAGGGAGGGAAAAAACCATATTTTGGTCATGTTGTTCCCTCCTATCTTTTATCGAACTACCTAATTTCACACAATATCATTTTGTGCTTGGTTTTTTGTAACTGTCTTCTAAATACTTAATACAGTATACTTTCGATATCACAAAGTTGATGGGACGCTAAAAAAAATTCGAGATAGCGAGTTTTCGAGATACAAATTCAGAACTAAATATGTTCTTAAAAGTAGGAAAACATATTCTAAAATATTACCCTAAAAAGTGGAATCATGAAACATAAGATTACTACTATTAATTACGTATGTAATGATAGTTGACTGTAAGTCTAAATACAACGATGATAATTTTATTTTTAAAAGTAAGACAAAAATAATTATGCATTAAATAAAAAATAATTGGTTTTGCAATGAACTTACATTGTGATTTTTGTGAGAAAAATTCGTTTTCTATTTCGAAAAAAAATTCGACATAGCAAGGTTTTGAGAAGAAACCCTTTGACCTAGAAATTCAAATTAACATTAGGTGAATACGTATTGCCAAGGGGAAAACATATTTTTGTTGACATAACGAGGTTTTCGAGGTATCGAAGTTCGAAATATCGAGAGTATACTGTATTTTCTGGGGTTGCTTGGTGGGCAAAAATGTAAAACGTTTAGTTAAAAACGAAAATTTTAATTTGTTTCTTTCGATTTTTAAAATTTGTGTGTTCGGTAGTTCGTAATACTACTTAACATTTATAATTTCATACAGGATATTTTTGCTCATATAGAGAATGAATCGTAATTAAATGTTTCAGTAAAACATACTCGACTGGAAATTAATTTCATAAAATGTTTCTGATAGGTTTATATTTTTAAATATCGCTTTGTTTAGCAAATTCAGCATAAGTAAATCCCCAAGTTACACATAAGCCCCATGTCCCACCATATCTTACTTACCCCTAGCAACAGTAAATATAGATTCTACTCAATGGTTTACCTAGCTAGACTTCTGTAAATTATTGCGAAATTTATATTGTTCATGCCAAGACAAATAACTTAAGTTGTATGTGTGTGTGCATGTTATTTTTAAGCAAAGTGAATAACAGGAGATTTTTTAAATCGTTGTCATATTTCCATTTGAATTTCAGCTTCTCGAATAATAGAATACGTTTTTATTTTTATATATTTATTTATTTTTGAAAACTTTAAATAGAATCAATTGCTTCAAATTTCGATTAGGCGTTTAAATTAAAATTACATTTTATATCAAACCTAATTAATTTAGTAATTTAATTAAGTTTGTAAGCAAATTAGTTAAGTAGTAGTAAGTGATAATTTAAATAATTATCATAATATTCATTATGGCTATAGTTTTGTACACTTCATTGTTAATGTTTATGTAATTAATTTGCATAAAATCAAAAATTTATTTTCCTTATTTTTACACATGTAGGACCTAAACTTATAACTTACCAGAGTCAAAATCGATTACTATTATCGCAAAATTACTCTCGAATTTACAGACTCAAAACATTCTTTTCTTGAAATGCAAAGTAAATTCACGCTAAAAAAACCAAACCCAATTCTTATGAACATTGAACTTTTATCTGAAAGATAGCAATAAAATATGAGATAATGACTTTTCTTAGGATTTATGAGATTCTGTTATGTTTATTTAACCCTCCACAGGTACAGCTCGGAATACTTTGATCTTCATTATCTCTCATGTCTGTCTGTAATGGTGATGTAATTGAAAGCCCAGTTTCGGATACTAGTAGCAAAAGAAAAGGAGGTGTTCGATTTGGTTCTCAAGACATGGAAGACGATATAGTTAGCGTACGTTCCTTAGCCATTACTGAGGCTAGACCATTTAATGACAGTTCTTCGAATGTAAGTGATCTATTTCTTAGTTTTAAGCTTCAATACTACCTTACTGTCTAGCTAACCGTGGGAGTTTTTCGTAGTTTTTTTTTTCTTTATGTAGCGCAAATGACTTTTATTCCCGCCAAAAGTCCACCACGGAGGCAAGCTTGGCCCAATTCTTAATCCAGGAGTTCCCTTGTCTTCTATGTAAACACTGTGGGCCAGAAGACCATGATCTTTGGCCAAATGTCAAAAATTAAATTTTCAATTAAAATATGTGTATGCAGTTTTAATATAGCCCAAATTAAGTATTCATAATCATTCCAAACGTTATAATTTACTTTTTGGACCGACGAGAGTACAATGTAATGAAAAGTATGGTAAAAAAATTTTTTTTAAATGTAACTTTTAAATTTTTATATCAGAAATATATATAGGAATTTCACCTTACTGTTACATTTTTATCAGAGTAATTAGTCTGAAATTATATTACAATTTTTCAATTTGTTGGATTAGTTAATACTCTTGACAAACTTATAGTTTATATCTTATCATTTGACATTTTACAATGTTTGAATGACTTTCGAAACTTAGTTTCAAAAAGTTTCACGAGGTAATTAGCTAAACTTTTTTTTTTGTTGTCTTCCTTGATGTTTCTTCTTTCGAAAAAACCTGCCCCATTTTACCCGTATTGCAAAGGTGGACTAAATATACCGAAATACAAAAATTGTGTTTTTTTTCTCTTCATGTTTTCGCGTTATTTTGTAATATTACTTCGGAAATGTAATTTGCTTTTCATTTTTAATGTGAAATTATGAAAATTATTATATTTTCATTGCTGTATTTAATTATTTAAACGTACTATATTATTTTTTTATTTTTGCTCGCCATATTTCAACCGCCATTTTGTTTTGTTTTTTTTGGGTATTTTTAGTGTATTTCAAAATTTCAACTATGAATTCAATTTACCTGCACATAAAAACCCCCAAATTATGAAACAAATTTTATCGAAATACTAATTTTGGCCACGAAACCTTGGATGCTGGCCCACTGGTAAGGTTCAAATTAGAAGGCTACGGAGTTGAACATTGACAGCTGTTCCGCTCCGTTATGAAAAAAGAAAAGAAAAAAGTTAATAAATAAAACAACTTGTGAGAAGCGTTTGCTCAGATGTTAGACCTTTCAATGAGGGGACGTCGAGCAGTGGACAGCTTGTTCAGACAGGATTCCCGGGAGAACACCGAAGTCAAGCATCATTGGTTGCGGTCAGTGAGCCGGTGGGTGACCACTTTCATCAGCCTGAGATGGGACAGAGGGTGCACAGTAATGGTTCTCGATAAACTGCTCTTCTGAACTGTTAAGTTCTTAACTTCGCTCGTAGGGTCATCGGGCTACTTAAGCAGGGGAGCAATCTCCTGTGCAGATGATCAAAATTGTGATGGCATGAGCGCTAGCCCCCCAATTCGCATGTTTTCTTTCCTTATACAATCATATTTCGGTGTATGAACGTTCATTATTAAGTATTGTCATTCATTATTTAGTTTTGTCTTTTGATAAAAAATAATATTTGTAGAAAACCCCTTATCATTTTGAGTTTCTTTTAAAAAGTACAAAAACTACTTAGAAAATTGCGTGAAATTTTTAAATTTTTTAAGATATTTAAATCGAATTTTTTTTCTTCAGTTGCCAAATACGATTAACTGGAAAATTTAAAAGAAAAAGTCCTGCTGTGGACTGATCGTTGAGACACGGTTCCCAGCAGATCTACGAAGTCAAGCATCACTGGCTTCGGTCAGTGTGCGGATGGGTGACCACTTGAATCAGTTTGCGTAGGGACCGAGGGTGTGCGGTATGGGTTCTCGTTAAACTGTTCTATCGTAAAGTGCTTGACTTCTCGTGCTGGTCGTTGGGCTATCGAAGCGGGGGTGCCATCCCCTCTGCAGAGGATCAAAATTGTGATGGCATGTCTTCGGATCCTCCTCAGGGATGTTTCCCAGACCGTCGCCAATAGCTCATTGTGCATCTCTAGTGCTACGTAAATGAACTGCAACAACTGCAACAACAAAAAGAAAAAAATTATTATTAAATTTTTTCCGTGCATGCGCAGTTAAGAAGAACTACTTTAATTGTTTATATATTGCACCTTTTTCGAAGATTTTTTCTTTCTTCAAATTTTAAAGTAATAATTTTGTAATGAATTTTAAATTGCTCTAAAAATTTTGTTTCATTTTATTGAATATTTTTAAAGTTATAGCAAAAAAAAAAGAAAGAAAAGCAGAAAAATAAGTTGTTCATAAAAATGTCCATATCTCCATGAATATTTAAGCTAAGCTTACGAAATTTTCTGTAATTATTGTACACAATATCCAAAATAACTGTCATTAGCTACAAATCTATTGCTGTAGGTTTTGGTGTTCAAGAACACTATTTCCCGTTTGTAATTTATTGTCGGTCCCTCAATCCTCTAAAAGCTTTTAACTTCATGGATAAGTATGAGAAATCGCATGATCTAAAATATCATGAAGTTACAAAATTATTTTCTTATTATTTCTTGAGAAATATGAAAAATTTTATTAGCAGAGAAGTGTTTCCATTATTTTGTCCACCCCCTGTATATGCCTTATTATTCTAATGCAATAAAATAGAATAAAATAAAAAGACTTGAACTGTTATGGAACGAAAATAAAAATACAACGTCCTATTTTTTATCAAATAGGAAAAATAACACAAGCATAATGCAATAAGACAGCTATTGAGTAAATAAAAAGAAGTATGAGAATTAATAAAGTCATTATTTAGAAGATTTATTGGTAATTTTCTTATGCTTCATTCCCACAGAATTAATCTAATGTCTTAATTAATGTAAACGTAGTTGTTGTGTATAGATATTAAAGCATCAATTAATCAATTAATTTAGTATGAAGCAGTTGGCCTTTAGTTCCGATGAATTGAAAGAGGAATTAAGAAGCATATATTTTTGAAATAATTTTTTTAAAAGAAATTTGAATTGAAATTTATCAAATTTCGAATTGAAGTTTGAAAGAAACTTTTACTGAAATTGGAAGAAATTCGGTTTAAAATTTGGAAAAAAATTTGAATTGTAATTTGAAAGAAATTTGAATAAAAATTTGAAAGAATTTCCTGAATGAATTTTGAAATAGAGAAACGAAGATAAAGTGTTTGCAAATTTTAAAAAACAAAATTAACTGATAAAGGCAATGAGAGGAAAAAAGAAAAAAAAAGCCCAATTTTCTTCTACTCCATTGAAATTAATATCGAAAGTATCCTTTGTATCCTAACAATTTAAGTCTCTTTTTTGCCTAAAATAATTAAGCATTCATTTGCTATTTTTGTAAAAATTTATTATTCAAATACTTAGTGTATACCTATATTTTAACGAATGACGCACGTGGAAATTATTACTGTCCTAAAAATTCAGTCTTGGCGGTACAAATTTATGGAAATAATTTCTAAATTTTTTGTATTCTTGCTATTTTAGTCGCTTTCAGACACGCACATTCGAATGTCATTTTTTTGAAAAAAGTTACTAATTTTTTGCTAAATCTTTGGTATCATTTTCAAGAATGATGCACGTATTTGAAAAATAGAAAATGATTTCAACTAGCATTTTTACAATATAAAATTACAACTTGAATGCTAAATTAATGGATCTATTTTAATGGTTTACATACTTAATTATTTATATCCTAAATATGGTCTATAGAGGTATAAATTTGTAAAATTAATTTTTAATGTGTATGCATTTTTTTAATTTTAGTCGCATTTTCTACCTATTTGACCTGTTGCTATAATATGTTATATCTATATGTCTATATTTGTTATTACTCTCTATAAATAAATATCAATTCAAGATAAGATTTATGTTTTTTTTTAAATTCTGCAAAATTTTTTTTATTTTAAACTTCTTTTGCGATCTCTGAGATTTATCTTAAGTGGAATTCAACATTATTTAACAGGCTTTGTCAGATTTTAATAACATTATTATTTATTCAATTATTCATTTGTGACTCTTATAAGTAGGCCAATGGCTTTCCATCACAGATTTTAAAATTATGTTAAGGGTGGTGATTTTGGAACACCATAAATTTAATATCAGTAAAAATCTACACCTGGTACGAATTTAAATATGATCTGGAATGATAATTTCCAGTAGCTAATGTGGAAGATATTTTATTAATTTGGATAATTTGGAGCATAAGCATTAATGCATTGGATAATTTGGAGTATAAGGAATGGATAATAAGGAGGCATTGGATAATTTTGTCCGTTTCGCTACATTTCGAATATGATTCCAGTGCTATATGAATGCTCCTATTAGTCCTAAATAAATTAAAATTAACATTCTGGATGGAATAAATCCAAAATAACGTAATCCTCCAAATCATAGGATAAAAAAGGATAAGCATACAAAAACTTTTTCCCGTTTTTTTCAGAAAAAGAAATTAGATGTAGAAATAAAGGAAAAAAACATTTGTTATTAATTATTATTATTAACACATCTTTATTATTATTCATTATTTATATTTATTTATTATTATTATTAAATTGTTATTATTGATTATTATTATTATTTCACATTTAATATTATTATTACATTGTTATTATTTATTATTATTATTTCACATTTATTATTATTTATTATTATTATTACACATTTATTATTACTTATATTTATTTATTATTATTGTTACACATTTATTATTACTTATATTTTTTTATTAATATTATTACATTTGTTATTATTTATTATTATTATTACATATTTGTTATTATTTTTCATTATTATTACACATTTATTTTTATTTATCATTATTATTACTCATTTATTATTATTTATATTTATTTATTTATTATTATTACATTTGTTATTAATTATTATAAAAATTATTGCTTTTAAATATAATCGAGTTTTAAATTTTCAAAATAATAAATTTTTTACATGATATTTTTTAATATTTTTATTCAAAGAACCAGTACGCGCCGTAAATTTGATCGTCTTATATTGAAATCGAATGGTATATGAAGCAATTGAAAATGACACATAAAGCTATAGAAAATGATGTATGAAACAATAGAGGATATGATCACAAATTTCTTTACACAAAATAAAATCTTTTTTTTTTTAATTAAAAAAATATTTCAGATTAACTATTTGTGATTTCAACTTTTCAAGTTATTTTTACGTTTTTAAGTACTGGTTTAAAATTTGGGAAATTTGAATAACTGGGTATGCAAAACTTTTAAGAACTTGTATGCACGTACCGGTGTCCGGTGTGTATCTACTGAATCGTATCACTTTTAATAAAATACACAACCGCATGAAAAGGGGGAATAATCAAATCGTCTTTTGCACTACTGAAAACAACTCAACCGATAAACGAACTCCGGATATCTTGTCACGCTTGAATATATCACAATATGAACGTTATTCAAAAACGTCATTTTTATTAAAGAATTGTGTACATAACCTATACCTTTTGCTTCCTATATAAACATGAATTTAAAAAGCATTTTACCTAGTGTATTTAAAAACAGCTTTATTAAGTATTTATATAAACATTTATTCGATGAACGAAAGAATCATTATACTGAATTGTTATTAATCTGATGATTTTCTGAATCTAACGTACGCACTGTTGTGATATTTACAAAATAAGTATAGAGGGAATCTTGTATGAATTTGAACTAATTATTTTTCATGCAGGAAGTAAAAATTCAAAAAACTCTGGTACTTTGGGGAAAATTATAATTTTTTATGAATGAATTCTGCCATACAATTCAGAAAAAAAAAATTTTTTTTAATGAAACAAAATCAGTCCTAGGTACTACATATGTAATACTATAGATACAAAATATTAAAGATTCTGATATTAAAGACGCAGATATTGCATGCTTATAGGTGCAACATGGAGAATATTATAGATACAACATGTTTAAAGTACTAATATTAAACATACAAACATTGCATGTTTTTAATGTTTCTAGAAATTTTTAACGAGTTAAAAATTTCTATCCTTTTCGCAATTAAAATTTTTTTTTCCACCAGGGAGCATTTTTCTGTTGTTTTTATTAGTCAATATTATTAGACAAAATGCAAAATTGGAAATAAATTTATTTATTTCTGTCATTAATACCAAACCAAAGTAAAAACTAACATGTGTGAGAGACCATCGGCTAAGTTATACTCCTCGTTGAAAAGGAAAAATTCTTCAGCTACTTTTAAGAATTTTCTCGCACTCTTCAAAAGAATGCCCCTTATTTTCCTTCTGTACATCTTGCTTTTGAAATCAAAATACAGTGTAATGATGTCAAAAGCAATTGCATTTCATTTCATTTTTTCCCCTGCCAATTGTATAAACTCTCGGTCCAATTTGCAATCTGTATTCAAAAGCAGTTTAATTTAAATATTTTTTTAAATCAAAATACTAATTAATTTTAATTATAGTAATTATATAGTAATTATAATAATTTATTTTATCTTTTAGTCTATTTATTTGTTTATAAGGAGAACCACCTTTAACGACAATTTCCTCTGCCACTTTGAATTATTATATCCGACCTTTACTATATGAAGTCGAATGTAATAAAAATCTAGTTTATCTTCATTGTTATTTTAGATGATCTTTTCTAATGAGTTGAGTCTATTTATTTGCTTATAACGGTAAGTTTATTATAAGGACGATTTCGTTTGCTATTATGAATTGTTTTATCAAACGTTTCTATATGAATGTGGTCGAATGTAATGAAAATCTAGTTTATCTTCATATTTATTCTAGATGATCTTTCCTAATGAGTTGAGTCTATTTATTTGCTTATAACGATAAGTTTATTATAAGGACGATTTCGTTTGCGATTATGAATTGTTTTATCCAACGTTTCAATATGAATGTGGTTGAATGTAATGAAAATCTAGTTTATCTAGTTATTCTAGATGATCTTTCCTAATGAGTTGAGTCTATTTATTTGCTTACAACGATAAGTTTGTTATAAGGACGATTTCGTTTGCGATTATGAATTGTTTTATCCAACGTTTTTATATGAATGTGGTTGAATGTAATGAAAATCTAGTTTATCTTCATAGTTATTCTAGATGATCTTTCCTAATGAGTTGAGTCTATTTATTTGCTTGTAACGATAAGTTTATTATAAGGACGATTTCGTTTGCTATTATGAATTGTTTTATCAAACGTTTCTATATGAATGTGGTCGAATGTAATGAAAATCTAGTTTATCTTCATAGTTATTGTAGATGATCTTTCCTAATGAGTTGAGTCTATTTATTTGCTTATAACGATAAGTTTATTATAAGGACGATTTCGTTTGCGATTATGAATTGTTTTATCCAACGTTTCAATATGAATGTGGTTGAATGTAATGAAAATCTAGTTTATCTAGTTATTCTAGATGATCTTTCCTAATGAGTTGAGTCTATTTATTTGCTTACAACGATAAGTTTGTTATAAGGACGATTCCGTTTGCGATTATGAATTGTTTTATCCAACGTTTTTATATGAATGTGGTTGAATGTAATGAAAATCTAGTTTATCTTCATAGTTATTCTAGATGATCTTTCCTAATGAGTTTAGTCTATTTACTTGCTTATAACGATAAGTTTATTATAAGGACGATTCCGTTTGATATTATAAATTGTTTTATCCAACGTTTCTATGTGAATATGGTCGAATGTAATGAAAACCTAGCTTATCTTCATAGTTATCCTACATGATCTTTCCTAATGAGTAGTTTAGTTTTATTTATTTGCTTATAACGATAAGATCTCTATAACGACAATTCCATTTGATGATATGAATTGTTTAATCCGATTTTTTCCTATATTTATGTGGTCGAATGCAATAAAAATCTAATTTATCTTCCTAGTAATCATAGCTGATCTTTCCGAATGAGTTTAAATGAGTTGATAAGAGTTAAAAATACTATACATTGAAAGGAAAGAAATTTCCCTCTCATTATGAAAAAATAGTAACGTAATCCCTAAAAGAGGGATAATTGACCTTTTTTACTACAAGTAACTTGTTGTTTCCTTTTTCTCTGCTTACATCTGATTCACTTGTAAGCAGATGTTGAACATCTCTCTGTCAGCCATTAGTGAAACATCCTGACCTTGATGACAGAGATGTTAACAGGATCGACACACAATTATCAATTTTAAAACAAACATTATTCAACATGTATATCGTAGTATATGATTTTAGGGGATGGTAAAAAAAAGAAAGTTTGTAAATAAACTGTTCGGTATTTTTATCACTTGTTAAAAATAAAAAAAAATGTGAGTATGTTTTGTATGTTCTCTTGAGACCCAGCGTCCAATATATCTGGCTGGATATGGTGCAGCGTCCAATATATTGGACTAGATATGGTGCAGCGTCCAATATATGGACTAGATATGGTTCAATTTTATCACACACGCAAAAAAAAGTCTTACTTTTTTTTTTTTTTTTTTTTAAATCCTAGCGAGGCAGTTGTTTATGTAAAAGTATGATTGAATTTACCCTCGATGATCGAAAATTTTAAATAAAATGAAAAAATTATAAAAGAAAAAGATTAGAAATTCTATTCACCTTTTGGATAGTCTTGTGACTTATTAGTATTTTATTATTTGAGTCTAGTGGTATATTCTCTTGAGACCCATCGTACAATATATCTGGCTAGATATGATGCAGCGTCCAATATATCTAGCTGGATATGGTGCAGCGTCCAATATATTGAACTAGATATGGTTTAATTTTATCACACAAGCAAAAAAAAAAAAAAAAAAAAAAAAAAAAAAAAAAAAAGCGTCTTAATTTTTTTTTTTGTATTTTAAAGCCTAGCGAAGCAGTTGTCTATGTAAAAGTATGATTGAATTTACCCACGATGATCGAAAATTTTAATCAAAATGAAAAAATTAAAAAAAAATTAGAAATTCTATTCACCTTTTGGATAGTCTTGTGTGACTTAGTAGTATTTTATTATTTGAGTCTAGTGGATTTTGTTTTATAACCTAAATGAGAAGAATTACACTATAAAAATATCTAACAATATGCAAAAAATTCAACAAATTAAAATTTATCAATTTTTATGTAATAATTATAAATAACTAAAAAAAAAGCTAATTTAGTACAATTAATTGCATTAAAATATTTTATCGCATTTATACGTTAACTTTCTTCGAAGCTGTAAATTTCTACACAAAAATCGAATTTTCTACCATTATTTAAAGCTGGTCTAATAATAAACAAAAAAATTCCAAATCAAATGCATGTATTTTGTCTAATCATTATCCAAAATGAATTAGTTAAATAATGTATGTGTTTTAAGTATAAACATATAAATTTTAAGGCAACTTCATATATTTTGTTTTTTCATCATCACAATATGACAGTCTACATGGAGGATATCCGGGTCTTAATCTAATGCCTTGTGTAGTGTATCTACCACTACAAAAATATAATTCCAATTCAATAGTGTATAAGACATGTTAACTCGATTCTATGGTGGGGTTCCTTTACATAGACGAAGCAGACGTCGATACATTGTCGATAACAACTCACTCTCCCCATTGGTGACCCGGACGTGATCACGCCTACCTTGACAGAAACTCCCACTTCGAATTGAACATGCCTTCTTTGATGGATTCTCCACATTGAACAGTTGACTTGCTACTTGTGACTGCGACATTATCCTCCTCCTCACGCTGTTGCTACTCAGTCTCGATCACACATAACGTCGACAAGTGTTCACTCGACTGCTA
Organism: Parasteatoda tepidariorum; assembly: GCF_982258835.1. NCBI lineage: Eukaryota > Metazoa > Arthropoda > Arachnida > Araneae > Theridiidae > Parasteatoda > Parasteatoda tepidariorum. The sequence continues at coordinate 44,270,246 of NC_141766.1, forward strand.
AAGGCAACACAGGTGCGAGCACGATCGTGAACTTAATACAGCTCTCACGAACAGCACTCAAAAAGTACGGTAGTCTTAATACAGCTCTCCCGTCTTCTCACAAAACAGCAATGAATCAACTAGTGGTATCCGTTCATCGAATTCTATCATCGTATTCTATAATTCTGGTGGGGGAGTACTGTAGCGTATCTACCACTACAAAAATATAATTCCAATTCAATAGTGTGTAAGACATGTTAACTCGATAATTGGTTCCTTTACATAGACGAAGGTTGACATTGTCGATAACAACTCACTCCGCACACTTTGCAATTTTATAATTTTTATTAAACCCAGAAAAGAAATGAATTGCTGATTCGAATATCGCATAGAACTTACCTGTGTGTAGGACATTTCTATTTACCATACGCAATAAAGAAAAAAAAAACATTTGAAACTTCCATGGTTAGTTCAACGGCAATGACCATAATTCCCTTTCCTGACATATACAAAGTGTATATTTTTAGAATCTTTGAAAAATTGAAGCATATTCATTAAAAATCGCAAATTAATATTTTAATTAAGAAACACTGAAACTTTATTGAAATTTAATGAATCACAGCTGAAGACGAAATAAAAACATTAAATCCAGTTTGATTGTGTGATGAAGTGTTACTAATAATTGCTTTTCAACTCATCTAGTTCTTCCGGTAAACAAACAGGTTTTAATATTTTCAGTCCCGCTTTCCTCAGTAATGTTTCGTTAAATTTTGATAGCTTTTTCATTTTTCTTCACTTAAATATTAATTTCAGACCTATTTAATGTATAGTTGCTTTAGTCTATCCTTAACAAGATATTTTATTTATTTATATGGAATGCAAGTGCATATTTTTTGTGTGACTTAATTAAATGTAAAAAAAGTTATTAATTTAACTTAAATACAACCATGCGTAATTTTTTTAATCTTATTTTCGATGCTGAAGGGACATTCTATTCGACTTAATATCATTTATTTATCTTTTTTTTAAATTTTACTTATTTTTTTTATTTTTTATTAATTCATTTATTAGTTTATTTTTATTTATTTTATTTATTAGTTTATTTTTATTTATTTTATTTATTAGTTTATTATTATTTATTTTATTTATTTTATTTATTTTATTTTATTTTTTTTTTTTAAATTTTATTTAATTTAATTATTTATTTAATTTTATTTTATTTTATTTATTGATTTATTTTTTTAGGGCGAAAACGAAGCAATTAAAACTTTCAATACAAATTTCAAAGACGGATGAATGTAATATAACGGACGGATATAATGTTTTAATATACGGTTTAAAAAATAACATTATTTTAATCGGCGCCATCAAACATAAGATATTTGCCATGATTTTAACAAAAATGCCTTTAAAAAGTGTAATAAACTAAACTACTTATTATAATATTTATACAACATTTTGAGAAATCAACGATATTCAAAGCATTTTTATTTCATCGAAACTGGTTCAGAAGGTAATTTAAAATAAATAAGAAGTCCAAATAAGAAAGAAAAAAATCGACATCTTACACAAACTATTCTAACCTATTAATTTTGAACATGAAAACTTAAATGTTCTAAAAACTCAGTACTTTATTACTCGCTAAGAGTAATCCAATTGCTGCTGACATCTATGAAAAGAAATGTAAATGAATTTCACCAAATCATTCTCTCTTTTTAGTTCTGAAGAAATTCAGTTCTTTTAAAATGTTTTTTTGTTAGTACGTACATCAATTAAATTTTCAAAAATTAATATTATTATTTAATTATAAATTAATATTAATATATAATTAATATTATATATAATTATTTATATTATTAATTATTTATATTATTAATTATTTATATTATAAATTAGTAAATAATATTAATTAATATTATTTATTAATTTATTGCTCATTTGTTTTTACTCTACTACTAGACAACAAGTTAAATTTTGTTTAAAAATTTTTTTTTACTAGTCGAAACTATAAATTGTTTTATTAGTCGAAAATATTGACTTTTTGGCTGACATTTTCACGCTTTTTTCAAAATGTTGTTTCTATACTCGCTCACAAGATAACACCTTTAATTTTTAACTGTAAATTTTGCATAAACATTAAAATAAGTAACATTAATGTATTTTTATTACGAGACATAATTTTTGCGACAGATATAGTAATCTGAATTAGTTAAATTCTCAGCATATTTTGACTCCAGCCCCTTCACCAAGAGGGTCCAGGTTGGGCTCAACATCACGTAGCAGAGACATTTGCGCCCCCCCCCCCACATTTTCGTAGAATATTTTCAACAAAAATAATGTTTTATGAAATAAAGTCAACTCTCTCATCAATTCCCACAATTATTAAGATTATTTTTTATTTCTTACGAGAAACATCATAATTTCATCTAAATTAAAAACTAATCAATTGAAAATCCCAAAATGTTTTATTACTTTAACACATATTTATTTCACTGATTTATTTCAGTATTCTATGAGATATAAATTTATACCTAATTATTTTCTAGTTTACCCTTGAAACGATTTCCTTTTTACGATTTCCTATTTAAATTAATTATTTTATTTTTGGTTGTCACGAAAACTCGTTAAATGTTTTTTACCAATGAGATAGCTTTGTAATTTTGCTAAAAGTTAATTAAAAGTAATGTTTCATAACAACTTCGTAAGCATTACTGTAATTTCATGTTATGACTAGACGAAGTTTACACAAAGCTTATAATAAAAATAAGTAATTTATTTTCTGTTTAATAAATTGCGAAGGTTTATAAGTTTAGATGTTTATTACATAAACTGTTACGTAGTAAAATAATGTCATAGTCATACGATTTAATAATAATGAAACACTTCTTCGTGTTTTGTTCGTATTTGGTTTAATAATCCAGTTCAAAAGCATAATAATAGAAAATATTAAGAAAAGATCATAAATTAAAATTACATTTAAATAAATACTTTTCCATAAGAAATATAAAATATATTTCACAAGCTAACACATTTATGATTTGTATTAATTTTATCCTAGCGATAACCAAAGGAACTGAATCTTGTGAAGAAAAAAAACTGCTTCAAATCATGCAATTTATCTGTCCAAACATTATACAATGACCTGCCATCGTTTTCTCTTGATATTGATACTTATAGTAATGCTAATTTTTATATTTATTTATGACAATAGTCAAAAAACGAATATAGATGATGTATTAAATATATAAGCACATCTATATTGAAAATCTATGATTTAAAAGATATCTGATATCACCTCTATTAATGATGCTTGCAAAAACAGGATTTCCACTTGAACAGAAATTCTGACTACGGGCCAGTTCAACTGGAATACCGCAAGAAATTTATACTTTACGATTCAAGAAATTGATGAATTATTAGTTTTATGAATAATATTTTACTTTCATAAATATAATTCATAAGTACGTTGATAATCTTTAGTATAAATCGTAATTACTTAAAAAGAAAAAAAAAAAACTCTACAGTACAAAGTATACAGGAAGTTAAAGACATGACGATACAAACCCCCCAAAAAAGTGTGTAGAAGTTAGAAATTTTCACTAAATGTAGTAGTTTGCAAAAAAGAGTAGAAAAATTTAGCCTGATTAAATTAAACATTAATAGTTATGTTGTTAGTGAGAATACAAGATAATAGTACAAATTTGTACCTTTTGTCGTTACCATGCTAATATAGTTGTAGTTTCCAATTCTATGACATTCAATTCGTGAAAACTATAATTGAAACTATGAAGATTTGAATCCAACAATTTGTAAGCAATTGAAACAATCTTTCCACAATTGACACAGTTTTTTTAATTTTTGGCACTTGTGGAAAGATTATTTCAATTGCCTCCAAATTGTTGGATTCAAATCTTTAGGCAGTCTAGAAAATTAATCGGTATTTGATATCAAGAAGTTTTACACAGTTTTTTTTTTTAGTTTTTTTTTTAAATTTTCTCGAAAGTGCAGATTTGTAACGTACCCCTATTTAACATTGATCGCTTCAATTAAAAAGTGTATAATGTTGAGTATTTGAATTTGGTTATACAAGGTGTTCTGTAATCATCGCCCTTACTTTATATGTATTTTCAAAATCATTGTCAAAAATAAGGTAAAAAAATATACATAGTATAGCTTTTTAATTAATATTTAAGTTAGGGAAGAACAAAATCAAAACTGAGAAATCGAGATTAAAATCGTCTAACACTATTTCATTGCCAGAGAAAACAAAGCAAAGATGAAGCGTGATAACCTTAACACCTTAACCAGCATTGAACACCTTAAAACCGCAATCAAACAGGCTTAGATGTTTTTAAATACCACCTTTCTCGATAATGAAGCGTCAGACTTTGATATTATATTCGTTTTGTATTTTTCTCTTCACTCAGACATTAATTCACGAAACTTAATATGTATTTTCAAATTTTTTTGGCAAAAATTCTAAAAATATAAAAATACACATAAGAACCTCTGGGAAAAAACAACCTGGATACCCTGGATAATATTCAATAAATTATGAAACTAAGATAATACTTATTTGTACTTAAAAACTAAGATGCAAAGTTATATTTTAATAGTTTGAATCAGATTTCTGCAATGTGTAGTGCTAAATAGTGAAGACGACTAATTAGTAAAGTACAAAATTAGACGCAAAAGATTAAGTTCTCTGAATAAACATCCTTTTTCTCTTAAACAGATTAGGAGTACAAGAACTTACTTTCTCTGAATAAACATCCCTTTTCTCTTAAGCAGATTAAGAGTTGAATTAGAACTCGGTCAAAACTCAGACCTCCTTAATATGTACTATTTTCAAGTTTTACTTTTTTATTTTCAATATCTGTAAAACTGACTGAAAAATCGCCCGAATTGAAAGAATTTTGCACACAATTATAAAACTTGCCAATCCCACAGTAATTTTCTGCAAAATATGAATATGAATAATTATTTAGAAAAATTATTAATTTTCGTAAATATTTATTATTTTATTTAATAATAGTCGAAAAATTTTGAATTGTAAGGTATACAATTTTTTACGAAGTAAGTACATTGCAAAATACAAAATTTGAGCGAAATCGATTGAAAAGCTCCTGAGAAATTTAATTTTAAGTAAACCGTGCTTTTAAAATTCGATATCTCAGAAACTAGTCAAACGATTTCGCTCAAATTTTGTATCTTGCAATGTAAAATTACATTCTTTAAAGTGATATAAAAAATTTTATACCTTACAGTTAAAAACTTTTTCGACTATTATTTAACAAAATAATAAAAAATGACAAATATTTATTAAAATTTATTTTTTGCTTGGAATTATCTTTGGATAAACTAATTTTATAATTGCGTGCAAAGATTTTTCAATTCGCTTAAATAGTTTTCGAGATATGGTGTAACACGGATAAAATAAAGCTAACATTAAGGGGTTCAAACTCCTGACCAAACTACGGGGATCACATTTCTCAGATTGCGGCTACCCCCTATATTTTGGGGGTTAGAAATTCGAATCAGTTGAAAGAAAGGTATATTTATTCAGAGAAAGTACGTTTTTGTGTCTGATTTCGTAATTTGAAATATCGTCTGCAACAATTGATTAGCATATTTGAGGTTACCCTCTTGAATATTAAGATTGTGTCCTAAAACGTGAAGATTCAATCATAATTTATTCGAGGTGGTTCATTGTTTTTTGTTGTTGATACATTTATTAAAACAGCAAGCTTTACATTATAACTGCACTTTTATGCTGTGCATTTATAAAAAAAGCAAGCGATTTCTCAGAGCATCTCCTCGAGCAATTTTTTGTACATCAATTACATCGTTTTCTTTTGAGCAATTTCTTTGTACAGTGCACAAAATAAAAAATGAACCACCCTTAATAACTTTTGATCTAATGATTGGATCTTCACAATCGTAATAACTCGAGGGGCTGACCTCAAATATGCTAATTAATAAGTGCAGACGATATTTTAAGTTACGAAATCAGACGCAAAACCGTACTTTCTCTGAATAAACATACTTTTTTTTCAACGGATTTGGATTTCTGACCCCCAAAATATAGGGGGCAGCCGCAATCTGGGAAATATGATTCCCATAGTTTGGTCAGGAAGGCGCTCCTAAGTTTGGACCCCTTAATGTTAATTTTTCTTTTTGCGCATTTTGCTATATCTCGATGACATTTTAAGCGAATTGAAAAAAATTTGTACATAATTATGAAATTCTTTTATCAAAAAAGAATTCCATGCAAAAAACAAGTTTCAGTAAATATTAACCCTTTTCTATTATTTTATTTAATATTAAATGAAAATAATTTGAATTGTAAGGTATATAAGTTTTTTCATCATTTTAAAAAATATAATTTTTTATAGCAAAATATAATATTTGAGAAAAATGACTCTTTAGAAATTCGAATCAAATTCTCTCAAATGTTGCATTTTGCCATGTTAGCATTATTCTTTAAAATAATGAAAAAAAATCGTATACCTTATACTTAAATTTTTTTAAGGGAGGTCCGTTTTTTATTTTGCTCACTGTTCATCAATAATATTAACGTGAATAAAATGTTTTCTGAATCTCATTCTTGTGTTAATTCTTTAAATATAACATTGAAAAACTTCCCTTTAACTTCTCACTGATTGGGTTTGCGATCATACATTCCATGACGAGGATGATCTCATAGAAAAATGTGATTGTCTTGCTCGTGAGTTCTATCACCCAGTAAAGTTTCACCTTCTTCAAAATGCCGTCTGTATATAGGCTTCCTCTAGCATTCTATGACGAGGATGATCTCATAGAAAAATATGATTGTCTTACTCGTGAGTTCTATCACCCAGTAAAGTTTCACCTTCTTTAAAATGCCGTCTGTATATAGGTTTCCTCTAGCATTCTATGACGAGGATGATCTCATAGAAAAATATTATTGTCTTACTCGTGAGTTCTATCACCCAGTAAAGTTTCACCTGCTTTAAAATGCCGTCTGTATATAGGTTTCATCTAGCATTCTATGACGAGGATGATCTCATAGAAAAATATGATTGTCTTACTCGTGAGTTCTATCACCCAGTAAAGTTTCACCTTCTTTAAAATGCCGTCTGTATATAGGTTTCCTCTAGCATTCTATGACGAGGATGATCTCATAGAAAAATATTATTGTCTTACTCGTGAGTTCTATCACCCAGTAAAGTTTCACCTGCTTTAAAATGCCGTCTGTATATAGGTTTCATCTAGCATTCTACGACGAGCATGATCTCATAGAAAAATGTGATGGTCCTGCTCGTGAGTTCTAGCACCCAGTAAAGTTTCACCTTCTTTAAAATGCCGTTTGCATATAAGTTTCATCTAGCAATATTTTGGAGTGTGCATATTGTCGAAATATCTAAAAATGTAAAAATATTTTTTTTTCAAAAACTTCTTAGTTGTGAACTGAGGGAACTTCTTAGTTCTCTCAAAATAGGAAGAATAAAAAACGAAAACTAACATTTCATTTTATTAATCCATCGTAAATAAAAAGGAGATAAATTAGGATTCTTTTTGGTGAAAATAAATCTAAGGAGCTTTCGTAAATCGTTCTTTTGTTAATTTTGTTAAAATAAGTTTGCCAACTACCACTACGTTAAAACAAGATTATGCATCATATGAATTTCTCTGCTTTCGAATATAAAAAAAAGATTTTTAAAAGTGTTTTAAGTTTGATATTAAATCGTAAAAAATGAACAGACATAATTAAAAAATGTTTAAATGGATCTAATAATATTTAGAGCAACGTCGTCTGTGAACGAGTTTTTTGTTGGACCACCATTAAATTATTTTATTGCTTATTGATCATTATTAAATAATTATAATAAAAATTTGTAGCATTAGTAAAATATTATTAAAACAAATTTATTTCGAATCAGTTTCGGGTTTGAGTTTGAAAACTTAAAGCTTAAAGAGCAAAAATAGAATTAAAAAAGATAAAATGTGACGGATGCAATATTTTTACTAAATATGATGTAAATAAGATTCTTACAATTTTATTACATTTCAAAGCATTTTTTCCACTTTCAAAATCCGAAGCAAGTCAGGCAAAAACTGTTTTAACCAATTTTTCCTGTTAAAAATATGCCATAAATAAATAAATAAAATATTTGAGGAAATAGGCCATCTAAAGCTATTTAAAATATATGTGAAGAAGGCAGTAAAAGAACAAAAGCCTACTATTGGCTGTAGTACTACTACTGGTAGTAGAAAAATAACTTTATTGGGTTTTTATGCTCATCATTGGAGTGTATATCTTGTCATGTTTTACTTATTTTTCTGGCATGAAATTGTCTATTAGTAGCCATGATCCAAGATTATGATTACAATTGGCGCTTACTTATTAAATATATTTTGGTACTATATTGGTACTAATCTGCATTAAAATATATTTTCTTGATTTAGGAGAGTTGTTAACATTGTAATTTTTTGACAAAACATTTCAGCACTTTCTAGTTTTGATTTAAATGAGAAATAAAAACAATATGAAATAATGAGAAATAAAAACAATAATGAACATCATAATAATTGTTATGCTCTAATCATAATTTTAAAAAGAGTGTTTTGAATTAATTTTTTTTCCTACTATTTTCATTGCTAAATTTCTCTTAACGAGGTAAAAATAAATAAATAAAAAATATTAGGTGCAATATATTTTTGTATCATAATTTGTACAAGATTACCGAAACATAGTTGTTATAAATTTACTAGAAATAATGCAAACAATTTTTGAAAAAGTTGAATAAATTATAAAGCACTATTTTCATTGCTAAATTTCACTTAACGAGGTAAAAATAAATAAATAAAAAATCTTAGATGCAATATATTTTTGTATCATAATTTGTACAAGATCAGCTAAACATAGTTGCTATAAATTTACCAGAAATAATGCAAACAATTTTCGAAAAAGTTGAATGAATTTTAAAACAAGAAATAAGAAGTTTCAATTTTCAAAATCAATAGCAAAACTGTCAAAATATGTTCCACAAATATTAAAAAAAAAAAAAAAAAATACGAATAAATAAATAAAGCGGGACTTTTTGTACTGATCTGTATGACAACTTGATGACAAAAATAAATCATTTTTTTCCAAACATAGAAAGAACAAACAAAAAGGATAAATGTTCTCGTTTTTTTTTTCTCGTAAAAATTTCAAATAAAAAAATAATAAATTTTAAATCAGTAGCACCTTTTCAGTCACTTTTAAATGACGTTGAAGAAAATACGCGACAGAGCATCTACCTCAAGTTAAACTTTATTGTCTAGGAGTAAGTAAGTAACTTGGCAAAGTTTTACAGCGTTTGAGCCAAAAAACAGTTAACTTAAAAGTAAGTCTGCTGAATCTTAAGATTGGTCCTACGAATTCTCTTTTAAGACAGAAGATTTTTTAAGACTTTATCACTTCATTTAATTCTCACCACTCATTTATCCTTACATCATTTATGAAAAAGATAATGGTAAGTGAAAATTTTTAAACATTTTAGTGAGATTATCTTGTTAATGTTTTGAGTCATAGATTCAAAACTCGATTGATGAGTACAAAGTAACAGTGCTGAAATATCGTTTTTCGTTCACCACTCATTTATTCTTACATCATTTATGAAAAAGATAATGGTAAATGAACATTTTTAAACATTTTACTGAGATTATCTTGTTAATGTTTTGAATCATGGATTTAAAATTCGATTGATGAGTACAAAGTAACCATGCTTCAATATCGTTTTTCGTTCACCACTCATTTATTCTTACATCATTTATGAAAAAGATAATGGTAAATGAAAATTTTAAAACATTTTAGTGAGATTATCTTGTTAATGTTTTGAGTCATAGATTCAAAATTCGATTGATGAGTACAAAGTAACCGTGCTGAAATATCGTTTTTCGTTCACCACTCATTTATCCTTACATCATTTATGAAAAAGATAATGGTAAGTGAACATTTTTAAACATTTTAGTGAGATTATCTTGTTAATGTTTTGAGTCATAGATTCAAAATTCGACTGATGAGTACAAAGTAACCGTGCTGAAATATCGTTTTTCGTTCACCACTCATTTATTCTCACATCATTTATGAAAAAGATAATGGTAAATGAACATTTTTAAACATTTTAGTGAGATTATCTTGTTAATGTTATGAGTCATAGATTTAAAATTCGATTGATGAGTACAAAGTAACCGTGCTGAAATATCGTTTTTCGTTCACCACTCATTTATTCTTACATCATTTATGAAAAAGATAATGGTAAATGAAAATTTTTAAACATTTTAGTGAGATTATCTTGTTAATGTTTTGAGTCATAGATTCAAAATTCGATTGATGAGTACAAAGTAACCGTGCTGAAATATCGTTTTGGTTCAATTTTTAAATTTTTATTTACAATATTTATAATAAAAGTAATGAGAAATGGTAATCAAGATCGTAGTATATGCTAAATATTCCTAAATCTACGAAATATATTTTAGAATTAAAATCTTGCTATTATCTTAACACTAAACATACCAACACGGAATATATACCTATTTCTACCATAGCCAATCAAATGACCAGAATTTTTGTTTTTTGATTGAATGTATGAAATATGGATGTTAGGAAGGAAATAAGCTAATAAAACTTTATTATAATTAAACAAAATTGTATATTGTCAATTTTTATGTATTACAAATACAAAGAATAAGAATTTTCAATTCTTTGCTCAACGTATTTTTTACATACATATTTCCATTGTACATTTTCCGCAAACATATTTCTTCTAATTATTATTATTTCTATAATTATTATAATTACTCTTATAATTATAAGAGTATATAAGAAATATAATTTTTATAATAAATATTATTTTTTCTAAGAACTTGTGCTGTCTTGATTGTTTCGACATTTTTCTGGGTAAAAACTAACAGTTAGTTAAAAATGAAGTAAAGCTATCAAAATAGAATGTAAGCTACTTACCAAAACATTTAATTTTTGTACTTTTCCGTACAAAAAAAATGCAAAGCTAAAATTTTAGGTACTTTCTTGAAATTTGAATTCACAGTTATTCTGATTGAACTAACTACGCAACCGTCTTTGTATAAATATACAACTAATCGAATGCAATACGTTGAACACGCATTATATCGTAATTTCTGATCTGATAACCATATAAAGCAGTAAATTGTTCTCCCTGTTAAATTACCGGTTGCGGTAAAAATAGGTATACTACAAGTATTATTCGAAAACAACAAAATACAAAAAACATAATGATAATAGAATATCAACTGTATATAATTGTTAGAAAAAGTCATGAAGTCAAATGTGCAAATACGATAAGCGCATTTTCAATGCAATGTTTTTATTTTGAGTCATTAGCCTCTAAATTAAATCATTGACTTCTAACTCATTTCATTCAATCATATAATTTTAATTCATAATATTTATTACGATAACATAAAAGAAAAACTTGATATTGTTTTGTTAGTTTTATCAGGAATCAAAATTGATTTACGAGATAATTAATGTTTAATATAGTTTTCGACTTGTCATAAAATTTTGATTTACAATATTTATAATAATTTCGGAAAGTGAAATTTTTGTATTATTATAGTGATTTTATTTTGATATTCTTTTGAGAAATCGACTCAAATTTGTGTGAACTAAGGTTAAATATCGCTCATTTGACTTTAATTTATAATATTTATTAGAATAATGGAAAGTAAAACTTTTTGTAACGGTATTTTATTGATATTATTTAGTAACTGTTTTGAGTCATAAACTCAGAATTGAATCACTGAGTTCTAACTAACTGGGAAAAAATATCATTTTGGTCTATTCATATAATTTTAATTCATAATATTTATAACGATAAAATGTAACGAAAACCTTTTTTTTTTTGTAAATTGTAATTATTTTGTAATTGTTTTGAGTCGTAGAAATCGAAATTAAATCAAGAGATAACTGATGAATACTGTTTTCGATTTGCAGAAAATTTTGATATTCAATATTTATGACGACATTGGAGAATGAAAATTTTGTAAATGTATTTTAGTGATTTTATTTTGATGTTCTTTTGAGTAAATGACTCAAATTTGGATCAGTGAGATTTAGGTAACTGAGGTGAAATATCGCTTTTGTTAACTCATTGAATTTTAATTTATAATATTTATTACAATAAAAGGCAAAAAATAAAACTCTTTGTAAATGTACTTTGTTGGCATTATTTAGTTATTGTTTTGAGTCATAGACTCAGAAATGAATCACTTAGGGGAAGAAATATCGTTTTCGTTTACTCTTGCAATTTTAATTCTTAATATTAATTATGATAATAGAAAGTAAAAATTATTGTAAATTAACATTATTTTGTTATTTTTTAGTTATAGAATGAAAGTTGGTTAGGTCAGGTTTATTGTTCTGTAACATGTTCTGGTAAAAATAGAATTTACGGTAAAAGGTACCGACACCCTGAGTGCTGGTATTTTTTACCGTAATTTAATCCGAAATTTTTTGCAGTGTGGGTGTACAGGGAGGATGATGGTAAGAAATGTGTCTTGTTATACCTTTCATTAAAATAATTTCAAACTTAGAAACCGTCCTTAAACCTCTCAACTTTGAATTCGTTTATCATTTTTAATTTGATTATTTTTCTTAATTTTGATAAAATATATTCAAGAATTAATTGTAAGAATTAATTTTAATAATTTGCTCACAACTATATATATTTTGTAATGAGTTATCAAAAGACATTGTGAAAAGATTGTTTGATTCTTGAACAATGACTATTTTTTGTCAATTCGATTACGAATATTAATCAATTTCAATTTATTGTGTTTGCTTAACGCCATACATGGCAATACTTTTACTTTCGTTACTTGTAACGAAAGTAAAAGTAAAAAGTACGTACTTATACTTGTATTTACTTTGCTTTTTAAATTTAGTACTTTTACTTGTTTTTTCGTTACTTTTTTCGGAAAAAGTGCAAGTATTTGTAACAAGAATGTCTAAAGAAATCATTACTTTTTTTGGAAAAAGTTCAAGTATTTGTAACAAGAATGTCTAAAGAAATCGTTACTTTTTTTGGAAAAAGTTCAAGTATTTGTAACGAGAATGTTGGAAGAAATCGTTTCTTTTTTCTGAAATTTTTAAAACATTTTCCTTTTCAAAAAAGTTTTTTTTTAAATTTTTAAATTAATTTTTTTAATTTATAAATTTAATGTATTATATATTCTTTAACATCTAACTTCTTTTTTCAAACATCTTTAAGGATTGCAATTTCCCGAAAGGGAGAGGGCGGCTGGTGGGAGGGACCGTGAAACCTTTAATGGTTTTTACCTGTATATGAATACAATTTTTTTACCTATTTCTTTAAACAAAAATCATAATTTTATCGAATTTTTTCAGCAAATTAATTTGTTACAAAAAATTAAGAACAAAAAAAACAAAATTTCTGAAGATTTAATTGTTTTAAAATGAACATAATTTGAAAATTCCTTTCCACATGCAAACATTGAATTTTGATTTCTCGTTTGGTTTCTTTCAACGTGCACTATTTCTATAGAAATTTGTAACATTTTCCTTCATTTTAATGTTTTATACCTTTAAATTAAAATTTAATACATTTTAAATAAATTTTTTTAATGAAATTTACGGTTACTTAATGTAATTTAAAATCGTTACTTTTTTTTGTTTCGTACTTGTTCTCTTTTCTTGTTACTTTCAAAAATCAAGACTTTTTACTATCGTTACTCTTGCTTAAAGTACTTATACTTTTACTCGTTACTTTTAAAAAGTAACTTACTCATATATGCTTAACACATTTATTAAAATAACTGTTACTCTTAAACTGTTTCTTAACAGATTTAATAGAACATCGGAAAAAAGGATCTTATTTTTGAGTTCAAGTGCAACTTCCTCATCACTCAAAATGCTAAAAATAAAAGTGCTTAAAGTGGAATCTTTCGTTTTTTATTTACCTATTTCTATTAGTGTTCCAAAATAAATAAAGGGTTTTTCTTTTCTTTCTTTTAACAAATTTTCGCTGCTAAATTAAAACATTTTGAAATCGATAGCTTTATAATTATTAAACTGGGAATCTGATATTCTCATTTCGTTTAAATTTAAATTGACTTAATTGTAATAATTTAATTGTTTCAATTTAAATGATTTAGTGATTATCAAATATTTATTTCATTTTTAAATCTTAAGTATTCTATTCAAACCATGAAGACTACAATCTAGAACACAAAAGTCCAATTATTAAATCAGAAATTATTATGTTGTTCGTTGATTTTTAATATTTCCTTGTAGGTAGACTTTTTTCTGTTGACATGATTAAGAACATTATTAGTTGTTAACTTTTAATGAGTAGTAGTTTTTTGCTCAAATAAAAGATAAATAGTAATTAACTCTTATTAATTAGTTGTAATTGTTAGATTTGATTATTAATGGTAGAAATTAACTCAAATGAATAGAAAACAAAATGATGAATAATTTTCTAATTATTAATAATTTAAAATTATTAACTATCTAGAGCAATTGTTTAAGGGTAATTTATTTTTTTATCCATAGATCGAATTGTTGTATGCATTATTTCTAAGTTGGCAGTTTTCAAATTCCTTAATTACTTTAATTTGAGCCACGATGGCTCAGGGGACAGAGCATTCGCCTTCCAATGAGGTGAACCGGGTTCGATCCCGGCGATGACTGATCGATACGAATTCCGCATCCGGCTTGCACCGACCACAGTGCTGACGTGAAATATCCTCAGTGGTAGACAGATCATAGGCTAGAGTCCCCTTGCCGTCAGGCCAACCGTGGGAGGTTCTCGCGGTCTTCCTCTCCATGTAACGCAAATGCGGATTAGTTCCATCAGTAAGTCCTCCACGAAGGCAAATTTCTCCCAATACTTGATCCAGTAGTTCCCTTGTCTTCTGGATTGGGTTCAAAATTACAAGGCTATGGAGTTGAACATTAGTAGTCGTAGAACCAAAAATTGGCTCGGCTGTTAAACGACGGTTATAAAATATAATAAAATAAAATAACTTTAAGTTGAGCCGTGGTTGCTCAGGGGATAGTGTGTTCGCCTCCCAATGAGAGGACTCAGGTTCTAATTCCAGTGGTAGCTGGTTGATACGAAATCTCCTGGCTCGCATAGACCGCAGTACTAACCTAAAATATCCTCAGTGGTTGACGGATCATGGGTTAGAATCTCCCATTGCCGTCGGGTTAACCGTGGGAGGCTTCTGTGATTTTTTCCCTCTCCATATGAAACAAATACTGATTAGTCCTATCAAAAGGTCATCCATGAAGCCTAGTTTCTCCCAATGCTTGATCCAAGAGATTCCTTGTCTTCTGGACTGGGTTCAAAATAACAAACCTACGGAGTTGAACATTAGTAGTCGGAAACTCTGAATTGGATTGACTGTTTAACTGTTATCAAATGAAATTACCACAAGGAATAGAAGTTAATGAAACTGCCCTTCAATTTCGGTGATTTTTATTTCAAATTTTTACTGTCTATTCTTTCTTCTCTTTCAATTCAATACCTTAAGTATTCAGCTCAAATCATGAAGATTGCAATCTAGTACTTCAAAATCCATAGATTAGAAAAGTAATTCATTTGTTCGTAGATTTTAATGTTTTCTTGTGGATTACGGTTTTTTGTGATATTGTTACATTATGTAATTAGTAATGACTTTATTTAATGAGTATCAGTTTTTAATTTTAAGATTAATAATTGTTATTAACTCTAATTAATGATTTGTAAATACTTGTTTTAAGTAATAATAGTATTTATTAACTCTAAACACTCAACTGTTCTATCTTTAATTGCTCGACTTCACGCGTAGGTCATAATAAATTATCACAACTGTTACTGTAAATGACCAAAATTGGTGGTTGTTGACTTGCAACGGTGAATATTAACAATCACATAGTCGCTTTGGTAAATGTCCGAAATATATACTAGATCTAGTTAAGTGCCACTGTCTCGTATGCATTTGCCCGGTATGCCCTACATCAATGTTTTTAAAAGCCAATTGCCACTGCCCAGTATGCATTTAATCAGTACTCCAAACACTGATGTTTCTCCAAATCTATCATCAGCAAATGTTAAAATATCGAATAAATATAGTAATATCAACGAATAAATTAGTATCAGATCGGATACTACAAATATTTCGGACATTCACCAGTGAAAGTCGACATTCTCTTGATTTCTATCATTCACGATAACACTACTACTCAAAATGCTATATCTTATACAATTAATTATAAATAAATAAATTTTAGATCTTCTTCCAAACTTTTTCCGATGGATTCGGATTTCTCACAATTATAAAATTCCTTTATCCAAAGATAGTCCCATGTAAAATGTAAGTTTTAGTAATTATTTATTATTTTATTTAATGATGGTCGATAAGTTTTTGAATAGTAAAGTATACAGTTTCATTTTAAGGGATGTAATTTTAGATGGCAAAATACAAAATTTGAGCGAAATCTCAGTTCCTCATCAGACAGTTCCTAAGAAATCGAATTTAAAAAATATGACTTTTTCAAAATCTCTTGATTTTTCAGGAACTATTTAACCGATTTTGCTCAAATTTTGTATTTTGCCATTTAAAATTTCAATCTTTAAAATTATGTAAAAATTGTATATTTAACAATTCAAAATTATTTGACTGTTATTAAATAAAATAATAAAAAATAATAGATATTTACTAAAAGCTATATTTTGCATGGGATTATCTTAGGATAAACGTGTTTAATATTTGTGCGCAAATTTTTTTCAATTCGTTTGAAAAATTCGCGAGATACCGCGAAATACGTAAAAAGTAAAATTAACATTAAGGGGTCCAAAATTTAGACCGTTCGAAAAATTCGCGAGATACCGCGAAATACGTAAAAAGTAAAATTAACATAAAGGGGTCCATAATTTAGACCGTTCGAAAAATTCGCGAGATACCGCGAAATACGTAAAAAGTAAAATTAACATGAAGGGGTCCAAAATTTAGACCGTTCGAAAAATTCGCGAGATATCGCGAAATACGTAAAAAGTAAAATTAACATTAAGGGGTCCAAAATTTAGACCGTTCGAAAAATTCGCGAGATACCGCGAAATACGTAAAAAGTAAAATTAACATGAAGGGGTCCAAAATTTAGACCGTTCGAAAAATTCGCGAGATACCGCGAAATACGTAAAAAGTAAAATTAACATTAAGGGGTCCAAAATTTAGACCGTTCGAAAAATTCGCGAGATACGTGAAAAGTAAAATTAACATTAAGGGGTCCAAAATTTAGACCGTTCTCCTGAACAAACTATAGTGACTATATTTCCCAGATTAAAGCTACTCCCTATATTTTGAGGGTTAGAAATCCGAACCCGTTAGAAAAAAAGGAATGTTTATTCAGAGAAAGTACGTTTTCGTTTCTGATTTCGTTACTTAAAATAACGTCTGCGGTAAATAATTAGCATATTTCAAGTCACCCCCTCGAGCCTTTAAGATTGAGTTCTAAAACGTGAAGATCTAATCATTAAATCAAAAATTATTCAGGGTGGTCCGTTTTTTATTTTGCGCTCTGTAAAAACTTAAATCTAAAAGCAATGCTACGGACTAAAAGTTTATTACCTTAGAATTGATTTTTTTGTCAGTTATTTTAATATCTGTGGTTTTTCCCATTTCGTGAGATGATTCATTTGAGGTGCGTGAGTAGATAACAAAATAAATTAAGAAAATAAGCCTTTTTGACCAAATCAATATTTTGAGTCATTTTCAAAACCCAAAAGAGTATCTGTTTCATTTGAATTTGAATAGTGTTCACATTTGTTAAAAAAAGTTCTTGAATTGTATTTATCAATTTGACGCCGGTTTTTTATGAAGCATATTTAAAAATATGTTTCATAAAAAATCGGAAAAATATCGGAATATAAGGAAAAATCTGAAAAAAATTAAACATATTTAAAAATATGTTTCATAAAAAATCGGAAAATATGGAAAAATATCGGAATATACCGAAAAATCGGAAAAATATGAAACATATTTAAAAATATGTTTCATAAAAAATCGGAAAAATATCGGAATATACGGAAAAATCGGAAAAATATGACACATATTTGAAAATATGTTTTATAAAAAATCGGGAAAAAGTATTAAAATACTTTTTTCATTATTTTTTATTAATTTAGTTCAAAATAAGTGAAAAATATTATATTTAGCATTTTAATAATTTACGATTATAAAATACATCATGAAACACCTATGTCTTTTTCTGCGTTAAAGGTAAAAGTTTCCAAACACGGCTCACAGCCAAAGAATAATTTTTCAAATTTGCACTTATTTACTGTTATTTATTTCTAAAACAACAGTTAGTCAATATCAAAATGTCTTTAATTTACAAAACCAATTGTAGATAAATTTTAAATCTACATGAAAAAAAGAAAAACATTTATCAAACTACTTTTTTGAATTTTATATTTTAGCAAAAATACAATTCCAAAAATCTAGCAGCGGTTTTTTTTTCTGCTGTGGAACCCTAAATGATCGACCTTCTTTTGGCGGAACCCCGATAATTAAGGAATAAATTTCATTAGCAATTGCGGAGAACTGTGGTGGCTCTGGGGATAGAGCGTTCGCCTTCCAGTGAGGTGTACCGGGTTCGAATCCCAGCCATGGCGGGTCGATATGAATTGCGCACCGGGATCTCACCGACTACAGTGCTGACGTAAATTATCCTCAGTGGTAGAGGGATCATAGATTAGAGTTCCCTTACCATCAGGCTAACTGTGGGAGGTTTTCGTGATTTTCCTCTTCCTGTAACGCAATTGCGGGTTAGTTCCATCAAAAAAGTCCTCCACGAAGGCAAATTTCTTCCACTACTTGATCCACGAGTTCCCTTGTCTTCTAAATTGGGTTCAAAATTACAAGGCTACGGAGTTGAGCATTAGTAGCCGTAAACGGAAAATTCGATCGGCTGTTCAACGACGGTTATAAAAATGATGAAAATAGAGGAAAGGTAAAATTTTCAGAAGTATTAAGTATAGTGGAATAGAGAAATATTAGGTTATTTTGTGATAAGATTGTTGGATTAAAAATTATTTCAGAATTCTATTTTTTTTTATCTATTTAAACTGTACGTTAATTAATAACGTTCATTTTGGTTTTATTAACCAAAATTATGTTTTTTTAACCAAAAATGTCATTACCTCACAGTACTGTAACTTTACCAGAATTTTTTTCTCCCTTTAGATTTTCATTATGGACTTTTTAATACTTACAATCGAAGTAAAATTCAAATGTTTCGAACATGTTCGAACAACTTAAAATAGGTATAATATTCACAAAAATCAAAATATCATGCTAATTATTTATATTATAATTCCATAATTAATATCGTCATACTCTTTTTACGCGGAATAAACAGGTTTAAAAAAAATTTCATTCGATAAAAATCGTGATATAACCTTTCAAAAAAATCTTTTTTTCGATAAAAGTGCTTTTAAAATTTGCCAAAATTTATTCAAGAGACGCACTGATGAAGATGCATTTTATGTATGTGCATGTTCAATCATGTATACAAATATTTAAACTTAAAAAAAAAATTTTTAAATAATCAGCTTAAAAAATGATCATCGATGTTTTACTCACTATCTTAAACCTCTGATTTTCTAAACGTAGCTTTGCAAGAGGTATTAGCTTTCCCATATAGTTAAGAAAAACTGTGTGTGCATTATTTTAACCTTATCTGTATGCATAATACATTTAAATAATAAAGATAAATATAAAGAACTTGATGAATTAATATGTGATCAATAGAGATCAAAGAAAAAGAGTTACTAAAGGTTACATTTGCTAGCAGTAAAAATATATCATGCACAAACAAATAGAAAGATCAATGGATAAATTGCAATAACAATAGAACAATGAAATGTGATATCAGTGAAAATGCTTTCAAACTAATAAATATCTTAAATTAAATATAACATGTTTCAAGGATTGACCTTTTGAAAAAACATGTTAGCTAATTTGGGAAAGGGAAAGAAATTAATATCATTGTTTGCAGAACAACGTGAACTTTAAACGTCAATGAAGGCAAAATTTTGAAGCAAAAATAGTCCCAGGATATTGTTACTGAATTATTTCACTTTAATTAAAACAAAGATGCAAAAATGAATACAAATATGTTTTCAAACTTATAAACTTCGTAACTGGAATCTAAGTTAAATATAACTAAAAAACACTTATTGACAATGGAAAAAGTTACTCGATATTGCTACTGAACTTATTTTAATCTGCTAGGTAGAAGAGGAATACGCGAAAAAGTTACAAATAAGTTTCAAAACTAATAAATATCATAAATGAAATATAAATTAAGTATAACATGTTGCAAAGATGGACCTTTCAAGAAAATCTGAGTGAGAGTTTTCTTTTTAAAGAAAAGATCGAAACATTAGTAACATTATAACAAAACAACATGATCTTTTAGTCATGTCAGTGTAGGTTGGAACTGATAATTAAAAAACTTGCACGATGTGTGTATTAAACTCATACTGTTAGAAATTTCACGGAAAAATTAGTTTAACAAGTTTATTTGTTATTTTATCATATTCCACCAAAGCAGTCAAATAACCGTAAAAAGATGGAATTCAAACTGTTTACGGTGAGAAAAAAAATTTTATTGACTGTTTTTTATCTAATACAATTAAATAACCATCATTTTATCAACGTCAGCAAGGCTCAGAGATAAAGTGAATTGAGCTCACATTCTTCGAAAGCTGGAAGCTAAGCCATGTGATAAGGATTGCGAATTCACATTTTTTCCCACCATCAGATGCTTAACATAACAGCGGATGCCAAATAATCTTATTGTTATAAGTGTGTGGTGGGCAACTTACGAAGCCACTTAGTTCCTTGTTTCTGGGTTCATACTTTAGCCAAGAAGGCTTATCTATCAATCCCATGGCCGACTGATCAGGGGTTTAAATTCCAGGGATGACACCACGGTATTTTTTATTCCTTACACATGAGGATTTTCAATGTCCTGTACTCATTTGGTGACCCAGGACTTTTGAAAAACGAAACTTTCTTTCGCGCATGAATGGCTGTACCTCAGTGCTTCTTTTGCACAAAAAGTCTAGTATTTTTCATTTCTCTCGATAAATGGAGCCACTAGATAAACAAATTAAGCTCCCTTCCACGATTCACTTGACAAAACACAACTCAACCACAACCTAACTACAATGTCCATTGCCTAACGAGAAGTCTAACGTGACCCAAATCCAATATTCAGTTAAATTTCCTTTTTGCGATTTTAAATCATGCTAGTTGCAAACAATTACGAAACCGTTTAATTTTGAATTCACGTTTTTCTCCTTATTATTATTACCTAAAATTTTTTCACCTTTACGGGTGTTACCAAACCCGTAAAGATAAAGAAATGTTCCTAACCATAAACTTGATTGTTGAATGGATGGAAAACTGCTGCCGGTTGTTTTACCTTAATGTTTTCTTGAACTTTCTAACAGTGCAGAGAGCAAACAAAGGTGCGATAAATAATTTAAATAAGTTTTCAAACTATTAAATAAATTAAGTCAAAGCTAAATCAAATATAGCGTGCTCCCAAGATTGACCTTTTGAGAAAATCTGTTCGCGAAATTAATGAAGGGGGAGAAATTAGCACCATTTTGTTGCACTGTAACATGAACTTACAGAGGTCAATAAAGGTATTATACGATATTGCTGCCAAATATATTTTACTCTGAACTCTCAGGTAGTAAGCGAAAATGCGAAAAAAATAATACAAATACATTATTAAGTGAATAAGTATAATAAGTCGAACCTAAATTAAATGAAACATGTTTCCAAGATTGACCCTAAGATGAAATTCCTGTGTAAAACCAAATAAAAGAAAGAAATTAGCACTATTTAGTACAGAGAGCTTACTCGAACTTTCAGAGGTCAATGCAGGTAAAGAACTGTCAATTATCAAAAGAAGATGCTGAAAGAAAATCCGGCAAGTGTTTAAACTACTAAACATCAAAAGTCAAAGATAAATTAAACATAGCATGTTCACAAAATTGAGCTTTTTTGACTTTTTCACGAAAATCTATGCATGAAAAAAAGGAAAAGAAAGAAATTAGCATCGTTTGTTGCAGAGCAGCATGGACTTTAAAAGGCCGATGAATGCAAAATTTGGTGATAAAAAAAATTTTACGATTCTTCTACCACATTTATTTTTACTCTGATCGATCAGGTAGCAAACAAAGATGAAAAATAAATACAAATAAGTTTTAAAACTAATAAACATAATAGGTCAAACCTAAATGCAATGTATTTTGTTTCCAAAATTGACCTTAAAGAGAAAATCTCTGTGGGTAACCAAGAAAAGGGAAGTAACCAAGAAAAAGGAAGTAGCTAAGAAAAAGGAAGTGACCAAGAAAAGTAGGTAACCCCAGAGGTTAATGCTAATAAAATTTGTTTATAAAAAAGTTGTGCAATTTTGTTGCTAAATTCATTTTATAAACTAATAAACACAATTCGGAAATAGATTAAAAGCAGCACGTTCCCAAGATTAACTTTTAGCGAAATCGCTGTGCAAAACTAAAAATTAAAAAAAAAAAATAAAAAGGGAAGAAATTTGCATCATTTGTTGCAGAGCATTTGTTGTGAACTTTCAAAGGTCATGGAAGGAAAAAAAAATTTATAAAAAAAGTTGCACAATTTTGCTGCTGAATTCATCTTACAAACTTATAAACACAAGTCGAAACTAAATTAAAAGCAGCATGTTCCCAAGATTAACTTTTAGCAAAATCGTTGTATGAAACCAAGAAAAGGGAAGAAATTAGCATCATTTGTTGCAAAGCAACATGAACTTTCGGAGGTCAAGGAAAGTGAAATTTATTTATAAAAAAGTTGCTTAATGTTGCTGCTAAATTTATTTTACTGCTAAATTTATTTTACTGCTAAATTTATTTTACTGCTAAATTTATTTTACAAACTAGTAATCATAAATAAAAACTAAATTAAATGCAACATATTCCCAAGATAGACATTTAACGTAATCGCTGTGTGAAATCAAGAAAAGGGAAGAAATTAACATCATTTATTACAAAGCAACATGAACTTTCAGAGGTCAAAACAGGTAAAATTTGTTAATAAAAAAAGTTATACAATGTTGCTGCGAAATTTATATTACTCTAATCTATCAAGTAGCAAACAATGATGCAAAAAATCCTTAGATTACTACATATATAACATTATTTCCTCCACCTTGATTGAAATGATAAAATTCTTTTCTTCTATGCATTAAATCAAACATATCATTTGGAAGAAACTCTTCCGCTTTTGGTTCAACCTTTTCCGCTACATTTACCTCAGATATGCTGTTTTCGGAGCTTCCCAAACTTATTTTGAATTATGAATTTTCCCTAAAGTTACACTTTACCGAGCAGAATCAACCGAACTACCCATCTGTATCAGAAAACTCCCAGTTGAACACTTTCTTGCACTTCTCACACATGGGAAGGCATAATTTCGTTTTGTATATCTTGAGAGAAAAAAGAAAAAGGCCGCTAGTACCTGTTAGTGTCAATCGTAATGCAGTCAGCCGAGCGAATCCAAAAACGGGAAAAGAAAAAAAAAGAAAAGTGCTCATCTTCATGCGTTTCATTCATAACACAGTCCATCACAGATTATCATCAAGTAAAGAACAATAACAATGAACTTTATAGTCGATCGTCAACGAGTATTTGAGTACATCGTAACATAGCATTGTTTTTCACTGAAGGAATCTATTCAAGAATATAAAGTAGAATTTGTTGCTTTGTGTGAAAATTTTACTCAAAGATTTTGTTGCTAAAACCATAAAATTTTGGTTGATATGAGAGAAAATATGCATAGGAATAACGGAAATAAGATTGAGGTAAGTTAATACGATTTTAAGTTTTATTGCTGTTTTGATTTTAAGTTAAGGACCAGAAAAAAAACATTTCACTGCTTAAAGTAAATTAACTTTACTACTACTTTAAGAATAAACATTTTACTACTTAAGGAATTAGAATTTAGTAAAAATAGAATTTAGTAATTAGTAGAAAATTAGAAACAAAACTTGTTGCTTGATGTGAAAAATTTACTATATTTGGCAAAGGTTTTGTTATTAAAACTATACATTTTGGTTGATGAGAGAAAATATGCATAGGAAAAGCAGAAATAAAATTGAGGTAAGCTTGCACGATTTTTAGTTTTATTATTGTTTTGATTTTATATTAGGGACTAGAAAAAATAACATTTTACTACATGAAGTAGAAAAATTGTATTTAGTAATTAGTTGTAAATTTAAAGTAGAATTTGTTGCTTTTTGTAAAGAATTTACTGAATCCTGCAAAGACTTTGTTGCTAAAACCGTACATTTTTGGTTTATATGATAGAAAATATGCATAGGAATAACAGAAATAAGATTGAGGTAAGTTAATACGATCTTAAGTTTTATTGTTACTTTGATCTTATGTTAAGAACTGGAAAGAAGAAAAACATTATACTACTTAAAGTAAATTTATTTTACTTCTACTTTAAGAATAAAATTTTACTGCTTAAAGAATTAGAATTTAGTAATTAGTAGGAAATTAGAAACAAAACTTGTTGCTTGATGTGAAAAATTTACTATATTTGGCAAAGATTTTGTTACTAAAACTATATATTTTGGTTGATGAGAGAAAATATGCATAGGAAAAACAGAAATAAGATTGAGGTAAGCTTATACGATTTTTAGTTTTATTATTGTTTTGATTTCATGTAAAGGACTAGAAAAATAACATTTTACTACATAAAGAAGAAAATTTGAATTTAGTAATTAGTTGTAAATTAAAAGTAGATTTGTTGCTTTTTGTAAAACATTTACTCATTCTGGCAAATATTTTGTTGATAAAACCATAAATTTTTGGTTGATTTGAGAGAAAATATGCATAGGAATAACAGAAATAAGATTTAGGTAAGTTAATAAGTTTCATTGTTGTTTTGATTTTATGTAAAGGACTAGAAGAAAAACACATTTTGCTACTTAAAGTCAATTAATTTTACTACTACTTTAAGAATAAACATTTACTATAAACATTTTACTACCTAAAGAATTATAATTTAGTAATTAGTAAAATTAGAATTTAGTAAAAATATAATTTAGTAATTAGTAAAATTAGAATTTAGTAAAAATATAATTTAGTAATTAGTAAAATTAGAATTTAGTAAAAGTATAATTTAGTAATTAGTGGGAAATAAGAAATAAAACTTGTTCCTTCATGTGAAAATATTTGTCAAAGATTTTGTTACTGAAACAATACATTTTGGTTGAGGAGAGAAGATATGCATAGGAATAACAGAAATAAGATTGAGGAAAGCTTATACGATTTTTAGTTTTATTGTTGTCTTGATTTTATGTTAGAGAGTAGAAAAATAATATTTTACTACATAAAGTAGAAAAATTGAATTAAGTAATTAGTTGAAAATTAATAGTAGAATTTGTTTCTTTTTGTAAAAAATTTACTCGATTTCGCAAATTATTTTGTTATTAAAAACGTAATTTTCGGTTTATATGAGAGAAAATATGCTTAGGAATAACGGAAGTAAAATTGAGGTAAGTTATACAGTTTTACGTTTTATTATTGTTTTAATTTAATGTTAGGGACTAGAAAAATAAAATTTTACTACTGAAAGTGAATTCGAATTTAGTGATTAACAGGAAATTAGAAGTAGAATTTATTGCTTTGTGGGAAAAATTTACAACATTTCGCAAAGTTTTTGTTACTAAAACCATAATTTTTGGTTGATATGAGAGAAAATATGTCTATGAATAACGGAAATAAAATTGTGGTAAGTTATAAAATTTTACATTTTATTATTGCTTTGATTTAATGTTAGCGACTAAAAAAATAAAAATTTTCTACGGCTACTAAATGTAAAATAAAGAGATAGTTTTTATTATTACTTATCAAGTCTAACGAGCAATTATTTTACACCATTCATTATATTATTCGACATAAATGGAAGAAAATATGCATATTGATGCATTTTTTATTTTTATTGCTCCTATAAGAAATAATAGGAATAAAATTTAACTAAAACTATGCAAAATAAGGTTTGGTTATAATTTTTTGTTGGTGTTTTTGTTTTGATTATCATGGTGATAAAGTTCTGAGAAAATGATACATTATTGTTACTAATAAGTACATAATATAAAGTTACAATTATTATGAATGAAAATTTTTGTCTCCAAAAATTTCTATTTTCGATTGATACGAAAAAAATAAGCACGCAGAAATAATTTTCCATGCCAGTTCGTTTTGTTATATTTAGTGGAGCATCGTTTATACGACGCCGAAGGGACCACCGAAAAACGTCGTATAAACGATAACGTCGTATAATCGATTTTTACTTCTAAAACTGAAACTAACTCTGTTTTCAGCTAATTTTAATGTTTAACGTGCTGATTTACATAAATTTCTAAATTAGACAAAGCAAAACAAACAAATAACCAAAGGAGAAAAATTGCAGTGAGCCATTTGAATGTATGTTACCTTCAATTATATTTTCTTGCTATTATTCTCTACAATGCTTTGAATAGCGAGTTGAAGTTACTGCTTTCTATGATGCAATTTTAAATTTCTAATCACGGCCAAATCTAATGGCTGAAGCGCACTTGTGCAATTTGCAGGAAAAAAGAGAGCTTTTACATTTTCCAAAATAATTAGTATCGATGGGTGCGCTGGACATGGGTCGATGATAG
Organism: Parasteatoda tepidariorum; assembly: GCF_982258835.1. Classification (NCBI taxonomy): domain Eukaryota; kingdom Metazoa; phylum Arthropoda; class Arachnida; order Araneae; family Theridiidae; genus Parasteatoda; species Parasteatoda tepidariorum. The sequence goes on from NC_141766.1 coordinate 44,297,007, forward strand.
CAAAATTTTCGTTTTTTCCTCTTCATAACATTGTCTAGTTTTTTCAGTCATCTAGTAAAAATTACGGTCGTCATCCAAGCATTCTTGTTGACACCCTTTTCTGTATCATTCATGTTGGCAAATTCCGCCCTTTTTTAAAATACACAAGAAAAAAAAAAAAATTAGATAAAGAACAAAATCTAAAAATCGACGTATAACCGATTCTGTGCGTCGTATAAACGATATATTTTTACATTAAAAAGAATAGGAATGATTTGGGAAAACACTAAAACGTCGTATAAATGTAAACGTCGTATAAGTGATCGTCGTATAAACGATGCTCCACTATTTAGTTTGCTTTCGGTAGCTTTATGCAACAGGCTACATTGTTGAAGATTCGAGAGTATGTTGAATTAATAATATCTTTCAATTTTGCTGCAACTTATAATATGGCGCTAAATTAAACCATATTATCTTACGTCTTTTAACTTAATTTTTCCATATTGTGTTTCAAATTAAAATGGAAACGTGGCTTAATTTACCATCTTTATTGAGGTTGAAGCAAATTCACACCGATTTTTTTGTTCAAGGTATACTGAAAAAATTAGGGTAAAAAAGACTGACACTCACACTCTGAGTGCAGCATCCATATAATTGCCTTAAAATCTATATGTCCCTTAAAATCCCTTAAAATCTATTCCTAGTATAAAATCAATTTTTACCTTATAACTTATTTTTTATCAAAAAATTTTACACGCAATTTTTACAGTAATATTTATTTAATTACAGTGGTGATTTTACAGTAAATATTACTGTATATAAAAATGTTGGTATATCAGATTTTTTTGACCCGTAAAATTTTACGGTAAAAATGGATTTTTACTGGAATTTTCATCCGGAATTATTTTTACAGTAGCGATATGGTTCAAGGTTAAACTGATTTTTCTGAATGTATAGAAAAAGAAGAGTTTATTGTCCCTTATAAATGTAAAATTTAAGAACTTATTATGATTTTATAGTAAGTCAGACGCGTAAAGGTTTTGTTCTAAAAGTCAGTATGCATATATGACCAAACTAATGGAAAATATCCTTAGAAATGGAAGAAAAGCTGTTTTAAGTATTTTTTTGATTTCATATTTCTTAAGAGATTTATCATTATTTTTTATTTAATTTTTATTTTAGAGATACGTTTGCATAGATATATTCAAATACATAGTGGTTATACTTAATTTTATAAACGGCGTTGAACATAAGACCCAGTTTTGAGTTAACTACTATCAATGTACAACGCTATAGCCTTATAATTTCTTACCCAACCCAAATGACAACGGAACTCCTGGATCAAGCATTGAGATAAACTAACCGTCGTGGATGATTTCTTGATGGAACTAGCCTGCATTTGAGTTGCATGGATAGGAAAACCACGAAATCTACCCATGGTTAACCCTACGGAAAGGTGATTCGAACCCATGATCCATCTACCACTGAGAATAGTTTATTTAAGCTCTGTGGTCGGTGCGAGAAGGGTGCGGATTTTGTATCCATCGACCTTCGCTGGATTTTGAACTAACGTCATCTCAGTGGGAGGCGAACGCTCTATTCCCTGAACCACCGAGGTTTATACATAGTGGTTTTTTATTTTTTATTTTATAACCACCGTTGAACAGTAGACCCAATTTTAAGTTTATGATTACCAATGTTCATCTTCGTAACCTTATAATTTTGAACCCAATCCAGAAGACAAGGGAACTCCTGGATCTAGTATTGGGAGAAGTTTCCCTTCGTGGAGGACTTTTTGATAGAATTAACCCGCTTTTGCATAACACAAAGAAGAAAACTTTGAAAACCACCCAAGGTTAGCCTGGTGGTAAGAGGACTCTAACCCATGATTCGTCTACCACTGAGGATATTTTACGTCAGCACTGCTGTCAGTGCGAGCCGGGTGCGGAATTCGTATCGACCAGTCATTGCTAAGATTCAAACCTGACCACCTCATCGGGTGGCGAGCCCTCGCGAACCCGGGTAATAAAAATGATGGAGCACATAAATTTTAAACATTCAGAAATGTCTGCTGCAAAAATGGTAGACTTTGGCATGTTGTCAATAATTAAAAATATTTTCTTTTTACATTCATTAATTAAAATTTTAAGGAATTTTGTCATAATCAGACTTAAATTATTAAACTTTTAATTATTTCTATTTATTCTATTTATTTATTCTATTTTTTCGCACCCACCACAGTGTTAACATAAAATATCACTAGTGGTAAAAGAATTATGGATTGCTAATCCCATACTTTTGAGCTAATCGTGGGAGGATTTAGTAGTTTTGCCTGCTTAAATAACACAAATGCGGATTAGGCAGACTCATGTAGTTCTCAACGGTGACGAGTTTGTTTGAATGCTTGATGCAATAGCTCTCAGGGTTGGATTTAAAAGTATATTACTACGGAATTGAATATTCATAGCAATAAATCCGATATGAATCAGTTTTTTAAGCACAGTTATAAATAAAATTAAGCCTAACAGTTTTTATTCGTGGTTCACTTATGATTTTGTGAACCATGAAAAGATGAGACTAAGTAATTGTTTTTTTTTTCCCTTTAGTGATTGAGATATTACAGTTTTAAAAATATCTTATGATCTCAAGTTTTTTTTAATGTTCATATTCTTTTTACGCAGAGCTTAAACTCGAATTAAAAATTGGGAAAACTAATTTAATTTGTTATTATAATAATAAGAAACTATTTTTTTTAATCAAATTTAGATAACATGTAGTTAGTACACGTCTTTATTTAATATATGAATCCAGTCAGATTCATTATCGGATACTTTGTTGGAATTCTCATTCTAAAATTGTTTGCTAAAATTGTCAAGTTTTTTTTTAAAAAATTTCATATTCTTTTCACGCAGAGCTTAAACTCGAATTAAAAATTGGGAAAACTAGCTTAATTTGTTATTATATTAATAAGAAACTATTCTTAAATCAAATTTAAAAAACATGTAGTTAGTACACGTCTTTATTTAATATATAAATGTAGTCAGATTCATTATCAGATACTTTGTTGGAATTTTCATTCTAAAATTGTTTGCTAAAATTGTCAAGTTTTTTTTTAAAAAAATTTCATGTTCTTTTCACGCAGAGCTTAAACTCGAATTAAAAATTGGGAAAACTAGTTTAATTTGTTATTATATTAATAAGAAACTATTTTTAAATCAAATTTAGAAAACATGTAGTTAATACACGTCTTTATTTAATATATGAATCCAGTCAGATTCATTATCAGATACTTTGTTAGAATTTTCATTCTAAAATTGTTTGCTAAAATTGTCAAGTTTTTTTTTAAAAAATTTCATATTCTTTTCACGCAGAGCTTAAACTCAAATTAAAAATTGGGAAAACTAGTTTAATTTGTTATTATATTAATAAGAAACTTTTTTAAATCAAATTTAGAAAACATGTAGTTCATACACGTCTTTATTTAATATATAAATGTAGTCAGATTCATTATCAGATACTTTGTTGGAATTTTCATTCTAAAATTACGTTAAAATAACCGGAATCAGTATGTCCATTCGATTAACCATAAAGTTTACGATTAGGAACATTTCTTTACCTTTACGGTTTTGAAATCTTTTACAACTAGTGTGGTTTCAAAGTCAGAAAAATGAAATTTAACTGGACATTGAAGTTAAGTTGTAGTTGAATTTTGTATTGTCAAATGAACCGAACATGTCCCCATATAGCATGACCCCAACTATATCATCTCATCAACTATAGCATGTGCTCAACTATAGCTAGGCAGTTTCATAAAGGTGGACCTAACTGAGGCGGATAAAATTCTGGTCGTTTAACCGTAATAGGTGAGAACAATCAATTAACTATTTATCTTACTGTTAACAGTTTGAATGCCATAGTTTTTTTCTCCCGGTTATTTAACTGTTTTGGTTGAAAATGGTAAAATAACAATTAAAAATTTGTCATTTAACCTTATTTTCTAAGACCATTAATTTAACCCTTTTTTCTAATAATGTATATTTTTTTTTAAATAAGCTAACGCTTCTTCACAAGTTGATTATATCACGAAGCTTGTTTATCGCTCTTATTTATTTGTTTTTATCATTAAGACAATAGTTTATTAGCAAATTTGTAAAACGTTTTTAAACTAAATTTCCGTATTTTCTAAATTTCCGTTTCTTGATAACCAGCCCTAAAAATATATGTTTAAAATCCTTGTTAAAAATATATCCATAAATTATGCACATTATGGGTCTAAAAATCAATTTTTAAGCAATGAAGAAACGAAACCCTTATCAAAGTTTATCGATTTATCCGCGAGAAAGACTAAGTTAAAGTATCAAAACCTATTTAATTGCCGAGTGGAGGAAAAGGTGACTACGCTGAACAACTTCAAGTTTCATCAGACAATCGAATTAACTTTGATTTTTTTTAATTCCACTTTTCTCAATAGTGGTTTGTCTGATATTGATAACATTTTCTTTTCTTTTACTTAAATATCATGTTCTGACTCCTAATGTGCATAATTTTTAAACTATTTTTTTTAAATTTCCAAAATTATATATTATGGTTGTTGATTACGATTTACCCTTTATATATATATATATATATATATATATATATATATATATATATATATATATATATATATATATATATATATATATATATATATATATATATATATATATATATATATATATATATATATATATATATATATATATGTATATAAAACAAATTATTATTATTGTCTGAGCGTCATGCATTAAAGGTTGAATTGTAAAAGTTAAAAAAGTTTTAAAAGCATTTAAATGGGTCGTAGATATTTAGAAAAACCATTTTAATTAATTAAAAAGAGTAATTGCCACAACTATGGCAAATCAATATGGCATATTTCATTTTGAAGAGCTTTACATTTTAAATACCTGCATTCTAAGTTTTTAATGAAAGGAATTTAATTGCTTCGCCTTTCAACTTTCAGCGCATCGTCAAGCCGTATGCTAAGAATAATTATTTTCTAAGAGTATTACATTTTAAATACCCCGGATTCTAAGTTTTAAATGAAAGGAATTTAATTATTTTACATTTCAACGTTCAGCGCACCGTAAAAATGTATGTGCTGAGAGTAATTATTTTCTAAGAGTATAACATTTTAAATATTCGCATTCTAAGTTTTTAATGAAAGAAATTTAATTATTTTAATTTTCAACTTTCAGCGAACCGAAAGCGAACCGTATGTTAAGAGTAATTATTTTCTAAGAGTAATACATTTTAAATACCCGCATTCTAAGTTTTTAATGAAAGGAATTTCATTATTTTACATTTCAACATTCAGCTCACCGTAAAGCTATATGCTAAGAGTAATTATTTTCTTAGAGTAATGCATTTTAAATACCCGCATTCTAAGTTTTTAATGAAAGGAATTTAATTATTTTAATTTTCAACTTTCAGCACACCATAAAGCCGTATTCTAAGAGTAGTTATTTTCTAAGAGTAATACATTTTAAGTACCCGCATTCTAAGTTTTAGTTTAAAGGAATTTAATTATTTTGCATCTTAACTTTCAGCGCACAGTAAAGCCGTATACTAAGAGCAATTACTTTGTTTTATCCGACAGGTTTCATACATAAAAAATATTAAAATGTTTGACTTTTCCGTGATGCTTCTTCTCTAATATTCTAAAATTGCATCGCGGCTCTGTTCCTTCAAGCAAACAAAAACTCATCTATTTTTTTAATGTTTTATATCAAAACTTAATTTAAGGGCATCTTCCCACCCTCTTCTGTCATAATTAACGCCCACGCCCGTTGAAGAAGATAGAATGAAGAGGAAACTACTCATTAAATAGAGAGGATAAAACATCTCATCTTTTAGCTTCTTGCTCGACCCAATTTTTTTTTTAATCCGAATCCCTAAACAAAATGCACTTCCGTTTGACTCGCACAACATGATTAAAGGAACGCGAAACGAGATTTATTTAGATGGAGCGTTGTTTTTTCCCATATTAAAACATTCAGAAAAATTTTCTAACGGTAATAGTCACGTGACAACGATGGTTTCCATGGAGTGAGGCAGCTCGCGGCCTCAGACGTGCTGACTGATACTGCGCGTCTACTATCGATCCGCTCTCATCTAGACGGTATACCGCTCTACGAGAGCCACTGTTTGAATTTATTCTCATCTCTCCACACATCCTGCTTCACTTTCTTCTCTCCGGAACTAGAAAAGCAGGCAAAAAACATTTTTTATTTACTTTTTCACGGACTGCACAACCAGGAAGAATAATCATTTGATAGATATGGTCCAGTATACTTTCTGAAAAGCATCTGGAAACTCGTTAAATTGTGACAGCAAAATCCGGATATTTCTGTTTGACTGCAATTACAAAGCTGATTATATTTATTTAATCACCATGTCATCAAAAAACACACCTGTGAAAAAAGTACCCATTCACTTACAGGTAAGTTCTTTCTTTTTCTTCTATTGAGCATCAAGATGCTCATCCCTTTGAGGCCTGGATCCAACAGAACACCGGGAGGAAAAGGGAAAAATCCTTGAGGGTCACTGACCTAGAATGAATAAATTTCCCTAAATCTCTTAACTATATTAAATAGTTAAATTTCTCATCGGTGTTTATTAGAAAAATACAATGTTTGTGATTTTAAAAGTTTTGATAATTATTAAATTTGAAAATTTTATTTTTCTAGACGTATTTTATTATAATAATTAGTTAATAATATAAAATATTAACTCACGTTAAGTTTATGTGCAAATAATAGGAATAATGTTTAGGTTAATTTAATTTGTAAAATATTATCAATTTATGAAATGTCTTTATAATAATCTTGATCGTGCCCCGCCCACTGTAAAATTCTTTTGTAAAGTTTGCGATGGAAACTATTGGTTGAAGCATATGTTTCAATTTTTAAATTGTAATTTCTTCCTTTAAACCATATTTTAAATTAAAAAAAAGGAATTCTAAGTTTCTTTTCTAATTTGAAAATTAACTTATTATAAATAAAACTCCTTATAGCTTTTTATAAATGTTCGTATAAATGTATATTAATTTATGTATAAGTTCTTTTTATGAAACAAACGTATAGAGATTGGGGAAAAAAATCATGCAATGACATTTTGTATGCGTTTTTGAAATTAGGAATGACGAAATTAGGAATGAAATTAGGAATTTGTATGTGTTTTTGAAATTAGGTTTTAGTTTAAATTGGAATATTTGTACTTTTTAATTTAATGTAATAATTTCCGAAATTAAAAATTAATAACTGTATTTTTAAATATATTTTATTAGATAATAACGTTAATGACATCAAAATACGAACAAAAAATTCTCATTTTCATATAAATTCAAATTTTATTGATTCTTTTAAAACATTATTTTAAAAATTATCAAAACTGGCTTGTTAAAAGAAATTTCGTCTGTTTTGACTTTTAAATTCATATCAATAATAATAACCCTGTCAAGTAAAAAAAGAAATCTAAATAATAGTTTAAGGAGAATATTGCGCAGTTTTCTAAATTTACTTTATAATTTATATATATTTCTTCATAAAAATGTTTATTTTTTAGAACAATTGTGTTGTTTGTTTATCTATTTTTATAGATAATGAAAGAATGAAAATAAAATGTGAAATGATAAACTTTGGTTTTATAAGGTATTTCCGGTCGATAAGACAATATCGATAACCGATATTTAACATGTTGTTAAAGTACTAAGTAAATCATACAGAAATTTTAAAAAAATATTAAAACTATTGTTAAAATATGTCTAAAATAACGAGAGTGGTTTAACATTATTTCTTTTTCATTTATGTTACATTTCATTTAAAGCATGTAGATTAATATCAAAATAAATATGCATGTTTTTACATATTATGCATACAATAAATTATCAGGCCGCTGTTAACAAACATCTCCAGTAACAGTGTCTATGGTATCAGTGTCTCCTTTTAACAATGCTGTCTTATTAAAAAGTTAGTTTAGTTTCATATAATTTTTTATTAACTATTTTAAGTATAGATTAAAGCGTTTAGATTCATATAAAAATAAATATATATATTTTTACGTATCTTGCAGGTGATATGTTTACATAAAAGCATCACATAATTCTTGTTATTAAATGTTTTTAGTATATATTAAAATGTGTAGTTTCATATAAAACTAAATATATATGTTTCTACATATTATGCAAGTAATATGCTTACTTAAAAGTGTCCTATAATTTTTTTATTATTAAGTATTAAATTTTGATTAAAGTGTGTGGGTTCATATAAAAATAAATATATATGTTTTTACTTTTGCAAGTGATAAATTTACTTAATATTAATTTCTATAATTCTCTTTAAATAACTATTTTAAGTATAAACTAAAGTATATAGGTTGATATAAAAATAAATATATATGTTTTTACTCGTTATGCAAGTGATATTAATAACATATATTAACTTTTTTATGTAAAATTTAAAGTGTGTGGTTTCGTATAAATATATATATATATATATATATATATATATATATATATATATATATATATATATATATATATATATATATATATATATATATATATATATATATATATATATATATATATATATATATATATATATATATATGTTTTTACTCGTTATGCAAATGATATTAATATCATATATTGACTTTTTTATGTAAAATTTAAAGTGTGTAGTTTCGTATAAAAATAAATATATATGTTTTTACACATTTTATGTTCGCTTACAAGAACCAAGGACAGGGATTTTTTCATGTGACCACAATGGTGGCTCCCGCTTAAACCTGTTGCATCGCTGATTGCGGATTCCGTTGGAATTGCCTTTGTTTCGGGAAATTTTCGAGTTAAATCTTATTTATATACAGCTGTGCTCACGAAACATATTGAGGTCACAGTTTTCACCTGTTAAACTCTAAATAAGAAAGATCACACTTAATGCTGTTACTTTTCGTTCAATTCATGCGTTTTGTTAAAATCGTGAGAATCTTAGAAACAACAGTAATTATGTTCTATGTAAAAAGAACTTGTAAAATGATATGCTTATAATTAAGTGTTTATTCGATTTAGGAAAAAAATAATTGCATGAAATAGTAGTTTATTGCATTGAACAATCCTATTGAATACTTGGTTCTTAGTTTTTTTTTAAATATTTTTTATTTAGTTTATTTTTATCATTTTTACTTATTTATTTTCTTTTTGCTGACTCTTTAAACAAATTGAGAGATTCTAATTAAAAACAATTATGCTATTTTTTTCTTCACTTTTTGTCAAAACGTTTTGCATTTTTTCGAATTAATTTTATTTTGAAAGCGCACAAGCAAATGTAAATACTGAATTATAATACTTGTTTAAAGAAGGAAATTTTTTAATCATCAATTAATTTATTTATTTGAATAGGTTCTGCTTCTAAAATTAACGAAAACCTAATGATTCAGATCAATACGAGATCAAATACAAAAGATTTTTTTTTTTAAAAAAAAGTTCTTTTTAAATTTATTTTTTAAAGAAAAATTTTGGCCTCATTTTCAACTATTATTAATCCATTGTTGGAAAAACTTGTCCAAAAATAAATAAATAAAATAAAATAAAAATTTGATTTGCTATTTCATCCTTCCATTTTAACTCCACTGCTTTTCTAATTGCATTAGACCACTTTGTTTGTGATCACTTCCTCAGTCGTTTGGTATCACAAGGATACAGGATACCAAACCAATATATTACCAGTTCTTCGAGCTATATGGTTAACCCATTGCTATTTTTTACCATCTGATTTTCTCGGTGGCATCGGAAATTTCTCGGAAAAAATTGTTAAATAACAATTTATGTAATTGTTATTTCACCATATTCAACCAAAACAGTCAAATAACAGTAAAAAATTATACTCAAAGTGTTAACTGTGAAAAAATGGTTAATTTACTGTTTTGATCTAATTCGTTTAAACAACCGGAATTTTATTCTCGCCAACTAGGCCTACGCCCAATCAGAATCAAGCGTACGTTCTTTAAAAGCTGAAAGTTACGCCGTATGATAAGGGTTACGAATTCATATTTTTATTTTCCGTCATCAGATACCTTATAATCTTATAATAATAAGTATGTGGAGCAAACATCATATGAAACCACCTAGTTATTTGCAGCTGGGTACATACTTTAATCGAGAGGGCTGATATGTCAATCTCGTAACCGACTGAACGAGGTTTCGAATCCTAGCGTTGATTCCACAATATTTCCTCCATTCTTTCAAAACATAAGGAGTCCAGTGTATTTCACTCCTCAATTGGTGACCCTGGACTATTTGTCTCTCATTCATGCATGGATGGCTGCATCATGAGCTGCTTAATACATATTCTAGTATTTTCTGTCTGTCGCGATAGATGACACCACTAGATGAACTATTTAAGTCCCAATCTACGGTTCAATTGAAAAAAAAAAACACTACTCAACCACAAGCTTAATAAAATAACGAGTTTAATGCATTTTTTGTGGTTTTGAAACCACCCTAATCGTTAAATGATTACAAAACCATATAGTTTTGTATTCACGTTTTTTCTTTTAACCATACCAGCTTTAAACAGTTTCAATCCCAGGAAGGTAACGAAATATTCTCAACAGTAAATTTTACGGTGAATAAAGTGTACAAACGGTTGCCGGTTATTTTAATTGCTGGTTAAATCTAACAGTGTGTGCTTATTGGGTTACTTGTGTTTCCCGCTTTCTTTCTTTTCTTGTTATGATGAATAAACAGCTTTCCATATTTCTTTCAGTTGTTTTAAGTCTTAGCTTAGATATTCTGGTGCAAGTTCAAATTTCTGCGCCTTAAGTTAATGCGGGTAGCACACATCATTGAAAACTTTCCTCTTCAGACAGATTGGTATAATACTCTTCGGTAGGGTGCTATTTTTGCCAAAAGAACTTTAACCTATTTTGATTCTCCAGTTAATTTCATGCATGATTTTGTTATCCATTCTTAATTCTTGTCCTAAATAAACATAATTCTTCTATCTATACTCCATTAATTTTGAATAAGCATTAAACATGACTTATTTCTGAAACAATTCTTAATTAAATACTATCTTCTGATAAATCTAACTGGTTGTTTTTCCTCGTTCCATATGGTTGCCTGGGATAATTTAAAAAAATGCGTCTGCAAGAAAAGGCTAGTGATGGTGATAATAATAAAATTCGTCAAAAATTTACGCAGAAATAAAAATATTTTGATCTATGAAATTTGTCATATAGAAAATTGTCATGAATATTGTCATATTTTCAAAAACATTTGACCAAATTTAATTGAGGGTGAGGGATGTTTATTGTATCTTCTGTAATCCTGTATCTCCTGTAAATATCTAAGAATTTACAGACTTCATTTTAATTGGTCTGACGGTACGTGCTCTAACATTTGTGATTGTTCCGAATAATTTTTTCTTGTGTTAGTTAAGTGTATCAAAAATGTTTGAAATTAATTGAATTTTTATAAAACTTTAATCGAATATTAAGAATAAAACCATTGATATTTTGACTGTTTAATATATGTTTTTTAATATTATTTTTCTTGGAAGGTCTACAAAAAAATTTTTAATTTTAATTTATTCAAATATTGGAATTAAAGATCACTATCATCATGTATTTTTATGTATACATTACCTTTTGTACCACTAGCAATGTTATTTTTTTAAAACTACGGAAATTCCGTAGTAGTTGGAGGGTATAACCTAAGTTGGCCCCAACCAGTTTACCCCTATCCCTTTTTTTGTCAACATTTCTAATCAAAGCAATTGACCAGTTAAGGGATTAAACGCGACGAAGCAAACTCTATTTTTCCTTTAAATATTCTACAAGCTCAAGTATCTTGTAATTTAATTTTTAAGTTCCTTAACAGTTATTCAAATTTAAAAATAAATAAATAAAAAGAATAGTATAGGTCTGTAAAAAGCCCAATAGATCTTATCTTTCAAGATGACGTGCATTTTAAAGCCTTTAACTTTTTTTAATATATTTAAGTATTTATTTGTTCTCTTTTAACTACGTGATTAAATGAAAGAAATCAGTCCTATAATTAATCTTGGATTAAATTTTGAAGTATTTCATGATTATCTCTCAATTATTCATGATGATCATATAAACAAAAAGTAATTTGTTTTCCTTATAGATGCAATTTGTTTTATTAGCGTAATGACTTATTTATTATGAGTTATTCAAAATCTCCTACTCAGTGAAGCATATCATTTTATTTTTAATTTTCTTTGTTTTTTATTTCTCAATAGATATTTAAAATTTTCCCCATCGATGATTCTTTATAGATGTTATGATTGATAAAATTAACAACACTTAATTAAATTATCACGAATAATTAACATTCGAACAATTAATACAGTTAGCAAACAGAGTAATGAGATCATTATTTTGAACTGTTTAAATATTTATAACATTTACGACTCCCTGGAATTTTTATATTGTAAAGTAAAAGGAAAATAGCCTAGTTTAATCTTAATTTTTACCATATCTGTAATTTTTACCATACAGACATCTCAACTTGCTCCGGACAGCAAATAAATATTTTCGAGTGGTAGTTTATTAATGTGTAATTCTTTGTTTAATAAATTCTATTTATTTGATTTTTATCCACCACTATTTCTAAATAATTCGAAGGCTTATATAATTCGCCACTTTGTAAAGTCACGCTGCACCGTTTAAAAAGTAAGTAAAATTAGTCAAACATTTGCACATTTTAGCTTGTTCACCGTTTTATAACTTATTATGGCGCGCGTCCGGAGCAGTTGGCATCTCTGTGTAAATCCTTATTTGTACAGTATGTATCATTTTTTCACCACATCTGTCATTACAGCCATAACTTAAAAATACATTGTTGTTGAAATGTTAAAACCAGGTTTTAACATTTCCACATAATAATTCTAATAGTAGTGAAACATTTTAGTTAAGAAATAAAGATTTAAAAACGTTAATACGAAAACACTTCTCTGTATTTACACTTATTTCACTTTATTTTCACTTCATTATGACTCATAAAGTTAAAAAGAAACCACAAGTTTATCCTTTTTTTACTATGTTGTGATAACATCTTAGAGCAACTAATAAGATCACATTTTTTTCACCACATCTGTCATTACGGACATAACTTAAAAATATATTGTTGCGGAAATGCTAAAACAACGTTTTAACAACTCCACATAATAATTCCGATAGAAATAAAGCATTTTAGTTAAAAAATAAAGATTTAAAAACGTTAATACGAGAACACTTCACTTTATTTGCACTTATTTCACTTTATTTTCACTTCATTATGACCCAAAAAGTTTAAAAATAAAAAAATTTAAAAAAAAAAACACAAGTTTATCCTTTTCTACCATGTTGTGATAAAATCTTAGAGCAACTGATAAGATAATATGCATGTACATCAGTTGAAAATAATATTTTTCTTTAAGAAATTTTGAGCATGTTATTTATAAAAGTATAAAACTCATCCTCTAATTTATTAAACAAGTTTCAGAAATTAATTTAGTAGCATTTCCTAATAATAATTCTAATAATAATAAAATATTTTAGTTAAAAAATAAAGATTTAAAAACTTATTTCACTTTATTTTCACTTCATTATGACATAGAAAGCTTTAAAAAAAAACAGAAATTTATCCTTTTTTTACTATGCTGTGATAAAATCTTAGAGCAAATGATAAGATAATATGCATGTACTTCAGTTGAAAATAATATTTTTCTTTAAGAAATTCTGAGTATTTTATTTATAAATGTATAAAACTCATCCTCTGATTTATTAAACAAGTTAATTCTTTTAGAGCTCTGACGATATCTAATGTTATTATCCTTTTTAGTTGAAGTTGTAAACATTCTGATTAGAAACGCTGATTGGAAAGTTATAAATACCCTATAGTTCTAAAGTTTTTTTGGTCACTATAGCAACCCTCAGTCAAATGAAATGACAGTCTATCGATCACACTAACTTTTTCCATCACGTGAAGCTTTAAAATTTATTCTAAAAACATCTTGTTTTCATTTTGTAGTATAATCTCAAATTGTTGCCCCACGGGTGGTCAACTTACACGAGTTTCACTGTGCCCATTTGGAATATCTTGCTTCGTGAACCACATTTGTCATTTATGTATATAGTGTGTTCCGTAATTTCCTCCCTTAATATATAATATTAGATTCTTATTCTGTAAGCAAAGAAAACTGTAATTACAAAGTTATCAAAATTTGACGGATTGTTAATGAAGAATATGAAATTAAATGTATCGCAACCTGTTTGATTATTCGAGGAAACTGAGATGTTAAAGGAGATTATTAGCTCCACCTTTAAATTGAACAATCAAGCGGGTTTTAATGTCCTTAAAACCACCTCCCTGACTAGTGATTCGTCAGATTTTGATAATGTTTCTCTTTTTCCTTCACTTGAACATTAATTTGCGATCTACAATTTTAACGAAATATTTCGAATGGCTTCTAAGTTATGAAATTTTAAATATATGACTTTTTGAAATTTGATCACTCAGAAACTATTCGACAGATTTCTTACAATTGTTTTTATTTCGTAATTTAAAATTATCTACTTTGAGTAAACGAATTTTATAATTGTCTGCAAATACTTTTCGATCAACTTAACAGATGCTCGAAATATTGTGAATCATACAAAATGTGAACATAATATTAAAGGGTCCAAAATTTTTAATCGCTCTCCTGCTTTAAGTATCGGGACTCATTTTTCCGATTGAGGTTGCACCCCACATTTTTGGAGTCAGAAATCCAACTCAGTCGAAGAAAATTCAGCCCTAGATTGTGAAAATCAGATCAATAGACCGAAAGTTATTAAGGTGTACGCTTTTTTGCTTTGCGCACTATACATAAAGCCCCTTTTGCTTCTTCTAAAGATGAACTGATAAATAATATAGACTTAAAATTTAAATTTTTTACTAAATCAACTGATTTGATAAAATAAAATAAATAAATAAACTTTCATTTAAAGCCTAAAATTTGGATTTTAAAGTCTAAGAAAACTTTTATCCGAAAGACCACCCTTTAAGGCATTGAAGCTACTACTTTCCTAGCAGAGTTTATTTTCGTTGCATATTCAAAATCTACTATTTTTTGTAAGTAAGCAAAAAAAGTGAGCTTAGCTTTTTCCCTCTTCAATTAGTGTCAAAAGGAAGCACATTTAAAGCATAGAAAACTTAAAATGAAATAAATACTTTGCTTTCCCAATTAAGAACAGCCTCTTTTTTTAATAAGTGTGACATTATCTGTTAAAGATTTCTTTCTAAAACTTTTTTATCTTCTACAGAGTTTCCGAACAATCTATTGAAGATCATGGACATACTTATCTCTAAAAATACTAAAGAGAACTTTATATCAGTCAACCTTTTCAATATCCTTTTCAAACAAACATTTACTCAGCGGCAGTAAACCAACTACTGATAATATAAAATTAGCGATGCCGATCTTCGTTGAAGTTTTTATAAACATTGTTTAATCGAACACTAAAAAGAAATATACGGATAAAAAAAAATTGCATTATTTTCTTTATTTTCACTTGCTGATTCTTTTAAAATAGTTTACTTGTAGTAGTTTTATTACTGATTCCTTTAGAGCAGTTTCCTTGCTGATTATTTTAAAATAGTTTTTTAATGATTCTTTTAAAGTAGTTTCCTTGGCTGATTATTTTAAAATTATTTTTTGATGAGTCTTTTAAAGTAGTTTCCTTAACTGATTATTTTGAAATAGTTTCCTTGTTGATTATTTTAAAATAGTTTCGTTGCTGATTCTTGTAAAGTAGTTCCCTTCGCTGATTCTTTTGAAGTAGTTTCCTTAGTTGATTATTATAAAATATTTTTTGATGATTCTTTTAAAGCAGTTTTCTTATTAATTCCTTTTAAATAGTTTTCTTAGCTGATTTTTTAAAGTAGTTTCTGTTGATTCTTTTAGAGTAGCTTTCTTATTGATTCTTGTAAAGTAGTTTCCTTAGCTGATTCTTTTGAAGCAGTTTCCATAGTTGATTATTATAAAATATATTTTGTTGATTCTTTTAGAGTAGCTTTCTTATTGATTCTGGTGAAGTAGTTTCCTTATTTGAGTTTTTTAAAGTAGTTTTTTGCTGATTCCTTTAAAGTGGTTTACTGACTAATTCTTGCTGAAGTCTGAGAGGAGGCGTCGCAAAGTAGTTTTCTTATTTTTAGTAGCGTTCACATATTCTACATAATTACTTTGTAGGCTAAAAATGCAAAACAATTGCTTTATTAAGTCAGTTCGCGTTGAATTGAAGGGTACAATGCTAAAAGTTGTAAAATTATTTTAATGGATTGTATAGTTAGGGTGCAGTAATCCATTCAACCATTGAATACTTTTTTACTTTCATTTTACATATGAATTCTAAAAATAAAGTTTGAGGCTGGTCTTTCGGGAATACCTTGCATCTGAAATTTTCGAAAGATTTTATTATATTTAAAGTTATAACAAAATTATGCTTTTCTTTTTCGTTCATATCGGATTTATAAAATTATATTAACCACCATTACTTATGAATGCAGATATTTTGGTTTAAATTACCTATCTAGAGTAGAGGGCTTTTGTCAACAGATTATAAACTGAATTGCGTTGTTCTGTACTTAATGAAGGGTAGACATTTCTACAACAGGAATGCTTAACTACAAGTTTCCAAATCGTAATAAGAAAATTAAATGAAGTGCAACGCCTTTTGACGCTATTGATAACAGGGAATGTTGATATTAGTAAGTTATCATGGATAAAGAGCATGATTGATATGTGCTTAATAAAAGACGCATTCTTTTGGATTTCTAAACGAAGCGGGAAAATGGTTCTTTTGCTGGGAAGAAGATAAATTAGCCCGCGGTCGCACACACATTGCTTTATTAAAATAAGAATTTAAAATTGTACGGAGTAAATTATGTTCATTTTTCTCTTTCCTGTATTGATACCACAAATAAATTTTGAAAAAAAGTCGTCAATTTAAACCTTTTTCCAATAATATTGCTCACTTAAAGATCAGAAAAATGCACTTCCTCAAAAATCATTGTTGTCGTAATAGAGGCAGTCTAGTATTTTTGACTCATTATAAACATAACATTTTTCGTATTTTTAATATTAGGTCGATATAATTTGCCGTAATAGCGAACTTCTCGTATTATGCCTTATACGTTATATCGAGCTTATACTGTATATATAAACACAATATATATATATATATATTATATATAGTATATATATATATATATATATATATATATATATATATATATATTATATATAGTATGTATATATATATATATATATATATATTATATATAGTATGTATATATATATATATATATATATATATATATATATATATATATATATATATATATATATATATATATATGTATATATATATATATATATATATATATATATATATATATATATATATATATGTATATATATATATATATATATATATATATATATATATATATATATATATATATATATATATATATATATATATATATATATATATATATGAGGGAGATAGTGCAGCATAGGAGTAAATAATGACGATAATTTAATAAACATAACAATTTAATAGAAATAAAAGGATGGAAAGATATAACAGTAAACGTTTGATGTAGGTTTCAATACCTATATATATATATATATATATATATATTGTCATTTCATAACTACTTGAGAAAATCCTACTTAAAAGTTGGCAGATATGATATTGTAATACCGGGGGGAAAAAAGAATAAACGCTAAAATCAGGATTAAACAAACAAAAAAAAAAAATATTTTGAACTACTTGAAATTACTGCGGAAAGTTTTTCTTAAATTGCCTAAAATCAAGGATAAAGATTATGCTGAATAAATTTATTCCTTCCATAAAATAAATGTGACGTATAATTTGTAAAATCTATTCAACATTACTTATTCTTCAACACGTTTTTGGAAAGACTCCAAGCAATTGTTTTAACTAATCATTTTATCTCTCGTTTCCTATTTTCTCATTTTTAGAAGCAAAAAACATTGAACTTTATTGAATTTTATTTAACACAATGGTTGAAGCAATTACTCTGATTATGCTTTTTCGAGAAATATTTCATTGTTTGGTGAGTGGGGTAATCTTTAGTGTTATCATCCTGATGTAAATAAACAGAAATATGTTTTAAATTCTATTCAAAATGTGAAGTTATAAACATAAAGTTCGTCGAAAATTTAAAATTTCATTCACAATTCGTTCCAGGTGTCATTCATGTCTACAATTATTTATAAACAATTCTTGCCTTAATCGTATATAAGCGGTGAACAGAAATACTAGCATTTAAAACCTTCAGAAATTTTTTAGCTTTATTGAGTTATTACCAACATGTGTAGTTTAAAAGTAAGTTTTTGATGAATTATTTATCTCATAATGTATTATACTGCTTGAATACGAAAGTTTATCAGAAATTCTTATTCATATTAAATTTATGTTTAATAATTAATTAATTATTATTATTTACTAATTCATATTAAATTATTAATTAGTTAATTATTGAATTATTTTAAATATTTTATTAATTATTAATATATTATCTTATTATTGAAAAATCTTAAATTATTAAAATCTTTTATTAATTATTAAATTATTTATTATTAAAAATTATTTATTAATTCGTATTAAATAAATCATTTTTCTTCTCCACAATAATTAGTAAAATCTAACTATTTTTAAACTTGATGATAAATTAGCCCTTTTTTCTTCAAAAGTATTTTTACTTATTGTTAGTTAATTTTTTTTAATCAAAAATCGGAATTTTTTTATATATATTAACGAAAGCAATTTAGTTTTAGTTCTCAAAATATTAGATAGTATCATTTTCAGATTTCCTAGTTGTAAAACTTTTAGAGCTACTTAACTTCGAGTTTTTTTGCATTTTTTTAAATTTATTTTCTTTTATTATTTTTTATCAGATACTTGAACTGACTGATAAAAACTGCAGATTAAAAAAAAAACAGTAACAAGTACAATTCTAATTCTGAATTTTATCAAATTCGTTTCTTCTATCATAAAACAAACCCGAAAATGTCATTTTGTTTCCTTTCTACTTAAGATTTATTTGGTTTTCTACGATAATAAAATATGACATGATGATATACAGCTGACGTTTACTATAAATTATCCAGCCTTATTTTTTCTTTGCAAATTTTATATTTTTAAAATGAACTTCATAAAAATATATAATTTCAAAGCCTGCACAGTACACATTTGACCAAAACAAACTTTTTTCTTATTTTTTATAAGCCTGTTTTTGTATGTAACTCTTGCAACATGGTGATATTCCGTTAAAATTAAATCGTTTAAATATATATATATATATATATATATATATATATATATATATATATATATATATATATATATATATATATATATATATATATATATATATATATATATATATATATATATATATATATATATATATATATATATATATATATATATATATATATATATATATATATGTATATATATATATATAAATTTTAATTTATTTATTTAATTTTTTTACGAACAAAATTCATGTTTTTTCATCTTATGTTGGACTTTATTTAACTGAGCATAGCTTGAATTAACTTTTCAAATATTCATTGTAAATCTCGTTATTCATACTTTGTCATCATCACCATATTGTTGATTAACCGTTAAACAATGTTAACAAACCGATAATTAATGTAACCAATATTAGTAACTCTTTCAACCTGACGAGATTCCGTTAAAATTAAATCAACACCCTTTTTTTTTAAATAAAAAAAAATAATTTTTATTCATTTATTATCAGTTTCCTTCATCTAAATTGGATTTAATTAAACTGAACATCGTTTCTGATATTTATCTGAATTTCTTGAATTAACTTTTCAAGTATCCATTGTAAATCTCGTTGTGTTCACATTTTGTCAGCATTACTATATTGTTGATTAACCGTTTGATTATTGTTATTGTTAATTATTATTAATTATTGTTGATTATTGTTAATTAAATCACGCCGGATCGAAAAATATTTTAAATTAGCATAAAGTTCTTTGCGATAAAAATTATTTAAAAGCATCTGCTTAATAATTCGGTTCTTTTTGAAAACTTCAAAAGCAATAACTTAAATTCTAAGATTTAAGAATGAGTACTGTCTTTACTGTAACAAATCTGAAAATAAACTAAATTGATTTGAAAGCAAATATTTTTATATATTTAATGTAACACTAATGAAAAAAATTATTGAAGGAGTTATTTCTCTCTATTCAACTAAACCAGCCAACCTTTAAGATAAAGAGAAATAATGTACTTCTGCTTTTATGCCCCAGAAATGTGCTATAACACCAAAAATACGTGAGATTTCAATTTTTCTTCCCTAAATAAAGGCATAACATTTTTATTGATGTTTTTATGCTACAGCCTGGATCTGCATTTCTTATTTTCAAGCTCATCAACCGCTTTTCTTGTTCTATATTTTCTAATAAAAAAGAAATATGTTTCATCTAATTATATATTATTCTGAATAGTTATACGCTATATACGTGTTACTTAAATGTCTAAAAATTAAATTTAGTAAACTTAATTTTTTGTTCTTCTAACGTAAATTCGAGTTATTAAAGAAAATAGATTGATAGCAATAGCTGTTTAGACTTATATCATGTTGAAAGCGAACATTTAAACATATTACAAAGTGTTTTCATTAAGACTTCTTAACTTTTACTTTTATCGTTATTTTGAATGAGTACTGAGTTCCAATGAAGATTCATTTCTGATATTTAACTTAAGTGTTTGAATTAACCTTTAAAAAAATTATTAGAATTCTCGATGTTTATATTCAATCATCGTCGCCATATTATTCATTAACTGCTAAGTAATGTTAAAAAATTTTTGGCAACGTTATTAACGATTATACAACTGCAATCGTAGGTTTTTAACTTTTAAGAAGCAAAAACCGGTACTAAATTTGCCAGAAAACAGTTTTTAAGGATATAACACATTTACCAAAATAAGTTCCATCGTTTATCTGACAAGGTATATTCTGTAAGGAAATTAATATATTTTCAGTCATTAAAATAAAAATTAAATAATGAAAGTTGGAATCAAATGTCTTGTCTTAAAAATGTCTATTTGAATTTTTATCTTTTTTCCGCTTTAAATAAAAAAATTTAAGAACGTTTTTTTTTTTTTTTTTAAATTTAAAATCAGTGAAATATAATAAAAATTATTTATATGGTTTAGTTAAAATTTATTTAGAAAATTTTAATTAAAAATTAATCTAAAAATATAATTTGTATTTCAATTCAAATCATATATTATTCATAAAATGTGATAATTAGTAATGTTATTTAATATTGTTTTATTTTGAAAATTTGTTACAAATGAAAAAAAGGACTAAGTAAGTTAACTTAAATGCATGTATAAATTATAAACATTTTTGTCCCTAACATTATTCATACATCACTGATATGTTAGTATGACTAAATGACGTCTAATTCATGACTTTTTTAATTATTAAGCATAAATAAAAACATAAAAGAACAGCTATGTCTAAGCTGACGCCACTTCACTTTCAAGCCCACTGGCAATCCATCAAATATCAATCAATGCTAGAGAGCAACTAATAGGAATGCGTTTTTTTTGGGGGGGAGGAGAATACGAACTCGTGCAATCTGATCAATTTAAATCAAAATTTTGATAAAATACATACTCGTCAGAATTAAAATCTTTTTGGTTTTTCTTTAATTGTTTTACACTTTAATCGTAAGTTCTGGATCGATGATTGAACTATATTAATAATGATTTTTAAGATTGATTAATTATTTGTTCATTTATTTGATTTTATTCGAAATAATAATACCGATCAAGTTTACAATGCATTTTATTATAATAGTTGAAATCTCATCATAATCCTCTAGAAGTTTTCATTAGTAATCATTTTCACTGTATGCGCTTGCCTTATCTCTATCTGATCACCGTCAAAAGAAAAAGGGAAGCTGATTGGTGAGTTTTTCGCTGGAAAATACAAATGACATAAGTGAATTTATTTAAAACTATTTAAAACTGCATCAAACATAGTTCTAAAAGAAAGCGTCGACGAAATTGTAAAAAATATTTTTAACATTTAATTACGAAAAATATTGAGAAAAGGGCAAATATCGTAATAAAATCTGAAAGAGAAGGATTGGGAGGGGGGAAGAGTCAAGACATGGAACCAATCTTCTCCCCATATGGCGTATTCGAGCGTAGCAATAGCGAAATCTATTTGTTTTGAGTTCGATTGTTTCATTGAATTGAAATTTAATTTTTACGGCTACTCCGCACGTGAAACAGCTCTTATGACGGGCAGAAACAGAAAGTATAAACCCTTTCATTCCCCTAATTTTATTTTCGCGCTTCTCAATTTAAAACAGTAAATATTTCAATGAGAGAAATGGTAACTTATTCAATTACTATTCTTGATTTTAATAAAAATGAATCTTTAAAATCATCAAATCTAAGTTTTTGATAATTTTCGCTTTATGGAACTTTATATCAATCTGAATTTAATATCAAATGATGCATGTGTGTTTTGTGATTTTATGTTTATTTCCTGTATAATTGTATCTTGATTATAAATCACTTCTTTTAACATATTAAGATGCGAATTTTTTATTAATATTTATTTCAAATTTTGTTAAAACTGTTGAATCTGTTTTGAGATTTCAGATTTAATTTTTAATGGTGAGATAAAATAACCAGTTTTGATTTTCACTTTTGTTATTTTTCTCACCATGTATTTATCATATAATATTTATCTCGAGTCCAAATGAGTTTAAAAGAAGTAAAAAGTGGTCTTGATTGTTGTGGGTCTAGCAAGAAGGGATACTGAAATATCCCATAATTTGTTAATTTTCCTTATTGATCCTAATGCATTCTAGAAACTGTCGTTCTTTCAACAAAAAGCTCTACCTTTCTTTCTCATATTATTTATTAATTTATTTTATGAAATGCTATCTGTATTAAGAAATAAATAACTTCTTGACAGTATAAGAAAAAGAAATTTGAGTATATTTTGTAAAAGCTTGTTGATCATTTATATGTGATTATCATAAAAAGTAGTCCATAATGATATAAAAAATTCTTCACATTCATCAAAAAAGTGATATCTGTATTACCTCAGCAATACTTTAATGTTAAGTTTATTTATAAGATTAGTGACTAAAAGGTATATTTTTAATTTTAATGATTATAGTATTATGAGGAAGTTTAAGTAAAAACATATTTTGGGATTTGAAATAAATTAGTATTATAAATATATAAGAAATTATTTAATTTATTTTCAATACTTTTTTTACTTCTAATAATTTGATCTATTTTAATCCATTCTAAAATTTAGTTTTAACTGAACTATTGTAAACTTATCTACTTTAACTTAATCAAATGCAGTTTAAAAGTATTTATATATTAACAAAATTAAGTTTCTTCTTTGAAAAATTCATATGTTTGTTTCATTTCAGAGTTCATCATCAAGGATGCTTATCAAAAATGGAAAAGTAGTGAATGATGATTTATTTTTTGATGCAGATGTTTATATTGAAGATGGAATTATCAAGTAATATTCTTTCATAAATATAAAAAAAAGAAAAAACAGTTTCATTTTTACTTACTTTTCTGGATTAAATTTTAAAGAACTATTTGTTATTCATGAACCCCGTAGCAGCATCATGGCAGCATTGTCACAGAATGTTACATAGTTTTTAGTAGAAAGAATTTTCCTTTAGGAAGTATAAAATTTTGGTTTCCTTTTCTGCAAATATGTTAGAATTTTTTTCTCAAAAATTACATTTAAAAGAAGCCTTTTTCGCACATCAGAAGGAAAAGAAATATTCATGATTTTTCTATTCTTATTTGGAAACAATAAAGAATAATAAAGTCAAGAAATTTTAGTTTCCTTTTCTACTGAGATTGCCAAAAGATTTTTTTTCTCTGGAATTATTATATAACAATATATATTGTATAACAAACTTTTATTTCATTTTTCTAAAGATTCCTTTCATGTGCATCGGAAGAAAAAGATATGCTTGTGATTTTTCGATTCTTATTTAAGATTTAAAAAAATTGATAATGCATGGATTTAGCTAAAATTTCAATTAGAAAAATGAGATCTCAAAAGATGAAAAGATCATTCTGTTCTAGAAATTGTGTTCTTTCATTCATATTCACCTTATTTCACATTTTAATGAAATTTGACTGTAAGTGAGGATTTTGTGACTTATTCAGATTTGTAACAAAATAATTTCCTACTTTTTTTAAAAAATTTGGTTAAAATAAAGTCAATTCACTATTATTTTTTAAAAAAATTATGCACCTAAGAATTTTAAATAATGCATTTTAGTTTTCACTCACAACTTGCGCCAATTCCGTTGTAATGCAGTGTTTTAATTATTTTTTTTTTTTGAAATCCCGATGTCTTTCATTGTTTCTTCTCAGTTATTATTTACATTCTTGTGAATTTTGGAAAATGACTGATACTATTACGACACGCAAAATTCGAATCGCGAATTCAAGAAAGCATTCTTTGGCACGCTCGTTTTGTGCCGATATTCTCATTAATCCATGTGGTATTTTAATCGTTCCTTCAACAGTTATTGCTATGAATTTTCACATTTAAAAAAAAAACATCTAGATGTTTTTTATGCAATTTAATTATACGAGAGACTCAAATAAATTATTTAATTTTAATACCAGGATTTTATCGTTTTTTTTCTTCAACTTTTTATTGCTAGTGTTACTGAATTCCAGAGAGTTTTTAATTGGTTAACAGTTAAAACTCTTTTGAAAGAAATTAAATGTCCATAAACAGTTTAATATTTTTCAAGAAATTCTGGAAAACTTCCTCTTTTAATTTGAGTTATTTACGTAATTTCATTATTTTTTATAGGCTTAACAATATATTAATCATTCAGTAAAAGTTTTCTCATCAGACCCATGATCTTATTAAATCAGCACTCATGTTTAACAAGTTTGACTGCAGTTCTATTTGTACTTTTCATGCAATATTCTTATTCTATGCTATTTCTTACTAGATAAATAACAATTGTGAGTTTTATTAGAAGCAATAGGTTTTTTTTTAAAAAATAAACATTTTGTACCCTAAAACAGTACTAAAACTTATATTTAAATACTTGTGGGCTGCGCCCCCTGCTCGCTAACACTCGCCAGCCCCCAAAAATTGCTACGCAATATTATATGGTTTGCTTCGCAAACCAAGCTCGCTTCGCTCGCTACTAACTTTGGTACATTGCAAATGAATAAAATTCTACGAATTCTAAACAATCATTCAAATCCATATAACAACTTTTTTTTAAAAACAAAATTACATCTTTTTTGTAAATACTAAGTCATTTAAATAAATTTCAATTCAAATAAATGACATGTAATTCGTTAAACCTATTAGAAATGTGCTATAGTATAAAATCTTAAGATAAAATTTCCAAAACTGATATCTCTTTAAAAAGGTTAAAATTCTGGCTATAATTAAGTCTATAAAAAATTGTAATATATAAATTCGTGAAGGAAAAAAAAACGCTTTCGACAAAATACTAAAATAGAGATCTATCGACAAAAACTACTCACTTCTGCCTTGCTTAATAGTATGAGATTGCCGCAGCTGAATTGAACAACCTGATAGGGTGAATTTTGGAAGAGATCACATTTGGTGAGAATGCTCTCTCTGATTATTTCAGTTTTTAAAAGCGCTGTATGTTGAGCCACCTCAGCTAGATTTGGCATATGACATTTTTAGCGGCAATCATTGGTCGATTTTCTAACGTTGCCATTCGGGGAGTTGTAATGAGGCTTTTTTTTGTCGCCATGTAAGAGAAATATATATATAGATAGATTATTTGAATTAACAGAGAAAATTTTCAAAAACCTAAATAAAATGAGAATTGCATTTGTAGGTTGTGGATATTGTTCTGAAGGTGTTATTAAGTTTCAATAAATAATAAATGGTGTCAAAATGTATGACATATGTCAAAACATTTAATATTTAGTGCATCAAAATATTTAATATTTAACTAACTGAATAAACTCAGACAATGACATCTTTAATGATGCGATTTAGTTTGTTATAAAGGCTATACTTAATCAACTTTTATTTATGGGAAATTTTAAAATATTTATTTTGTTATACACTTATGTATAATATTTGTTTTGTTATTTTGTTACACTGAATTTTGTTAAAAGAGATAAATAATTTTAGGCAAGTAGGAAAAGATCTTGTCATTCCTGGTGGCACTAAAGTCATTGAAGCAAAAGGGAAAATGGTTATTCCAGGTAATTATAATTAAACTTCTTATTTTTTTATAATATCATAGAAGATTTTTAACTATTTCATTTTTAACTGATTTAACCTTGTTAAGGGTGTTGAAACTCTTTCTCCGAGGATAATGAAAAGGTCCCATTTCTGCCTTTTCTGCACTAAAACTCAAAAAACTTCTGCAGTTTTAAAATGTTTAAAAATTTTGTACCTTCTTAAAATTATATATCTATACACATAATTGTGTGAGGATACACTCACCTTCTTTGCTCAAACAATGACATCTTGAATTTACCGCACTCGACCTAATTGATGTTGTGTGTCATTAATTAATGCAAAATATAACATATTAAGCATCTGACAGTACAGAAAAGGCGATTATGTTTTTCTACTGTTTCAGATTTATTTAACTGTACTGTATTTCACTTGGGAACACTGTATTCTGATAACTACTGTTCTGTTGATTCTGTGAGTAAGGAATAAAATTAAAAATGCATTTTAAGAAATTCTGCATTCTAAAAAGTTACAGTTGACTTGGATGAACTTAATATTATTATATCTATGGTAATAACTCTCAAAAGCCAACACGTTTCAAAATCTTGCCAACCAAATTTGAAATTAGTTTTATTTCCATGTGTCTTTTTGGGGTTTTTCTGCTATATGTATGTAGCATGTTTAATTATAATAAGAATATTCTTTGCAACCTGTTTTAAAACACTATTTTTATTTATGCTTTATCATTTTGTATAATTCCATAATTTTTTTTTTCTTTTTTTATCAAGGTGGCATTGATACTCACACACATTTCCAGTTTCCTTTTATGGGTACAGTATCAGTAGATGACTTTTACGTAGGAACAAAGGCTGCTTTAGCTGGCGGAACAACTATGATAAGTAATAATCAGCTATCTTCATTTCTCCGGAAGTTTAGTTTTTTAATTGATGATTATACTTTTGATGTTATGAATTGATTGTTTAATTAATTTTTCTTTATTAATTTTATTACATTTTGAATGTAAATTATCTGGATTCTGATCTACAAGCATTTTAGTTTCTTAATTTTTCCTAGTTTCAATTCCATTAGTATATTTATAATCTAATTACATTAATTGAATCAATAAATTCAAATAAAAATAATTTCCTTTGTAAATCCTCTAGAGATGAAATCCACTCATTTATTCAATTTATTTTAATGCATCTCTACTGATTCTTACTACATTTTATTTTACTTTATCTAAGGCAGAGGTCGCCAAAGTGGTCTATATAGACCCCCAAGGGTCTATTTAACAAAAGCAGGGGTCGATCTGAGACAGGGGGGCGAATGGGGGTCGATCCAAATCGGAAGGGTCAATTGTGGGTCGAAAAAAGAAACAGCTCTCAATACGCAAATCACACATACCTAATTAAGTATGTAAAATTTGTGAATTTTTTTTATAATTGACTCAATATCAGTTTCTTTATAAAACATAAATTAATAAACGTATATTTATTGGGGTGAAACAAGTATGTACGTACCACCGCGCAGTGGCACGAACTCAGCGCAGTTTATAAGTCATACGCATATATGCGCTTGTCCAAATGTCACGCGTGACGAGCATTGACGTTACAAATGCAAATATCATACGCAGTTTCAACTATCTTTGCAAACTGTGTTGAATATTTGCAGTGTCATTATTAAAACTTTTATAGTTTTGGATAATTAGTTATTGTTTCGATAAAACCATTCATTTGGTTTAGATATCAATTTTAATTATCAATGCACAAAAAAGAAGGTAAGCATTAATGATATGGATTAGTACAGCCCGCGACAAAACTATAGCACACTTTGTATTTTTTTACGAAAATTGCAAAATTGACCAATTTTGACAAAAATTAAAATTTACCAATTTTGAACCCAATATAAGCGAACCTTGCAAAAAAACACCAGGCCCACCCATCTTATTGATCAAGAAGCAGTAAATCTTTATTTACTTTACTTATTATATCTACTTATGCATAATTACTTATTATTTAATAATAAGGTATTTAAATTTCAATATTAATATATTTTTCATAAAACTATTGTTACATAATGTACTATTACTTTAATAAATGCTTAAAATCATAAAATAAATGTACAAACATAGTATCTAATAGAGTTTTATTTTAATTAACAGAAAATTACTTTTGCGGGGGTCGATGGAGATTTCGAAAAATTATATAGGGGTCGATAATCAAAAAAGTTTGGCGACCCCTGATCTAAGGGTTTAAATAACCACTACTAATTTATTAGATTCTGCAATTTATCATCAAAATTCAAACATTATAAATGTTATTGGTGGTGCTTTTGTTTAATTTAAAATAGAAGATAAATGAGTTTATTAACTTCAACATTCTGTTATTTAGTATAATAATATGTTAAGTTTTATCTTTAGGAAGGATTTTTCTCAGTTATCTTTGATAAAAAAGCTTCTATAATTTGTTTGTGTTTTAAAGTAATATATAATACAAGTGTATTTTAAAACTTCTGTTTCTTCACATTTAATGACTTATTCTCTATGAATATTTGTTTTTTACAAATTGTTAACCTGATGTCTCTTACCTGATATGTCCCGCTGTGTACTGTTCGAAGTCAAGTGTCACTGACTGCTATCAATAAGCGGGTGGGTGATCACTTTTATCAGCCTGTATATGGACCGAGAGTGCACGCTATCGGTCCTCGTTAAACTGTTCTACTGTAAAGTGCTTGACTTTGCACACTGGTCGACGGGCTACCAAAGCAGGGGAGTCAACCCCTCTGCAGAAGTTCAAAATTGCGATGGCTTGTCTTCGGATCATCCTCAGGAACGTTTTCCTGACCCTTGCCAATAACCCATTCTACAGCTCTAATGTGATGTAAATAAAGTACCTACCTTTTTTTTTTTATCAGTTATTAAAAATTCTGAGGTCTTTAAACAAAGTATTTATTTTTATGTAATTATTTTATGTGTTGCTATGAATAATTTCTGTTTATTTTTTGGAAAGTGAACAATTAAACTTAAAACATGTTTTTTTTTTTTTTTTTTTAATATTTTGAGAAATGAACAATTAATTTTTATTTTTTTATTAAGAATTGTAAATGTTCATTTTTGTAAGACATTTTATAAAATAATGACTTTATACAAATACAAAAGAGTTTTAAGCGCCATAAAGATTTTTTTTATAAATTCGCAAATAGTGAAATTGAACATAAAATATTATGGCAAAGTTTTATACAGTTAACTTGTGCTTTGACATAATGTGTTCTATTTTTTTTAATCCTGTGCAATTTTATTAAACTTATCAATACCCTGCCCTTTAAGCTTTAATACATTAAAATATAATGAGTTTATCTTCCTGCTAAAATTTTAAAAAAATCTGTAGTAAGAGTTACCCAAGTTGAGAGTCACTTTTAACATAGTGAGTTTTAATAGAATTAAGATCGAAAAAGCATCTGCTGAAAAGGAAGAAAGACATTACATTTTAGAAAATGTTTTTGTTTAAACATTCAAATTTAATTTATTTTTTATTCATATATTCTAATCTTTCTCAGTGGACTTCGTTTCAAGTAAGGGGTCTTCCCTCCTAGAAGCTTATGATAAATACCGAAGTTGGGCAGATGAAAAAGTTTGCTGTGATTATAGTCTCCATATGATAGTTTCAGACTGGAATGATAAAACTGAAGAGGAGATGGAAATTTTAACCAAAGAAAAGGGTAACTATATTTTAAAGGCTCTGTATTTAACCATCTTAAACTTTTTTTTTTAAAGTTATGTCTTATGTTTCTTAATTGTTTTACAATTTTTAAAATAACTTTTCTTTAAAAAACAATTTCTAGGTATAAACTCATTCAAGATGTTTATGGCATATGAAGGTTTGCAAATGTCTGATAAAGAACTTTTAAAAATATTTGAAGTCTGTGCTAAAAATGGAGCATTAGCCCAAGTGCATGCTGAAAATGGTGATGTCATTAATACAGTAAGTATAATTGTTTGAGAAGCAGCTACACAAATTATCGATCATTTTGGTATTTCAAAGGCTCAATGACTAAAGCAGAACAATTGTTATTAATTTGTCCTTGATGTGTTAGTGGTTAATTTGCAAAATTTTAATTTGTGACAAATCAAGTGTTAATCTGAAATTAAATAATTGGTCTGACACTGTTAATCTTCTTTTCCGACCTAAAATGCAACTTAACTAAATTTTTAGTTAATTAAAAAGCTTTTTGTCACATTGTTTCTTAGAATTTAATTTCACCTGTACAAAAGATCCTGTACAAAAATGAAATAAAAATCATAAAAGCTTAGAAAATTTTATAGTGCATGTAAATGCTTTGATTTAATAGTCACATCCTTTATTAGAAAATAAATTTCATCCATGTGATCTACATTAAATAAAACAATATAAATTAAAGTGTTTGTTGTTCCTACAATACTAAAATGAAATCCTATCAACTGTTAAAAAAAGGGAAGTAGGCAAGTACTATCTTATTTATTACTTAACTAAAGTATAAGTTACAATATTTGTTATAACTGTATATTCAGCTTCCTTCATCAAAAATTAGAACAGCCCATAGCTTTTTTCAGGGCTGCAAATATAAAATGCTGGTATCACCAAGCTATAGGAATAAAAAAATTATTAAGTAGTGTAAAATTAAAATATGTGTTTCAAGTTAATTTTATTCCAAATAATAAATTTTTTTTGCAAATATATGAATTTAATATCTTTTTTTACATTTTACCTCTTTATAATTAGACTGTTCTACCTGCTAAGATTAAATGATATTATTTTAATTGAATTTCTTCCTTTAATAAGTTTGATTTCTGACACTGCAAAGACACATTTTTTATTCCATTTCCATGCACAAGTTTTATGTCTTCTTTTTTTATGTTCATAGAATACAGAAAGATTACTGAAGTTGGGTATCACTGGACCTGAAGGTCATTTGTACAGTAGACCTGAAGAGGTAAAATATTAATTTTTTTATTTATTCGATGTAAGAATAGTTTAAATTTATTACTATATTTTGTTGGATAACTAACCCAATTCTGTTTTAATGTGAATATATCTTGGCATTTACTTAGTATAAAATTCTACATCATTTTGTAATTATCATATTAAAATAAGTTAACAAGCAAAGTTTTTAAATTATACAAAATATTAAATTGATTCCACAAACCCCTCAATATGCTTTCAAATGTGTTGTGAAAAATGATGTTATTATAAATTTTCATTATTTATCTAATTGTGTTTAAAAATATTTTAAAAGTAGGAACAAGGTATTAAAACGCTGAAGAATAGATTTGAAACTATAGTTTTTTTTTTAATTTTATTAATTTGACTTTTAAATTTGTACTATAATTTTGATATAAATTTGACTTATTACTTTTAATTTTCATTAATCTCCAAATTTCATTTATTACTTTTACAGGGATGCGATTCTTCAGCAGATTCGTGGATTTCCGCCTTTTT
Organism: Parasteatoda tepidariorum; assembly: GCF_982258835.1. Classification (NCBI taxonomy): domain Eukaryota; kingdom Metazoa; phylum Arthropoda; class Arachnida; order Araneae; family Theridiidae; genus Parasteatoda; species Parasteatoda tepidariorum. The sequence continues at coordinate 44,328,834 of NC_141766.1, forward strand.
TCAGATTTTTCCCGCTAATTTCAGCAGTTTTTTTTTTTGCATAAGTTAAAATATTTTGTGAGGAATTTAATTTTCCGCGGAGCGAAATTATTGAAGTCCTCATTCCTCCCTCTGAAGTTTCTCTAAAAATCGTTTCCTTGGGATAAAACTGGTTGGCCTTTATACAGGGATGAGATTTTTTCGCTTTTACCTCTCGAATTTCAGCCTTTTTTTCAAAACCTCCAATTTTCTAAAAGTTGAGTTTTTTTATTTTTATAAATATCCCGCTTTTTTTTTTCTTTGGAAAATTCAGTCATTGAAATTAAATAATTATATTTATTTACGATTTTCAAAGATAAACAGAAAATTCAAACTACGTCCCAGCTGCTAACCCTTCCGCATTATTACTTATATTAGCTATTTTCTCCGATTTCACACACAGAAAATAAGATTTTCCGTATTTTTTATCCGTCCGCCGTTTTCGTAATTCAGACGTCGCTGCTAGCAAACGAAAAAAAAATAGAGATGGATTTGCTGTGAAAATATTTAATTGCTCATTCAATTAATCTTGTAAATTTTTATTTATTATGTCTAAACAAAAACAATACAAACAAGCCTTTTAGAAATCCAAAGTCCAGACTCTGCAAATATCTTGATTCTTATTCACGCAATTTTAATATGAATAATCGATTTTTGTATTTACCTGATTTAAAAGTTGCACATTGTGATTCTTATTTACATTATTTAAATATCGTACATTATGAGTCGTATTTACGAGATATAAAACTCCAATATCGTGTTTGTATGCATCTTTAAAATCGCAATTTTATTATCAAGCATCAATCTTCGTACTTACCTGATTTAAGAGTTGAACGTTGCGATTCTTATTCATGCGATTTAAATATCGTACATTGAGATTCTTATTTACGAGATTTAAAAATCCAATATCGCGATTTGTATTTACGCGCTTTTAAAACCCTATGTAGCCAAGTAATCCAATGTCGTGATTCGTTTTTGCAGTTGTAATATCAGGCGATTTAAAAATTATGCAACGTAATTCGTATTTACGTGATCTAAAAATTACGCATCATGATTTTTATTTTCACGTTTTTTAAATTCGAAGTAGAGTTTCATATTCACATGATTTAAAAGTCTCATATCGGGCTTTATAATCATATGGTTTACAAGTTTAAAAATCGCACTTTTTTTTGTCAAATTTTTGGATATATATTTCTTGGATTTCCTCTTTTTTACTTTCTGACTACTCTCATCCCTACTTTTAAGATTTAAGAATCTCTGAGTCTATCTTACAGTTTTCAGTATATGAGTTACAGCAATCCTAAACTGAAAACTATTTTTCATAAATTCTAAACCCCCTTAATTTTTTATACTATTTTTTTTATACATGTGTCAAGTTTTGTGCAATAATGAAAATGTTTCTCCCCCTGTTTTTAATTTGCAGAATTTTTTTTTTTTTTTACATATTCTAATATATCTAATTCTTTGTTAGTCTATTATAAATGTTGCCTTTTACTTTAAATTAGAGCTTTTAACGGAATGCAACTAATTTATTTGCCAAAAGTTTTTTTTATACAATCTAAATATTTTTTTAGTGTGTTATAATATTGTTTTATACATTAAGAGAAATTTGTCACTGTAATGACAAAATATAATGTTTCTACTATAAATTTTGCTTAATTTATTACATTAATTGAAAATATATCTAATTAAAAATGATATCTTCAAAATATTAATCATATTTTGCTTGTAAAATCCAAGAATGTAGTCTAATCCCTTTTGACTTATTTCTTTGACCCTTTAATTTTCCAACCCAAACTCATGTTTGTAAAAAACCAAGATGCTTTTTTTCTTCTTCTTTTTTTTACTTATTCAAGAACACTACTAATCAGGAAAATATTTCTAGTTAAAAAATGTCCTAGGATGTTCAAAAGTTAAAAAAATTAACTTGTATAGAAATAAAATTGTATAACAATTGTGTCACATTTGCTAAATGTAGAATTTTTAAATTATGAATTATTTTTAATATTAATAAATAATTTTTGATGGAACGGTAGCTGAACAAAAGTTTTAGTTATAAGCAAGGGTAGTCCTAACTTGTTCACTTAAAATGTAGTCAAAATGGGAAAATAATATTTTAATGTTAATATTTCTGCTTATGAAGTTTAGTATGATAGCACTATTTAACTACTATTCTATTCTATCGGTTGTACCAGCCTTAAACAAATGTATGCTAAAATGTTAGTTACTTGAAAACTGCAGACATGTCATTTACTTTTAAACATTAACTTATTTAGATGTGTGCCCAAATATGATTGTATATATATATAAAGGCATTTATTGGAAAATAATTTAATCTTCTCACAAAAATCTACTGTTTTTTTAAAGATATATAATATTTAGAAGAAAAAAATTATGTAAAATGTCATTGTTTAAAGTATACTAAAATATTCAAACTGTTAGTAATATTTAAGTGATGCTTAATATCAGTTAGTATATTTGGCATCACTAACATAAACCCTCTAGCTGTCCTTCCTGTAGAAGTCTGTCTTTGACACTATCCTACATAAGTGCTTTCACTGATTAAATTTATCCTGTTTTAAAATATAAAAATATTTTGAAGTTTGAGTTGCCGAGTAAAGTTAGATAATGTTCATAAGACTATTTCAATTGGTCAAAAAAATTGCATTCATGGAGTTTATCTTTTGCTTATAGATTCCATCACTCTGAGGTATTCTCTAGACTTTTCCTTCGTTTTGGATGTTTCCTCATTCCTCTCCTATTGGTTTTTGACATAATTGGCATTATTTCATTTTTATTTCTTAAGTATGTAATGTTATAAGTTTTTTTGCCTAGAGTTTGGTGGTTTATAATAGCAATCTCTCAGTGCCATTGAACTCCACCTTTAACCCATTCCAAAAAAAAAAAAATTAAATAAATAAAAGAATAGCACCATTACTCTTTTAAAAGATCATTTACTGTTAAAATTTGTTTTCAAGTTTAGTTTTTGGGTTAATTTGTATGTTCAATCAAAGATAATATCAACATTATACCGGTTGATATATGTGTCTCCTTAGAAATTTCTAGTAGTCCTTTTCTAAATTACAGTCAAATAGAGAAAAACTTCATGCTTTTTTCCTTATATTAATATAGCTCATCAGAAGCAAGAAAATTATTAAAATTATTAGTCTTTTTGCAGAGATGTAGCAAATTTAAGATTTTTTTTCTTCTTATGTGTGAAGTTTATAGAGCTGTGACTGTTTACCTTTATTTTGTCCCCCTCAAAAATAAGGCCCTTGTTACTCTTATGATGCAAATTAAGTATCCCCTAATTTTTATAAAAATATGTAAGATTCACTATATTAAATAAAACATAAACATCATTGAATTTGATTACATCATACCAATATATTTGTAAAAAAAAATAAAATTAACTTTTTCTGTTTGTGAAATTCTGTAAGAAAGTTTTCTAGATTAATATTAAGTACAGTAGAGCGCCAATTATGCGAACTATGTCCAAATTCTTTTTTTTTAAGTTTAGAATACTTTTTAACTTATAGACAATTTTTCTAAATTTAGAAGAATAAATAATATCCACTACATCTGAAGACTATATTTAATTTACGACCTTTTTTAGCAGTTTTCTTATAGTAGCCATACATACATGCATTGTTATACCATATATACATACCTATTGCCATACATGCATGTATTGTTGCATAAATAATAATAATTTAAACTAGATTTTAAACTACTTTCCAAATATCCTAACTTTTCATTATCCGAACTACATTCGGTCCCGAACAGTTCGGATAATCGGCTCTCTACTGTACTAACTTGATATTGTTTATAATTTGAAATAACTTTTGAATGACTCGTTTTATCTAATTCTTTTGAAATTTATATTTAATTTTCTTTTTTTTTAAAATTTTTTATTAGATTGAAGCGGAAGCTACAAACCGAGCTATTGTTCTTGCTCACCAGGTTCAATGTCCCTTGTATGTTGTGCATGTTATGAGCAAATCGGCTGGAGATGTCATAGCAAAAATGAGACAAGATGGTACAGTTATCTTTATTTGTTATTTAATAGTTCAGCTACTCTTTCTATTTGTGTAATTGTCTTTCTATATTCTTTATAGGTCATTCATGTCCTCAGTATCAAATAATAATATATGGTTGATCCAAATATAATATTTTCTTTTTTGGAACTATTTTTATTATAAATTAAATTTCTCTACAACACCACAGCAGTAAATCAAAGACTATTTTTGCAATAATTAGGCTCAAAGTAACATTTATGTAGTAAAATTTCAAATTATAAGGTAGATAAAAATAATACACCATAAAATTATGTTCTTTAAATTTAGTTTGGATTTTTAACTAAATTTAAAAAATGGTATAAATCCCTCGCCTGGCTTTTTTTTTTTAAAGAAACGTTTCATTTTTAAAAATGTTGGTTAATCAGCAAACATTAATTGGAATTTTTGGAAATCAACCATATTGTTTAGTTTATGTTACTATAAATCATTTTTTAGTTTCAATTTTAAACGTTTTTTAACTCTTCAGTAAGTTTTGCTTAAAGAAAAGCATAAGTTCCAAGCTACAAGCTCTTAATTTATTTATTATGTTTAAATTTTCTGTTATTTTAAAACATTTTCTATTTCTTCCACACTATACAGTTCATTTAAAACGCGATCTTTTGACTTTAAAACTTTTGAGTTCTGTCTATTCTTGAAAGCAATGCTAATAAGATCACATTAATATTATTGCAGTACTGTGTATATGTATTCAATTCATATTGTTATGATATATATGTTTTCAACTTATAGTCTTACTATGCATGTTTATGTGTAATAGCTCTGTAAATCACATTAAAGATCTACCTAGATTTGTAATTCAGATTACAAAAGGGTTTTATCCTGAAGGGCATGTTTTTAAATACAGTACAGAACCCGTTATCCGGAAATCAGAAAACCGGAAAACCAAAAAAGCGGAACGAAATTCAATATATTTTCCCGCCATTTTTAAAAAAAAAAAAAAATTTTCCTCATAAGATTTTAGGATTTTTCTTTCTTTTTTGAAAGATGTTTACCTTACCATCATTTTGGAAATAATCATTAGTGTATTACTTCATCGTTTTTTCTTCTTTTTAAGATTATTTCCAAATATATTTTTTTTAGTTGGGTTTAACAATAAAAAGAACGGCTTTTTGTAGCGATTCAGAAAACCGGAAAAATCAGTTATCCGGAATAGCGATTGTTCCGGGTAATTGGTTCCCTACTGTAATATAATTTGTTTTTAAAAATTACTGAAAATGTCACTAAAAAATTTTGTCACCACACCACATACATTTTAGTTTGTATTTTAAATTATTTATTTTTTGAGCTGTAATGATAAAATAATAGACTATCTAAATTTTCAAGAACTGAAACAAATTGAACTAATTTTTTGTTATTAGTTGTAGAAATACATTGCATTACAAATTATTTGAAAACAATGTTAATAAGATCACATTAATATTATTGGCCAATAATTAAGCTGAAATGTTCATAAGTTGCATTGCATACTCTAAATATCTGACAAATTATAATGATAATTTTTTTATGAAAAAGCCCACATGGGTTGGGTTTTCTTAGGTTTTTGCAAACCCTGCTTTATTATGAGCTGAAAATCAAAATTATAAATTTTTGGCCCATTATTAATAATTGGAACTGATTTCAACCGAGATTTATATTGTCAAGTATTATGTTCATAAAATTATTATCAATTACAAACAAATACTGTTTAAAATTCTACAACAATTATAAAATAAAACCCACGTAATACATTATTCGTCTTATTTAAATGCCATAGTAAAGATATGCAATCTTATTCATACTCGACTAAACATTTTAATCAAGTTTCTTTTCTTGTTTTTATTTTGCTTTTAAGTTGCAGTTACTAATGCAGATTTGAATCTGTGTTTTTGCATTAATTGTAGACAATTTTTCCTTTCCATTATTATTTTTGTACATTTTTTCTTAAGAATAGTATTTATTCAGGTTATCATGTTTATGGAGAAGCAATTGCAGCTGCTTTGGGTACTGATGGAAGCCATTACTTTCGTAAATGTTGGCAACATGCTGCTGCATTTGTTATGTCTCCACCACTGCGACCAGATTCTTCCACACCTCGATATTTAGCCCAACTTTTGGCTAGGTAAATTTCTATATTTAATTATGCTGTTATTTTCTATTTTTGTAAAATTTATTTCTATTTTTGTTATATTTTAAATGATTTTTTAATACTGCTTTAGGAAAAACTATGAACCTATGAATTCAAATAATTGCAAAATCAACTACATTCAGTTAGAATCCATTAAGTTTACAAAATATATTCTGAAATGTAAGCTTTAGAACTTGTAAAAAAGTTAATATGTGTTATTCAGAGAACTTATAAAGTAATTGTTTAAATTAATAAATAAGGCTTAGCCTATTAAATTTATCTATTAAAATTCTTTTATTTCATTTTCTAGAAATTTGCAAGGAAACAATACTTAAGAATTTTTGTAAAATTATTTGAATAGTATTTTGAGATGTAATTTTTGAAGTACATACTTGCAAGCTTATGCCCCTTTGCTGCTATGGTTTAAATGTTAAATTTTTTTAAAGCATTATATTTTCTGATTTAAATTACTCTTTCTTTGTCAATATAAGATAACATTATTTGGCTAATTGCCAAATATTTTTAATATAATAATTTGGAATAATACATAAATGAAATGCATAATGTTTAATTAAAATATCATTCTAGGTTATAAATTTGAAAAGGGAAAATATGTTATGGTAAAAAAACTCATTTCAATTTTCATTTATACATCTTTTAATGAAGCTTACTTGTCAGTTTAAAATTCACTATTGTGATAGATTTGCATACTTCTATCTTTTTTCAGTGTTACCTACTCTTCAGAAAATGCTGCCAAAATAACTTTCATTTCTTTAGTAGCATAAATAGGCTAAAATTAGAAATATTATTAAATGTTATTGAAGAAATATTATGTAATATTTAACATATTGTCATAGAGATAATATATAGATATTAGAGAAAAGTTTTGTGAATCTTTGTTGCCAATATTTTGAGTTAAACATTATTTTTAAAATCTTAAGGTTATTCATAAAATTATAGAATTTATTTTAGTTTGAAATTATTTAAAAAAATTAATGCATGGTGAATATTTTTTAAAATTTTGTATTTATGTATGATTAAATATTTTTGTTTATTTGATCAGTTAGTCACTTTAAAATGCTAATTTTGAGTTACAATTCACTAAACCTGGTGTTTTAAGGAATTTGCCTTAACAGAGAAAAAGGCATAACATATGTACAAAAAAGTGAAACGTGTAGATATACAATATATATAAACTGGAAAAAATGTGTATTTATATTTTTCTCTTAAAATCTGCAATTCTTGTTAAGATAGAATTTGTTTTAACATTGTAATGGAATACATTTTCCTGAGAAAGGTTTTTATAAGTAATTTTTTTTTTAAATATTCAGTTATTATATTTATATATTTCCTTTAAAGTGGAGCATTGCAGGCAACTGGATCAGATAATTGTACTTTCAATTCTGCTCAAAAAGGCCTTGGATTGAAAGATTTCTCTAAAATTCCAAATGGAATCAATGGTGTTGAAGATAGGATGTCAGTTTTATGGGAAAAGGGTGTTGTAAGTATATTATCAGTTTCCTCTTGTCATTTATGTGTATAAATTCTTTTAAAATGTTGATTTAGAAATAATTTTTTTTAACTGACGGTCAGTTTATGTTTTGCAATGCTCATAGCTAAACTATTGCAGTTAAATCTGAAATATGTAAGGCTAGACCATGAAAGTAACAAAAATAGTTTTTCAGTTCTATTTTCTTATTATTAACTTACTTTAAAACTAAAATGCAGCTTGTATTGTACAAATTTCAGAAGGAAAACTTATCTCTATTTTTATATTATTGTGGTATTTGAAAGTTGCAAACTATTAAATTTTGAAAGAGAACATAATATAGCTTGTATATACTACTACACTTTTTGCAAAATATTTTACAGAGTGGCAGACAAATAAAAATTAAAGCTTTCAGAATTTTTGGTAATTTTGCCAACATTTTAAGAGCCTCACCACAAAAGTGCTGGAACAAAATGGTGTTTCATGTAAACTTTTGTATCATTTACATGTAGTGGTGTAAAAAATAATTCTACACCAAATTTATAAAACAATAGAATAATAGATTAAAACATAAACTTAACTACCACTGGAAGAAATTTTTCTGAAAAGTGTAAAAAGTTGGTAGTAGTTACTGAACATTTCTAATTTTATGGCTTATTTAATTTCAGCTGTGTATGTTTTAATCCTGTGTGCATTAGTTCCAACTTTTTCCAAACTTTAAGCCAGTGACATTTCTGTTACAAAACTATTTCCTTCCCTTGTTATACAGTAAGAAAGTAGTGTGCAGAGAGAAAAATTCTTTACATATTTCTCCACAGTCAGAATGTTTAAAGAGTTAAAGCATTAAAAGTAGCATATCACTCACAGCTCTATATATCCAATAGTGCAGCTGTAGTGCTACTTAAATAAAATACCTACCTACAAAACATACCGAGTAGTTTTGCAAACCGATACAATAGAACTATAAGTTAACCAAGTTTTATTGTATTTCAATATTGTCACCATAGAATGCCTTCAGCAGCAACTGTCCGAAGCCTGAAGAAATAAATCAAAGTCTTAATTTAAAATCCTAATTGCACTTTCTCACATTGCCATATTTTTAGAAAAATGTAGTTAAAGTTTCAATTCTTTAAGTTTTGCTTTTTCCCTTGTCGTTCAAAACATAGATTAATAAGTGGTAGAACTTAACAAATATGTGTAAAAACTATTTCTAATAATGTAAAATACAATTTTAGAATATTCTTTATTAAATCTATTAAAATTTCCCCACAGAAAATAATTTTCCAAATTATACTTTGCCGAATATTCGTTACATCCCAAATAACATTTTTAACTTCCTTATTAATAAAGTTACTTTCATTATTTTTCTAAAAGCAATTTAATCAAATGAAACTCTTTTATTTTTACAGATGTCTGGTCTTTTGGATCCATGCCGCTTTGTTGCTGTTACTAGTACAAATGCTGCCAAAATATTCAATGTTTATCCTCAAAAGGTATTAGTTATTTCTATACACCAGTGTTTTATTTCAACAATTTCATTATCATTTTGACAATTTTTCATTTTTCAAAGGGTCGTATTCAAGTTGGATCAGATGCTGACATTGTAGTATGGGATCCCCATTCAAGCAGAATTATATCAGCCAAAACTCATCACCATGCCGTTGATTTTAATATATTTGAAGGTATGGAATGCCGAGGAATACCAGTTCATGTGATATCAAGAGGAAAATTAGTTGTAGAAGATGGTGAAGTAAGTGATAATCTTTTTTTTTTTTTAATGAAAATGTCAAATTTTTATATATTTATTTATGGAATGGTTATGATATAAGTTACATAATTCATTCTAGTTGACAGACTTTGATTAAATATGATATATGCATTACATGGATCATATGGAAGACCCTAAACTTTATTTAATCTTAGCATGTGTTCATCGATTGTGCTTTCCATTTTAACGAAACACATTTTTTATAAGCATCTTAGTAAGTTAAAACATAGCACAAAAGATTACTTAATCTATTGCAGCAATGTGACATGTTATGCTTGCTTTCAAGTCAGTTTCATTTCAAAGCCTATTCCGTGAAGCAAATCTCTAATTACTCAATCTTTCTTCTGTGATGACATAAAACAAAATTATTTTATGGTAGTGACCACTGGCTTTTTAAATTGTTTCAAATTGCCTTAACACCCTTCCTTGTGTAAGAAAAGTACCACTTATCTTTTGAAATGTGAACTATTTTTATTGTTAGTACCTTTTTCCATGGTGAATATGACAAATGTACTAAACATTATCAACATCCATCCACCAAAACGGATGCCACATTGGTAATTGCAAGATAATTGCAAGATAATGCAAGATAATTTTAATAACCCTCCTCTAAATTATTCCAATAATCAAATTTTAACTTTTTAAATGCAAATCTTTTTTATTCAGAGTTTTTAATAATTAGTTACAAACTTAAAGGGAAATGTGGTGAAATAAAACTTTTTCAACATTTATCAAGAGTTACAAAAGGAAATCAGGGGGATCTTTTTATATAATTAAATCAAAATACAGAATACGAAAGCTCTAAAGCTATAAAAGTTTTAAATTAGATCTAAATATATTTTGAGATTCAACCTTTAAATAGTTGTCATAAAAATTTTTAAGTAATTGATTGTAACCAAATACATTTTGCCTGATTTTGATGCGAACACAACAATGTGTAGGATTATTTTAAGAATTTTAAATCAATAACATTGAAAAATATACTAAATCATAATGTGAACATTTCATTAAATGTTTGCAATTAACTTTATACAGTATTGTGTGTTACTATTTTAATTCACTGACAAAGAGCCTTAGGAACTCTAGAATATAATCTTGTTTTTTAATCAAACGTATGCTTATAGTTAATGTTTTATTAAAAGTAATTCTTGAGAATTTTTAATTTCAGGCATTGCTAAAGTCTTATACAAATTTTCAAAAGTGTCAAATCAAGTTTCCATTATTATCAAAGAGCAATGTCTATAAAAATATATCTGTCAATATTAAATAGCATTAATTTCATGTTTTATCCAAAGATACTAAATTTAATTTACTATTTTTTGTAACATAAATTCTTATTAATCTGATCCTTCTCTATTCAATTCATGGCTTATTAGCCACTAAACTCAAACCAAACATGTAGGTATGGTTTTTGTAAGAAAACTCTTATGTCCTTATATGCTTGGGGACAATAAATAAGTTTGATAAGTCACCTTTCTCTTCATCTAAGCTTAACTTTCATAGAGGTCATAAAATTAACTTTTGTGAAATTCTTAAAAACAGTGATTTTTTATACTGTTTCCCTTTCTAAGAAAATATTTCTTGATGTATTTAGCTACAAAATGTTATGTATTTAACCAATTAATGCCTGAATTTTTTTCAACTTAATATTCTGCTTGATTGTCGTTAATGATGTCAGAAAAATGTAAAAAATACTAAAAAAATAAACTTTGAAAATAGTTATTTATTTTTAAAAATAATGACCCAAATTTGGGATATTAGGCATTAATGGGTACAGGTTTTTCCCTATATTAAGATGAACCCAATTTTGACAGAACCAGATTATAACACTGTGGAAGTGCTTTATTGTTTCAATTTTATAGCAGTAAAAATAAAATAATAGTTTTGTGTTAGAAAAATGAGATGTAGTTATTTTGTATAACTAATAGTTTCAAAGAAGATAAGCACATATGTATATATATGCCACCATTTCTTAAATAACTCAAGTGGGATATGCATTTATATTAACAGAAAAAATAAATTTTCGAAGGCCAAAATATGAAACACGAATTTCATATCATATTTGTAAATATTTAATATATTATAAAATTTAATCATGTTAAACTTAATTTCCTCATTTCTAATGTAACAAGATAACAAAAATTTTTGCTACGTTAAAATCTTCTAAAATTATAAAATATTTTTCTAATTCTCACTATCTACATTGTTATAGTTTGCTTTAAAATAATTTTATGATTAAATAAGAATGCTATTATAAAACAGTTTTGAAAACATTGTACCAACTTGTTAAAAAAAATATTCACTTCTTTTAGTAACAAAAAGTAAAATTCACAAAATGAAGAAATATACATTTATTTATGTATTTATTTTAGCTCCATGTTTCTCAAGGATCTGGACATTTCATTCCTAATCATCCATTTTCACCTTACGTATTTGCTTGCCTACAGCAACGAGAAGTAAGTAATTCTATCTTGGATATAATTCTATCTTCCTTTAATTTTATCTTGGAAATAATGATTCTAAGTGAACAATTCTAATTTGTAATGACTTTTAAAATTAAGTTGTTAATTTTCTAAGTGTGACTCATGCTTTTTGTTGTTTTTTTTTTTCTCCTAAAATTTTTGTCCTTATATTCAATCTATGAAAATGCAGGCTTTGCAATAGTTTAATCAGAGATTCCTTTTATTTTTCAAAGCTGTGGGATTCCTAAGAGAGTCGGAATATTTCACAGCATTAAGGTCCTATAATATCTATTAATCATATTAGCTTTAAATATACACATTTCATATTTATGGTAAAAAGATTAGGAAATTGAATTTTAACAAAAATATAAGCATGGTTATTACAACTCATATGTAGAATTCTCAGTAGTATTTTAATTACATTTAAAATATATATATAAGTGTGGAAAAATAGAAAGCAAATATTATACCTTCCACATGCTTTGAAATAACTAATTTCCTGAAAGATGTCCCTCATACATTGGATATCTTACATTAATATTTCAGTTAGAAAAAAGTAAGAACTTTTTAAAATTTTGACAAATCATTATTGAAATGTATGAAATATTGAGTCAGGATTAAAATCATCAAGACCGATTTATCAGGTGAAACTGAAAGACATTTCTAATTATAAGTTTTTTTTGCTTTTCAATTCAATCCTGCAACTAAAATGGTTTTGGCTTTTTAATCTTGCCATTTTGATTATCTTAATCAAAATTTGCAAGTTTTTTGTACTGTTTTTTTTTCCTTCTCATTTTAATATTAATTCTTAATGTATATATATTTCCTTACTAATAGTATATTTTTTGCTTAAATTTTAGCAGTTTCTAGTAAACTCATATTTTGCATTATAATAATTTTTAATTTTACATTTCTCTCAACCCATTTTTCATTGGTATATTTTTGCAATTCTAATCTAACTTTTAATCTGTCTTCTTCTTAGTCTATTTTTCTAATTTAGAAAATTGTATTGAACTGTAAAGTTTTCTAACAGCAAGACCTCAAACACCTCTTATTATACAATAATGTCGAAGCTACAAATAAGTTCGTAACAGACAGTGGTTTTTGTGCTATAAGATAATACTATATGTAGATGTGTCTTGTCACTGATGATGGCATTTAAAGATAAAGGGAAAAGAACGGTTTGTGTCCGTAAAAGCTGATTTTGAGAAAAGACAATTTTAAATTTTTCAGACTCATGCATTTGATTGATATCAGAAAAATAAAAAGTACTTATACATGAATATCTTCCGTGGTTTTTTACATTCCCGAAAAACTTTAAAATAAAATTTAACATTTTTGAAATTGAAGAAAAAAATTGAAAATCGGGTTGAACAAAACCATTTTTTTCTTGAAATTCATCGCCAATCAATACTTCTTCGCTAGTATTCCCATCATCTTCTTCACTATGCTTTTCTTTGTTCTTCTTGTCTACGTGTTATCAGGGACCATTTCTCCCCATCGTGGCCCCTCTTTACTGTGTAATACTCTCTGGGAGAACCGATTTTTCATGTTATTGATTGAACAAAACCATTTGTACCTTAAAATTCATCACCAATCAATACTTCTTCACTAGTATTCCTATCATCTTCTTCACTATACTTTTCTTTGTTCTTCTTGTCCGCGTGTTAACAGGAACCATTTCTCCTCATCACAGCCCCTCATTACTATGTAATAATTCTCTGGTAAAACCGATTTTTCCCGTTATGTATTTAGCAAAACTCAGTATTCTTCAAAATGAACAGATGGCGATTCAATCGTCATTTTTATGAAAAATAGACTTTAACTGTTGTTCCTTCTTGGTCTTCACTTGTTTATTTGTTTTCATATTATTTTATTTACAGCGTAAAGAGCACTTTGCTTGAGACTTATATTATGAACACACCAGCTTTTTCTGTAAAACATCCTATTTAAAGAAATAAGTAACCTAATTTGATTAAATTTTCTTAAAGCTTTTCCCCCCTGCTGTACAAAGAGAAGATGGAGATGCTCCAGATGGGGAAATTCCGACAACTCCGATGAGTGCATCTATACCTCGTGAGTATGTAATGCATGCAAAGAATAGTCCAGGGGAATTTCATACTCGTCCTCCAACCAGAAGTGGTGGACGTAATTTACAAGATTCATCTTTTAGTCTATCAGGTTAGAAATTTTATTGCAGTATTTTTTTAAAGTTTAGTTCGACTCTCAGCTATCATAGCCGCTGTGTTTACCTAAACATAAATTTATATTACAATATTCATGGTGATTGTAAAATAACTTAGCCGCCATATAACTCCCTGGCGAGCATATGGTTATAGAAAACAAAATAACAGTGTAAGTAAATATATTATAAAATGTACGCTGAAGAATAGTGTTAAATTAATTATCCAGCTTTCGTGGTTACGATGACAGAAATTCAAAAAGCAACAACTGCTTTTTCACTATACAGTAGATCTTTATAATGCAAATCTTGAAACTCAAGGCTTTGCATTATGTAGAATTTTGTGTTAGGTAGATCATTTCGCATGTTAAACTTACTTACTAAACATTGCATTATATATTTGGCACAGATAACCGTTTAAATCTTTTAGTGCAATTTTTGGATGTGATATACTTTAAAACACTAAAAAGTATTTCTTATGTAGCGGGAAAAAAAGAACTGAAATTGCCAATAAAATAGCAAAATTATTTATTAATTTTGATTTGATATAGAGAATGTTACCTCATTCTCTATTTTTCTTGCAGCTTGTGAGCAGTTGATAGTTCTTATTTTCAGAAATTTCTTCAATATAATTTTCATTGTTTACACCTGGTAAAGGTTAATGTGGTTTTTAGAGAATTTCATTGTTTATTTCTTCAACTGAAGTAGAAAAGCTTAACATTAAGTTTGAACAACAACATAAATAGTGGTGATGCAGAGATGCCAACTGCTCCGGACATGCCAAAATAATTTTTAAAAAAAACGTTAAATAAATTCAAAGTAAATTTTGCAAATATTAGACTATTTTTACTTGCTTTTTAAAGGGTATAGCATGACATAAGTGCTATAAAGTGGCGAATTATATAAGCCTACGATTTGTTTAGAAATAGTTTTGGATAAAAATCTACTAAATTTAATTTATTAAACCAAAAATCACAATTGATAAACTACCTACTGCTTGTTAATATATATTTGCTTTAAAATATATATTTGCTGTCTGGAGCAAGTTGGCATCTCTGGTGATGCTAGACAGGGATGTAATGAGCAAGATGCAGCATATCAGTGTGTGATATTCTTGCTTTTCTTTGTTAAAAGAGAGCATTTACTTGAGTTAAGTCAGTGACATGTGGGGAATTTGAAAATACTATTTTCTTCATCTCTGTAAAGCACTGCCTTTTTTTCATGCGGAAAAAATTCGAACTCAGTTTTAAATTTTTATTTATTTTTTTTGTGAGATGGTTTGATTTTAAAACTACTTTCTAATGCATCTCTTATATACTTATTGTACACAATATTATGTTCTCTCAAACGGTATGCTTTCCATTATATGTTGTCAAGGCTTTTTATAATTATCCTTTATCCATATATTATATTTGTATTACTCAAGTGCTTAAATTGATGATGATAAATTATGTTTTAAAAAATTTAACTTTTTTGTAAATTTTTTAAAATATAATTTATCATAATATTTAATATGAGTATTTTTTAATACTTAGGTGCTCAAATTGATGATGCTAAAGGTCACCGTTTAGGCATTAGAGTAAATAATCCACCAGGAGGTCATTCTTCAGGCTTGTGGTAAAATGATTTTAAATGTACAATAAAAATTACTATTTGAGTTTTAAATATGCTGCTCCTTAAATGACATTGGACTGATTCACTAAATGTAGCAGCTTTTTTTTTGTATAAAATAAACACATTTTCGCTGTCTACCAGAACTTATTTCACTTATCTAAATTGATGGAATATTGTTTCTTAAATTTATCATCTTCATTTTGTATTAATTTGTTGTTGTAATTTTACCCTGTTGATTAGTTTCAATTTTTAACGTTTGTTGAATGGCAACTTTGTTATTCAGTTCTCGCTGTTTTATTTGTTATTGTATATTAGTATTATGAAACATATTGTGACGAACCTTTTTATAAGCTTTCTAGTTAATGTGATATTTCTGTATAACATGTTAATTTAAATTAGAGAAATAAAACAGTTTTGTTAATTATATAATACTAAATGCTTGTAAATCTGTGTTGTAAACCTAATGTTGCATTTTTATATCAAGTTTTTGATAGTGCAGTCTTAAGTCATATCATAATTATTTACATCAAGCTTAATTATTCCTGAACTCTTGTTCTGCACAAGCTAAAATACCTTATTGTATTACTAAAAGTTTTGTTTGCATGTTTATTCTTGTGAAATTGGTGCTTTATATTCAACAACTCGTAGTTGGCTTGCTATATGTTAATTTTTAAGTTTTAAATAATTGCTATATCTAAATATAATATACTATTATGCAAAATGTTTATCAAATTGTCTGTATAGATTGCTTTATTTATAAATTTTTAGCTTTAACTGACTAAAGCACATTTTGTAAATGCTAACTTATCCAATTTTATTCTCATGAAATTGTTAAGCATATTTTTTAAAAAAAAAATACAAATATATAATTTTATGAATATTGACAATATAAAATTACTGATTGTTTCGATCTAATTAAGTTTAACTTTTGCTATCAAGAGGAACAATTTTTCAGAATTATTTCTTTTTATGTCAATACTTAAAAAAAAAAAATTTAACAATTATGTGATTCTGTTTAATATTGGTTTTAGAAGTACTTCATAAACTTTATTTAGTTGAATATAAAAATTTATGCATTTTGTTAAAATATTTCTTAATGATAATAAACTTAACAAAATAATGGGAGAGAAAAAAATTCAAGTGAAACTGACTAAATTTGATGAAATTATACAATTTAGCCAAATGTATTAACCACGGTAAAAATTACATTTCATCTTAAAAATAAATTATTTGCTTTTTTTATAAATACATTAAAATTGTTTGAAATTTAATTGAGTGCAAATTGTTATACTTTGTTGCTGTTCCGAAAATGTTTGTTCAGTTTCTTAAAAGTATTATGCTTGTTCAAAATTATGAATACTATAGAAATTGTTATTTAAATAAAAATAATTTAGTATTTAATTTATAGCAAGTCACCATTGTCTTGTTAATTGAAATCAAAATTTGCAATATTTTAAGAAACTTGATATTGAGGCAAATTTCTGTCTTATGGTTGCATTTATTTCTTACGTTACAAATGTTTGTTTGTGTTACTTTTTACAATTTATATAAATACTATGCAAAAGTGTTATTCTCCTGCTAATTGCAAAATAAATAGAAACAATGTCCTTGTGTGTTTTATTTTCAACCAAATATGCATTTTTTATTGAAATTCATAACTCTTTTTCTTTCTCTGACAAGGGAACAACAATCTTCAGTGTGGGTTTCCTAAGTTCTTTGTCTTTGGGGGAACTTCTCAAGACCTTAGCATTGTGGGGAGGGTTGAAATCGACAATGCCAACCATCATCTATCAAAAGATACCTCAAGATTGAATCGAATTAGCATGTCTTATATACTAGTGAATTGATGTTTAATAATCATAATGGTAGTTACGCCACAATACTCCCCCACCAGAATTTTATCTGGGATAGAATTCGATGAACGGATACCACTAGTTGCCTTATTTGTGAAAGACCATGAGAGCTGTATTAAGTTCACTGGATTTTGTGCTGAGAGCTGTATTAAATTCACAGTTGTGTGTATTGTCTTTTCTGTGTTGCTATTAGCAGTTGAGTGTGAGCAGGATCCCATTAAGTTCACTAGATTTTGAGCGTTTGTGGTGAGATCTGTATTAAGTTTGGGATTGTGTGTATTCCTATTCGCAGTTGAGTGTGAGCAGGATCCCCGTTATATGCAATTAAGACTGAGTTACAAATAACAAGTCAACTGTTCAATGTGGAACATCCATTGAAGTAGGCATGATATGATCATGTCTGCAGGTCACCAATATGGGGATGGTAGAAATCAACGATGACAACCATCATCTATCAAAAGGTACGTCATGATTAAGTCGAGTTAGCATGTTTTATATACTAGTGAATAGTTGTTTAATAATCATAGTGGTAGTTATGCCACAGCAGCAAAAACATTATTTGGGGGGTAAAGAGTTATCTTTCCCCTCCCTAGCCTTAGAAATTTAAGAAAATGATATTTCGAGTAATATTTTAATATGCATAAGTCTTTGATTGATAATTAAACAGTAGCGAGATATCTATTGTCACTTATCATAAGTTTTTAAGACAAATTTTAAATTAACATATTGCAGCAAATGATGGTGATAGTGGTCCTCAGTGTGTCTACAGTTTCAAACAAAAATCTCTTCTAAGATGTTGATTGCTGCACGTGTTAACAGTAAAATCTCCTTCAGGCCTCGAGTACCGCTGTACGAAGCATATTCTGCTAAATACTCCCACTGATATTTTAATGATACGAGTCTCTGGTGATCACAAGAATAATATCTCGCTCTGTTTGGTATGGTATCACGTCTGTTTCTCACCTTGCCACTTATTGTAATCAGTTTGAATCTTTGCCTAGTAAAGAGGAGTTAACTTAAAATCTTAACCCTAATTCATTGAAAATTCGAAAAGAAAAATGGAAAACATATTTCTTAGTGAGTCTAATAGAATGAAAGAATAAGAAAGCTTTTACAAGACTCACGGTAATTTTCTTAAATCATTTTTGTGTTATTTTTGTAACAATTCAATAGTTTTGTTACTTCATGTGAAATCATCATCATAGTTGGCCAGACAGCCCAATGTGAGCCAATGCCTTCCTCTGAAGATTTCTCCTTTAACCTTGTTACGAAATCCCTCATGTGAAATATCTTTTCAAATACATATGAATATCCTTCGTAAGTAGTCAAATAGGCGTCACCTCAATACAGGTGATGCGGCCCGATCAGAAACTTGGGTGTCACCCGAATATGGGTGATGTGGCAGTCAATGTGTTAATGGATCTGTTAATTACTTCTTTTTATAAACTAATTCATCTTCCTCAATATCAGATCATGGAGAAATTCTTGTAAATCATCAAATTTGAAATAAAGGTCACGAGAATTTTTGTAACTAATAGAGACACCCTGGTGCCGTGCATAAGGATATCATTAGTATAAAGTGCAGTAATGTGTTCTTATAGAAAAACTAAGACAAAATACTATAATTTTCATTTCCTAACATAAAACTGGCGCTTTATATCATCTAGTGGATGGGGGGGAAATTTGTTTCTAAGCATAATCGTCAAATTAAAAATGTACTGCAACTACAATTAAAATGTTCATTTTTAACCTGTATGTGTTCTTTTATTGTTATCTTACAAGACTTGTGCTAATTGTAAATTTAAATACATAATCTAAATAAAGTGTAGCAAGTCAACTGGCATGTCAGACCTGCTACTGCTGGCAGGTTTTAGACCCTTGTTCAACAGCTTCTAAGGGAAGCTTTTTGTTAAAAAAATAATAGTAGGGAAGATGAATAAAATCTGTACAGGGGTTACATGCTTAAAGCTCAGAACACTAGCGTAAACAAAAAAATAAATAAATCCATCTACCCTACATGTCTAAGCAATATAAAGCAAAGATGCTCTCTATTATAGTAACTGGGCAGTTGAAAATGCTAGGTTTAAAAATAAGTTTCTTCCGATACTTCCAATAGTAGCAGTTAGGAAACGTTTTAGAACTGATTTAGATTTAACTTTTAGTATTGAGCCATGATGGCTCAAGGGATAGAGCGTTCAACTTCCCATAATGTGAACCGGGTTTGAATCCCAGCAATGGCTGATTGATACAAATTTGCTTGCACCGACCACAGTGTTGACGTAAAATATCCTCAGTGGTAGAGAGATCACAGGTTAGAGTCCCCGAGCTATCAGGCTAACAGTGAGAGGTTTTTATGGTTTTCCTCTCCATGTAACGCAAATGCAGGTTAATTCTATCGAAAAGTCTTCCTCGAAGGAAAAATTTTTCAGTAAGGCAATGCTAAAAATTCTAACATTTTATGCACATGTATTTAGACAATGTGGAACGGTGGTTTGTATGTGGCACACTTTTAATTTCATTAAAAAAAAATAAAATCACCCTGTACATAAGTCCCTAAATGATCGATTCTTTAGCGGAACCCTTACTATACATAAATTAAATACATAAACATAGAAACAAAACTAAGTGTAGTAATTATCTTGAAAATATTTTATGAAAAGATTTTTTCACTGTTTGTGCTTTGAATTTGTTTTTGGTACATGCATAACTTGAATATAAATGAGTAGAAATTTGGTTTTCATTGAAAGGAAATTAAACATTGAGAATGGTTAACAGTGAAATATATTTCTTCATTGTTGAATTTAGTTATTTTTATTTTGAACTGAAAATTTTGAAGAGAAACACTAATGTAATTCTTTAAAAATGTACACTCTTTTTAATAATTTATACAATATTAGAAAAATTTTTGCATTTTCTTTATGTTAAATAATTTTATAAAAATAGCCAAATTATTAATTTGATAATAAATTTTTGATTGAATATAAATAAAATTATATGTTATAAAAATATTACGCCTGGGAATCCATGTGTTTCTTCCATAACTTAAGGGAACTGCTGCCTTCATATATCACCTATAATGTCATATAGATTAAATCCGTGAAAAATAAAATAGCTACATTGAGATTGGATACATTCTGATTTTTTTTTTTTTTTTAAATATTCTTTGCTTTTAACCTCATTCTGATTAAATAAAGAACCTAATCCGAAAAATAATTGATTACTGTAAAACTTGTACGATTTGCAATTAAAATCAAGGCTGAAATAATCGCTATATTCAATCTTTCAACTCTGTAAACCACATCTATTTTCATTCTTAAGTTGCAACTTTATTATTTCATAAATTATTTTGTTTAATTAAATTGTTTTTATTTTTAAAAAAAATATTAATAATAAATTGAGTATAAGTGTCATAATTGAGTCAAACGTTTATCGAATATTTCTTCACAGAATATTTACACAAACTAGAAAATGTGAAAGGGTTGGTACAGGTCCCGAGTGTAAAGGAAAAAGCAACATTTAGGGGCAGAGCAGCAAAAGTTTTTCTTGAAACGGGTTTGTATCTACCTCTTCTCGCCAATTTCTATTAGAATTAGGACGAAGGAATGATTTATTATTCTGTTGCTGCATTTTCACACCATTCAAAACAGTACTGTACTGTTCATTAAAATATTCCTATGATCCATGTTGATTATATCTGCTAGCACATTTTGTGACAGAACAAAATAAATTGGCAGGAGGCAGCATACCCAACGAATAACCGGTTAAAGTGACATAGCTCCCGACTGTCACTTAACTTCTTGCGTGCATGTGCTAAATTTTAGTACAGTGGGCAAAAAAAAAAGGCAATCACCCTTAATAATTTCGTTTATCTAATGTTTGGATCTCCATATACTGAGACTCAATCTTAAAATTACTCAGGGGTGACCTGTACATAAGATTCTCTGCTAAACCAAAGTATCTAGCTCGCCCTTTAATGGGCCATTTATTTCTAGTAAATGTAAATCAAAGTATTTTTGGAATTGAAATTGTTTTAAGAATAGTAATTGATATAAGAAAGAAAAACTCATTTAGTTTATAAAAATGCCATTTTTTTGGTGGTAAATATATTAAACACGACCTATCAGGAACTAATTGACTTTTATTTTTCTTTATTTATAAAATAAATTTTATAAATGCTACAAACTTCAAAAGGAATTGTGTATTTTATAACTTTTATACGTTTTTCTTTAAACTGACAAATGGTTACCAATTTTATTCAAACGCACTTCAAGAAAGCTGAAGCTATTAACAAATGGAAACCTAAATTAAAAGTAGTGGTAAGTATACTTCCCACGGCCTTCGAAAGGGTTGTTTTTCTGGTACAGCATCCTATACTGAGCACTTCTCTATATTAGTTATGTATTCGGAGAGCTGGATTTCTTTCTATACTTTTTTAACCTACTTGCATTTAAACAATATCCTTGGAACCAAGTGCAAAACTTTAAAACACATTTATAACATTTGTTTAGCTTAAGATGATTTTATGAGAAAAATAACATAATGTGTGGTAAAAATTGTGAACTATTAGGGAAGAAAATTTAAATAATTTATTTCTGATAAAACATTCTATTTCATAATTTATAAATTTTTTTTTTTGGGGGGGGGACTATTCAACCAATTAATTTTAAAGATTAGACTTTGATATTTAAAATTATATAATTGAACAAAACATATTTATGCCGTATAATTTAAAAATACTTGAACCATTAATGAGCAAAAATAATAATAATTAAAAATTTATTTTGCACGAAATTATCTTTGGTTAATGAGTTTGTAAATATTTGAATCATAAAGTTAGTGGTAGATGGTGAAAGTTCTGAATAAATAAAAATATTAAGTACATTTTAACTACTGGGGAGAAATGTTTTCATGCTGTTACTAAAGTATTTTGAGAATTCAGATTATATTGAAAAATTGCCATACTAGAGTGATTAACAAAGAAGTTGCTAACTTGTGGTACATGGACCTCATGTTGAGAAATAGATTTGTTAGTCACTGTAAGAAATCGAGAGTTTTTAAAGATTCTTTTCAATTCATAATGTGTTTTTTTTTTGATAGATAGTGATTGCTAGCGCATTGATCACATTGTTTTACCTTTAATGAAGCAATGCCACCATGATCCCACAAAAATCTAATATTTGAGGGGCAAGTTATATTACTTTTGTCAAATAATGACTTGGTCACTTTTAGCAGTAAACCCACCACACGAGTCTAGGAGTCTGCAGCATAGGCGTAGAGTCGGGGAGGGGCACGTGCCCTCTCAATAAAATTTTTTTTTAAAATTATCACATTAAAAGAACTATTTTAAATTTAATAAATAATTAATAACTTAAAGTAGTTTATTAACAATTTAACGTAATATTTATCATCTTTTTGCGTAAGTGTTGTCTTAAAATCCATTTAAATAATTTTTTAAAATTTTACTTAACGATTTTGTTGCTGAAATCGATAAGTATTAACGTACCTGTAGTTTATAAACGTGGTTATTAGTTATTTAGTCTAATTTATGCACAATATACTTCTTTTAATTACAATAACATTGTGTAAAATTTTTAAAGACCGGTTTATTTTTTGTAACTGTCGAAATATTTTCGCATTGTTTCAAGAAGTTATTTTTGTTTCATAGTATTAAACAATTTTCAGCTTGTTTGGAAATTTAAATTTTTAATTCTAATTTGTTTTAAGTTTAAGTTTTTAGGTAAAATGTGATAAAATACTTGTTTATTACACATATATTTTTTAACCAACAAGTTCCATTTCATACAAAATATCCCTTTTACATAACTGATTGATTTTAAATGCAACGTACCAATTTTCGGTGTTTCAGTAGAATGCGTTCTGAACTATTTTATTTGATTATCATATAACTTTTGAAAATCAACTACCGAACTTGAAATACCAGCTTGCACAAAATGCTTAAACTTGCACTTTCTAAGTCGTAATAGAGCTGCGCAATGAGCTATTGGCGACGATCCGGAGCCAACATACATACGTCACATCCCGTTTTTACAGGGAGGACACATTCACACGCCATCCAGCTATCCACTAATTAATTTTGACCCGAACCTGAGCATGATCAATATATTTGTTATGGGAACTGACCTATAGATAAAAATACTTAACTTAACGGACTACCTATAGATAAAAATACTTAAACGTGTCACATTATTGTACATAGTAAAAATTTTAATCTTTTAGATTTCAAGGAAATTTCATATGAAGGAATTACACTGCTAAATAATAAAATTAAGTACATTATGATGCATCTGATATTCTCATAATCTTCTGCGTAATAATAATAAATCTGTAAAAATTTATTCTCTCTGCACTGAGGGTTAAGCGATCATACCACTAATTACAAGCCTAGATTAATTTTATTCATGCTACTCTATTATTAAAAATATATTTTGTGACAGTTACAGTTGTATCAGATTTTGTAATATTTTTCAATCACAACTTCTAGTTTAAAAATTAATATGAAACACGATTCCCATAAAACAATTTCTTTTCATTTACTTGAAGAAT
Organism: Parasteatoda tepidariorum; assembly: GCF_982258835.1. NCBI lineage: Eukaryota > Metazoa > Arthropoda > Arachnida > Araneae > Theridiidae > Parasteatoda > Parasteatoda tepidariorum. Next base: position 44,352,967 of record NC_141766.1, read on the forward strand.
TAAATGCTAGTATATATTAGAAAAATATAGGAATGAAAAGTGAAAAAAATCAATAAATTTTTTTTTTATAATTAATTATTTCAAAATACACTTAGAAAAATCAAACTTCTATTATTTTCATTCCTTGAAATAGAATTAAAGAGTGCTAAAAAAAATGAATGAATAATTAATAATAACGGACCACCCTGAATAAATTTCGATTTAATGATCGGATCTTCACGTTTTAGGAATCAATCTTCATTGTTTGACGGGTGAACTTTCACCTCCTCCATCAGAAAGCATCCACGCGGTATTTTATAAATAGTCTGCGCAGACTATTTAAAAAGCGAACCAGTAGTGCGCATGAAACCAATTTCTATTTTAAAAGTAATTGAGAGAAATGTATCATATGTATATATTTGAGAGAAATGTATCATATGAGAGAAATGTATATATTCATAAATTTTTAGAAATATATTTACTACCACCTTCAATTTCTAATAGATTTTGTATGAAATTGCTCTTTCGTAAACTGGTTAACCTTCATAGTGGTTTGATCGGACTACCTATAAAAAACCAGAAGGTAATTTAATTTCTCAAATCAGACAGAAAAACGCATTTTTTCTGAATTAACAATTAAAGTTTTTGGCCCCCAAAATACGGAAATTGCGGAAATATGGCCCCAAGTTTGTTGGAGCACAGGTTCTAAGGTTGAACCACTTAATGTTGATTTTACTTTTTGCGTATTTCGCCATTAGTCAAGAACTTTTTCAGTGAATTGAAAATTATTTTGTTCACTTTTGTTTTGTAAAAATTAGTTTATCTCAAGATAATTCCATGCAAAAAATAGCTTTTAGTAAATATTTATTAATACTTTATTTAAAAATAGTCAAAATAAATTTGAATAAGGTATACAATTGTCTACACCATTTTAAAATATGTAATTTCATAAAGAAAAATACCTAAATTTGATCGATATCGGTCAAATAGTTCCCGAGAAATTGAATTTTAAAAACACGCCTTTCTTAAAATTTGTTTTTTTCAGGAACTATTTGACCGAACTTGGATCAATTTTTTTATTTTGTCACATAAAATTATTTTCCTTAAATTAAAGTAAAGTATTTTATACCTTGCAATTAAAATTTTTTTCGACTTGCACTAAATAAAATAATATTTTGCCATGTAAAATTACATTCTTTACTATAATGTAAAAAATTGTATACCTTCCAATCCAAATTTTCTTCGACTGTTATTAAATAAGATAATAAATATTTACTAGAAGTTAGTTTTTACATGGAATTATCTTTTGATAAACGAATTTTATAGCTATGTACAAAACATTTTAATTTTGTCTAAAAGTTTACGAGATGTAACGAAATGCGCAAAAAGTAAAATTACTTTTTACTATCTTAATTCTTTTAATTAATTTTTTCCCCCTTTAAGAAGTCAACTTAGCTATATATTTGCATAAAATAAAATTCTTAAAAATGTTAAAATTCCTTCAAAACTGATGCTTAAAAAAAAAAATCTTTTTATCAAAAAACAGGTTTGATGAAAAAAATATTAAGAGGGGGGGGGGATTTTTATCATTTTCTGTGACACAAACGTTTATTTTAAAATAAATGAACTCTAATGTTTATGAATAAAAGTTAATATTTTTTTGAGTAACAAATGCAAATTAAATATGATTTAAAATAAAACAAATTAATTACAGCTCTAAATAGGATTCAACATTCAGTTGGGATTTAGTTCAGTATATTTTTAGAACATTTATATTTAGTGACTTATAAAAGATTATATGAATGTTAAATCGTAAAAGGTTTTTTAAGCACTTCAAGTTTAAAAAAAAATAGAAAAAGTTCAAAAACAGTAGATAGTTTGAAAAACTCACGTTCGAATTTCGCGTGTCATAATAATATTGAATTAAAAATATCGAGTTTTAAATAAAATGTGGAAATATCTAGTAATGATTAAAATACCCGATTCATAAATCTTTTTAATACCGGATTAAAAAATATCAGGATTTTCGAACCCTGCCTGTAACAACTGTTGAAAGAACAATAAAAAAAATTTCAAATCTGCGAGGAAATCGGTAAAAAAAAAAAAGCGAGATTTTAGTGTGGTATTAAATATTAAAAATATCGGGATTTACACAACCATATGGAAATGTGTAGCATTAAGTGATGAAAAATAGAAAATAATTTAGAGAAACGATACGATATTTAGAAAAACGAGTAAAATTCAATATTTAGTAATGAGATAAAAACTTAAATGCGCAATTTAAAATTTGATATTTAAAAAAAAATTATTATTATGCTCAGGTGCTGCCGCCAGTCGCATATCAAAAGCAAATTGTGCTCTCCTATCGTATTAATTTTGGATTGCGCGCCCTTAAACCTCGCGCACCCCCCCCCCGCGGGGGTGTTGTTTACGCTACAGAAATCTTTAATTAATTTAATAATCTTTAATTTACGCTTTGGGAGTCAGAAATCCGAATTCATTGAAAAAAAAGTTTCTGAGGAAGTACTACGAATTCATTCAGTACTACGAATTCATTCAGTACTACGAATTCAAAGGTATGTTTATTCTGAGAAAGTACGTTTTTGTGCCTGATTTCGTAAGTTATAATATCGCTTATTCTAAGTATTTAACGTCGATTTTGATGTCACCGGCGGGAACCATCAAGATTGAGTCCTAGACAGTAAGGATGGATCATTAAAAAAAGTTTTTCCAGGTGGCCCTTTTTCTTGCGCATACATAATACATCAATCTTTAACTTTTACAATTAGTGGTTTTAAATAAGAAATTTTGGCATAGTATTTTTAATTTTAAGAAAATAAAATGTCAAGATTTCGCAAAATTAACTGAATACATTACAGAATCCGTCATCTCTCACGAAACTTTTTATTATTGCCAATTTACTAGTGATTAACTCCTTTGTTATATACAGAAAATTACTGTTAAAGAAATTTATAAAATTTTCAAGGGAATTTCTTTTAGTATTTTAATATATATATTCTAATTAATAAATTCAATCGAAAAAAATACACGCCCCCTCAAAAATTTCTTTCACGCTATGCCTATGATTTTAAGTGTAAAAGTCACTTCCACAACTACGCTCATAAAGAATGTAATATTTTCACGTATTCGATTCCATGTTAAAATAAACTTTTTTTAAAACATTTTCTACCTTCACATAATAATTTAATCTACAGGCAGACCAAATTACACATTATCACCTTATAGTAATGTCAAATGAACCAAAAACTGTTTACTTCAAAATTACAGAGCAAACTGAATATATTCAGTGTCACGAAGATCATTCCATACCTGCCAACTCTTCCGGAAGATTTTATTATCATATTTAAAGTGGTAGTAAATATATACTATTTTTTCTTTTATAAACTTACTTTTTAATGATTTTAATCACCACTATTCTTACAAAAATTAAGCAGATATATTAATATGCGTTACTATCATGGTTGTCATCTTAAGTTTTCTCAAATACAACATATTTGTTTGCTTAAAATTGAAGTTTTAATTCCATTTTAATACCACTGGGAAAAATTATAATGGAAGGGATTAAAAGTTGGCAGGTATGTCATTCGAACCAGTTACTGTGGTTTTTATTCACATAGACTATTAATTTAATGTTTTTCATATTTTTTAAAATGCCATTTTTTAAAGTTATCTTCATTCCAATGCTGTTCTTTCACGGTTTTTTCTTATGAAATAAAACGTTTAAGGTATAAAATACTATTTTAATAACTATAGTGCAATGATATAAGTTATTAATACCTGATAGGTTAAGATTTGTCGATATCACTAGGTGGAAAATCTTGCAAAACTAGCAACTTCTCGACAACAAAAAAATAATAATAAATAAATAATTTAAAAAATTATCTGTCTCTTTTAAAGTCCAATCAATTCTATTTTCAAAATCGTCATACATAGCTTAAAATAGAAGCTTTGCTTTGAATTTAAGGCCCCAAAAATGGTGAATTTTTTTTTCATAGATGGTGATGTTAGTTCTACCTTGACAAAATGCTGCACCTTTTATTTTAATTTTTTTCTAAGATGTATATCAGAATTTGTTTACAAAAACAATTATAATAATTGAGAAGTATAACATGTATTTCTCACAAAATTTCCAACTTAATTAAGTCGTCCCTTTTTGCAAAAAATAAATAGAAAAATAATTAAAAAAGTTTAAATTAGTTCAAGGTCCCCTTCATAAATTTTTTTTTAAATAAAACTCCACCATACAAAATCAACTGAAAAATTCTAGTCTAATCAAGATAATTGGTTCCATTCCCTCAGTTCACTATGGTTATCACAAACGTCTAATTGATTCCATTTATTTATTTAGAAAAAAAAAATCACTCCTGGCTTTATATAACCTTTTAAGTTGTCTCCCTAAAAAAAAAGAGAGAGAGAATGTTATTAAATATAAAAGCAGATTGATTGTCAAAACTTTCTAATTTTGATTTATTATCTGCTTGGCATGTTGAGCAAGCAAATAGTATCAAATATTAACATTTTTACACAACTTAACATTATTTAAGCAAACAATTAGCACAAACATACTTATCATATTCTGAAATACTGTATTACATTGCTTACAACACAGTTATTGATTGAATATGTGAGTAGCTTACAACAATATCACTTGACAGAAATGTATGCTAAGCAAATACACAGAAAGATTTAAGTGTCAAGATTAAAATATATTAATGGCAAAATTAAAATATCACTACATGAGACAAATCTTTGTGCATAGGTCATTTAGATACAAAAACAATGGCAAATAATAAATTTGCAGACATTATAGAAAGTTGAACAGCAAGTACTTTCAACCAACAATTAAAATAGAAAGGAAAAAAAAGGTTGACAATCATATGTTGAAAATATATTGCAACAATCGGTCTAATCCATTTATCATCTCGTACAGAAAATATCAGTCAATATTCTTTCTGGACGGGTATCACTTTCAAAGTAGGAAAAATTATCACACATTCTGCTATGTTTGAAGTTATTAAAACCACATATAAATCAGTGAAATATTGTTGAAGCAAAATTACGTTTTGAATGTATACTGCTTTTATACAGATTTGACTAACACATTTAAGAGAAATATAATATTTTGGTACAGTGTCAACACCTAAAATGCAAAAAGCTGCAGAAGTTATGGAAATATCACTGTACAAACAGCCTTAGACATAAATTTGAAGAACAGATCTAGAACATCAAAGAGCTATTTACACATGTACAACAGCGAATTATAAAACTTTTTGGGATTCATCTATATATATCAGCCACCAAATAACAATTGACATTTTTTTTTGCAATACACAAATGCTTTCTCTGAATCCAAAGAAAACTAAAAATAAAAAATTACATTCTATAAAAGTCAAAGCAAGTCTAACTAAAAATTCTTGTGAAATACATACTTAAAAATGTTAATGATTTTATAAATAGAGTCAACATTTTTATATTTCGTATATGTAATCTGTAGGCAAAAACTAAAGAATAGTCAACTTGATCGTTAAGTATTAAAAGACCAAAAAATAAATCTTTCCAATAAGTGACAGACCAAATGAAAATAATTTAAAAATTGGTTTGCTATCTCTCTAACCAATGAATTCCAAATTTTTTGCTGGAATTTTTTGCTTATTAAAAATTTTCAGTTCAACAATGTTTTAAGTATAGAATGCAAGAAATTGTTTTTATTTTATTACACTAATTCAATTTTATTATATTATAATAAATGATGGAAATTTTTTTATTTTATTACCATGATTTGCATTTGCTTCGCTATCAATTAAAATTATAGTAATAAAATTTTAGCCATTTAACCTTTAACACAAATATTTTGGTTTCGTTTTTAACTAAAGATTACAAATACAAAGTATCACGAACATAAATTTTGGTCTATCCTATATAATGAATTATATTGAAATGAAGGAATAGGCCATCTCAAACTATCTTGGAAAAGTATTTCTATACTAAGTTTAAGTATTACATTTAAATTTAAAATGTTTTGACTGTTACCCTTAAGACAAATAAAGAACAGAAGTGTATTCAACATAAGATAATAAGGATATTTTTAAAACAGGTAAGTTGAAATGTAATACTAATGAAGAATATTTAATATGATAGGCAAAAATTATGAGCACAGAGCCAAGTCTATATTTACACAAATATTCTAATGCATAACTGTCCAACATCAGTAAATAAAACTTTTTAAAAGTGAATTTTAGAGTAAGATTTTTTAACTAAAAAATGTCCCATAGAATGAAAATATGAGTGTAGCTCAATCAAAAAAAAAAAATATATATATATAACTAAAACAATAGCTTTACAATATTCGATAAGCTTATATTGCAGCATATTTAATGCACTGAACTAGAATTACCAAATTTTGATAAATTCAGTGTTCTTATTTTGATAAAATACAATAATAATTTAAAATAATATGACAATTTTAAATACAACTTTATCAAAGATAATAGACAATAAAAAGATTTAAAGTTAAAGAATGTGGAAAGAAGTAATATACTTAATTTTTTAACTAATAAAAATTCACCTGACACAATTCAATTTTTTATGTAACTGAATTATTTTAAAACTATATACCAAAGAAAAACAAAATCTTATCATACTGTCGTTTATTTCTAATATCTTATTTAGACAATCTTATCATACAAGTAAGTACTCACAGCTCATACAAACCTCACATGTCAAAATACAAAACACTCATTTCCATATAAAATATATCACATCTCAATTACCAAATTAAATACAGTAAAAAATTATCAAAAATCTTCTCCATTACAAGCACATCAAAAAATATGTTCACTAGTATGAACAACAATTACAAACATCCTTAATTCCAATCACAGTTCTTTCAAACAAATCTTTTAATAAAAAATCACACAATTAAGTAAAAATTGGAATTTTTTTTAAAAAACACATTTATCTATCAGCAAATATGCTAATAAATCAATATTGTTCTAAAACTTCACTTAATGTTTTATTTACAGCGCAATTTACAATTTTAAACTTAGGTAAATTAAAATGGCTCTACCTACTTACAAACCCAAGTACCTTTATTGTAAAAATAAAACTTTTCTTTTTTTTAAAAAATTAAATAAAGTTTTTATTATACATTTGCTTAATTGAAAGACATAAAATAATAAGAAATAATTAAATTTATTGACATGATACACCTTTGTAATTACTACTTAGAGAATAGACCTGATACCCATAAATTTTAAACTTTGCCCAGGTTGTTCCATATTAGTTTCCTTTAATATATATATATTTAGACTTGTTCCAAAATAGTTTCCTTTAATATATATATTTAGACTCTTTGCTAAAAATAAAGCTAAGAATTACTAAGAAAGGTTGGAATGTAAACATCAAAAACTATTTGAGTGTCAGAGGAGATAAAAGGCGATTATTAGAAACTCCACTAGGTTTGATTAGGCATTTAAGCTAGTTTTGACGTTTTACATATCACCTTTGTTTTGAAAGCTTTCAATTGCATCATTATTCTTTCTGATAAAAGTGTATAATTTACAGAATCCCTGAATTAAATTTTAGAGATCCATTCATAACTTTCTTCTAGATAAAAGTGGAAGCCATAAGCAAGAAGTTTAAGAAATGGGTTCTAGTTCATTCGATTTCCTTACAAAAGGTGCCCAACTAAGTCTGGAACCACCATCAACCTTTGAATTACTTCAGCTATAACAATGTTGTCTAGATATAGTAAATTGGACATGTGAATTACTGTAAGATATTGTAAAGTGCTACTCGTTGATAAGCAGAGTTGTACTTGGTGAGGAGCACTAGTATGTACTGAAGAGGTTAGACTTCTAGGTCTGAAGAGGTAAGACTTCTAGAGTAAAAACAGTTTTAACAAAACAAAGCACAAATATACAAAAGATAGTAATTAATGGTTAAATAAGTAAGATAAATTTAAAATTATAATTGTAACTAACTTTTTTGAAAAAAGAAATTTTTTTAGTAATAAATGAAGTGTAGCAAAATTTAAAAACAAGTGCATAACAAAATATCTAAAGGTACTGGGGAATGTAGATTTACATAGCAGGAGCCAAACAAATATTACATTTAAATGCATAACAATATATCAGCATAATATTAAAGATGAATGTCCTAAAATTATAATCAGGACTTGCATTCTTTGTACTTTATTGGCTCTGTTTCAACCCAATCAAGCTGAGCGAAGATGAAAGAGTACATTTTAATAGCCACACAATTCTTTTGTACTTTTGGTCTCTATTTTTTTGTTACTTTTACATATGTACACATACAGGACATAATATTTAATAAAATATAGTTACTAAAAGTGTCAATATTATGTAATTCAACAGCATTTTCTTATGGAAAGGAACACTTTTAAAATAAAAACTGTTTAAGCACAAAGACAATCCATTTATGATCAAAGCTATACTTAATATTTTACATATTTTAGCTAGTGTATTGAGATATAATACACCACAATAAAATTACACTAGATATTTAAGTCTTATTTGATAGTTACCCGTACATTTTTCTAAACTTAACAAAAATGATTAAGAACATTAGCTAGTCATTAATGTTAAAATTCATTGAATATTTTCTCAGAAATAGCTAAACTTTACTTTATTCTTATATACTGAGCAAAGAAAAAAATTATTTTTATGCTGCCAAGTTTCAGAAATTTATTAATTGATAATAAGCAAGGGTTGATAAACTTTTTGTGAAAGACCCTGTTTTGTGTGAACACATAAAAACAGGTTTTAAAGGAATTGCACTTTTAAAATTATGAATAATGACATCAGACTTCTTTTTTAAAAGAAGAATTTTGTGAAGTGTTCATTTTTAAAATGAAAAATATTGAGAACAGTCTATTTTTAACACTTTTTCGCCCATCAATTACACATAGAAATTATGTCGTGACACCAGCTTTTAATTTACAATTGAATATTAAAGCATATTATTTATTATAAAGCAGGCATGACTAATGATGCATTAAAGCTTTTGCAATATTCTATATTGTCCTGGATTTTATTAATTTAAACAGATAATGCAAATGTAATGAGTAAACTTGTAATCAGAGGACAATGTGTTATATAGTTTGTAAATATTTTGCTAAGAGTCTGCTTTTAAAGTAAATCATTTATGAAGGGTTCGTTGTTTCTGCGAAAGATAAAAAAGACTTACTTTTAAACAGGTTCTTAAATTAATATGACATACATTTTATAAAAGAATTTTGTGAGGGGCCCATTTTGAAAAAGAAAAATATTGAAAAGGGAATGTTTTTAAGAAAAGATATTTTGTGGGGGAAGGGGGTCAGTTTTTACAACAAATATTTTATGAAGGGTCAATGGGCACAATTTTCTTCTAAACAATTAATGGGCACAAATTTCTTCAAAACAGACCTATAATAAATCTAACAAAACTTGTATGAGAATAACTAATTTAGAAATAAATGTTAAATTTAATGACAGCTTAAAAAAATTATTAATATTCCCAACTTTCATGTTTAATTTAATATTTAAAATAAAAGAATTTGATCTACAAATTGTTTTAATATAATCACCATTTTAATAAATTTATAAAAAAGATAATTTTTTACTTAATGTATATTTTGTGAAAATTTGTAACTTTTCAAAAGGCAAAAATAATAATTGGTTCATTCAAAGTTACCTTTATTAAAAGAACATTTATTCCAAAAAATTTAACAATGCTTCAGTTTCATTAACGGCTTCGGCTTCATAAGAAGCAAGTTTCAAATCAAACAAAGTTTATGCTTAGCATAAATATTTCCAAAACTGTAAGTTAACTTTATAAAATTAAATTAATGCATAAAAAAAAATGCGCAAAAGAATTTATGTATGGACTCAGTATTAAAATTAAATTAATTACGTCAAGAATTCGAAATGAACCAAGATTAATAAAACTAATTTAAGTAATTAATAAAAATAATTTAAGTTTCAAAATCATTCAATTTGCAATTAAGCAATACGAAGTCCCATCAATAACAGCCGATAAGATTACTACTGTTATCTATGAAATAAAGCTAATAAGATATCTAAATAATACTATTTAAAAAAAAAATCCAATTTAGTTGAATTCTGCAGCAAATAAATTAAATTGGAAAATAAAAATTTCCAAGATCACAATCCAATGTACAGAAAAACAACAATTGTTTTGTATACATAGAAAATAATTCACGTAGATATGCCATTCTAGAGTATTTTTAGTTAAAAACTGTCATATTATTTACAATAAGAAAATCGATTTTAGCACACACACATATAAGTTTAAAGAGTATTAAAAATAGCTGTATGCCAAATTAGTTTAAATACTTTTCATAACAATCACAGGACTATAAAATGTTAACCACAATAAAACTACCAAATCCTTCACTTTATCACATCTGCTGTAATTTGAGCAAAGTAACTAATATACAAGAAATTTTTTTAAAGGAAATAACATTTTGTGTGAATATACAATGAAATCTGTCAGGTTGACCACCTTCGTATCTCTAAGTTGACCTCAATTATTAAGAACCAAAATTATCCTGTTTCATAAAAAAGAAGTAATCTTTATAATTTGACCACCATCTTGTATGGAAACCAATGAAATATAAGAAAAATCTCCCTAATGAAGTAATTAAATGATATTCATAATTTCAAAAAAAAATTTGCAGAAATTTTCTATATTATTATACATAATAATTTCACGCTATTGGTAAAACAGCATTAAAATGTAACTTAGCTGCATGGAAAAACTTATAATAATAATTTTAAAACTAATATGAAAACCTCTTAAAATGCTACAAAAATAATATTTCAAGTTCATGCCCATAAAATCTGTGGAGTTTTTGCAAAAAAAAAAAAATTATGTATATTTTGATTTGAAATGAGTATGAAATATGTAAAAATAACATATGAAATGATAAAAAGAAAATTATCCCCTCTTTTAAGGTATACAATGTAGGACAAGTGGTCAACTTAAATATGTTTCAATTCACTAATAAAATGTAGTTTTTTAAACTAAAAAGAATTTCAACGTTGATCATCATTCTTTTTCATCCAAACATTTCCTCCATTTTTTAATATTCATTTATACAAAATACTTATCTTTCTTACAAATAAAAAAAAATAAATTTATTTCATGATGACTAAAAGTGAAATAATTTATTCTCGTAATAGTTGCAATAAAAAAATTCTTTTATATCATTCCTTTGAATTGCTAAAAACTATACTTATTTGATAATGGTTGAAAAATATTTTTAAAAAAAATTCATTCTGTAAACATTTATTTCTGTAAACAGTAACTGTTTACAGAAATAAATTACTTTTTATTTTCTCCATAACATTTCTTTAATAAAACATTTTATATTATTAAGATAGAAATTATACAAATAAATATCTATTTAATTTTGATCAATATATAAATAATAGCATTATACAAAACAGAAAATTTAATCCCTTAATTTTTTCAGCAGCGACTATTGTTAACTAAATAAAATTTTAAATAAACGAAATGTATTCTAACAATTTTGGCACTTAAATAATTTAGCTTCAAAAAGGTATGTACTTTAACATTGAAATAGTAATTATACATAATATATCTGTATCAAATTAGAAAATCTATATCAAAATCAGTATTATATCAGCAGTACTTGATAAAACTGATTTTAAAAATAATTAATTTCTCAGCTTTTAACAAGTTAAAAATTACAACATAACAAAAATGCAAACAAGTAAAGTTATATTTTATATCTATGGCTTAACATAATGCAAAACTTGTTTATGCTAAGCACATAACTATCAAAGATGACTTCTGAAAACAAACAAAAAAATTATTTAACAATATAACTATAAACAGATGTAAAGTCACATTTACAAACAAGTTAACAGCATTAGAGTATTCAACACTAAAAAATTATTAGATCAAAGCAATTAACTTTCTATAAACATACAAGTTTTAACAGACACTAAGTCACATTACTTTGTGACCAATAAACTTCAAAACCAAAAAACATGACATTAATAAAAAACAGTTGTATTATTTCGATTTGCAGCTAATACCCTGCCATCAAATATATCTAATCATTAACTAAACAATACTAAGCTTAACAATTATTTTTAACCAAATTATAAGATGCCAAAGGTTTTATAAAATGAAAATCAACAGCACTGCAATTAGAACAGGGAATACTACGACTGTAATCACTAAAAAACTGTAATCTACGATCAGGCAACATAATTATTCTCTGACAATTATTGCATCGTAGCCTTTCTTGGCAGCAGGGTATAGCTGCTATAACATCATAGGAATACATTGTGCCTAGAATCAAATCCCGACCATCCCATCTATTTTGACAGTATTTACAAATAAGCACTGAATTCCAGCCTTCTAAACAACCCATGCATACAGCATTTAAATACTGTAATTGACAATCAACTTTCACTGGTATAGAGCTATTGCAGTATTGGCGTGGAGAAATGAAAAAAGTTCCATCAATTAATGGATAGCGATCAAAAATTAACATATGGTTGTAACAGAAGATGCAATTTATTCCAGATTTTTTGTTAGCACTTAAAGTTGACAAAATAAAGCACCTTATTTCATCATTACCTTGATTTCCTTCATCCTCTATTTTTATATGGTAGGAATTAATTTTATTAGGTGGCAAGGTATTAAATGAAGAGTAATCCAAACGCCGGCTGAAGATAGTACCGCTGGCATGCCGTTCTTTTCGTTCAGGTAAACAGCTTTTAGTACCCCAACTAGGCGAAAGCGGACAATCAGACGATGCAGAATTCGGGGGGCTACCAGATGTAGAACTGGTGCTGGATATGCTTGAGCTACGGATTCGATTTACAGGAACTTGAGGAACAATTGTCAGGCCAGGTTTTAAAATAGGAGTTGTACCGGTAATTGACAGTGATGGTTTGTCGTTCTTTTTCTTACGATGTTTCTTTCGTTTTTGATCATCAATGGGTATAGGTGGAGGTAACCAGTCCAAATCTTTACGCAAATGACCTTTACCACATTTACAGCCACAAGCTTTGTAAGCCAAATCGTACCCTTTTTTGGTCCATAAATTCTGTAAACGCTGTTTTTCGCTCCAACTTCGAGCGCGACCGGTCGAACGAAGAAATGTCAATACAGTGTCCTCCCATTGATCAAAACACAACTTGTGCATATATTGCCCCTCTCGACAACTTTCATTATTGCATATAACTTTCACAGCTTCGAATAATTTTTCTAAACCTATAGGTTCCCCAATATGACATATAGTCGGCACGCAGCATATGGTCATAGAAATAGGATCGAAGTTTTCATAGATCGCTTGGCGCTGCTGCATTTTGACAGCTCCCGCATATAACACACAAACAAAATAATATTCGAATAAAATAAATATATACTATATCAAAACATAAGTTCAAGCGAGAACAACATATCGAACGATTTTGCAGCATTGGCAACACTTGACATACCGAAATAATAATGAAAACAAGACACTAGATTATTTGTGACACAACACGCATAACTGTTTTGTTTCGTTTACGATTTCTGAAAGCAGCATCCTCCACTACTGAGAGTGGCGGCAAAAGCGAGCTCGTTGATTGGTCCATCGACTGGGTTGGGTGGATCATAATAGAAGCATTGCGCATGCGTCTTTTTTTCTTCTAGTTCAGCTTCCATTATTGAAAATCGTAAACAACACTCGAAGATTTTTTTATTTTATTAATTCATTGTATGACTTAAATCACGTAATTCCATTCCAGAAATGAATGCTTGATTTCTAATTTTGCATTCTACGAAGCTTGATTTTTTGAAGGGTGATTATAAGTAAAGTAATTTGAAGAGATAGCTTCACCTGCGCAGCACTAAAATACATGAAATAAATCGGCACGTGCCGCATGTTTTGACCTTGAGCGACTGCCACAAGTTGGCCGCTTCGCAAAAAGAAGTTGGCTCTTATCCCAGATCACCCGGCTTGGGGGGCCGACGTCAGATTGAGTTGGGGCGGAAAAGGAAGTAAAAATCTGCTCATTAGCAGAAAACCGGACTTATTTCTTTTATTACGCGTTGTTTACAAACTTAAGCTGATTGAATAATAATAAATCATAATTGTGAATATTTTTAGAAAGGTTATTCCGAGAGAAAATATTTATCGAACATTTATTTTTTTTAAATGATATAAAAATTTGTATTTCTATAAAAATATTAAGAATTCGAAGGGGTGGAAAATTCTAAATATGCTTTTAACTTTCTTTATATAACTTTCATAAATAAACTAATGATGGATATTACTGTATTTGGAAGCATTTTATGATATATGTAGACCGTCTCCCAATCACAAAATGACATATAAAACTGCGATATTTTATACTCTCTAGTTTCTATTAATTTTTTTTCCTGACAAAATTATACCATTACAATTCTGGAATAAGTAGTTTTTGGAAGATAATTCTACCGTTTCTGTCTGTTTTTAGATATAAAACATGCGATATTTTATACTCTCTAGTTTCTATTAATTTTTTTTCCTGACAAAATTATACCATTACAATTCTGGAATAAGTAGTTTTTGGAAGATAATTCTACCGTTTCTGTCTGTTTTTAGATATAAAACATGCGATATTTTATACTCTCTAGTTTCTATTAATTTTTTTTTTCCTGACAAAATTATACCATTACAAATCCGGTTGTTGTTGTTGTTACTTTACGTCGCACTAGAGCTGCACAATGGGCTATTGGCGACGGTCAGGGAAACATCCCGGAGGACGATCCGAAGACATGCCATCACAATTTTGATCCTCTGCGGAAGGGATGGCACCCCCGCTTCAGTAGCCCGACGACCTGCGCCCGAAGTCGAGCACTTTACGGTAGCACAGTTTAACGAGGACCAATACCGCACACCCTCGGTCCCTACGCAGACTGATCCAAGTGGTCACCCACCCGCACACTGACCGTAGCCAGTGATGCTTGACTTCGGTGATCTGCTGGGAACCGTGTCTTAACGATCAGTCCACTGCGGGACTTACAAATCTGGAATAAGTAGTTTTTGGAAGATAATTCTACCGTTTCTGTCTATTTTTAGCTATAAAACATGAGATATTTTATACTCTCTAGTTTCTATAATTTTTTTTTTTTTTTTTTTTTCCTGACAAAATTATACCATTACAATTCTGTATTAAGTAGTTTTTGAAAGATAATTCTATCGTTTCTGTCTCTTTTTAGATATAAAACATGCGATATTTTATACTCTCTAGTTTCTATTAATTTTTTTTTCCTGCCAAAATTATACCATTACAAATCTGGAATACGTAGTTTTTGAAAGATAATTCTATCGTTTCTGTCTGTTTTTAGATATAAAACATGCGATATTTTATACTCTCTAGTTTCTATTGGTCCCGCAGTGGACTGATCGTTAAGACACGGTTCCCAGAAGATCATCGAATCACTGACTGCGGTCAGTGTGCGGGTGGGAGACCACTTGGATCAGTCTGCGTAGGGACCGAGGGTGAGCGGTATGGGTTCTCGTTAAACTGTTCTACCGTAAAGTGCTAGACTTCGCATGCAGGTCGTTGGGCTACCGAAGCGGGGGTTCCATCCCCTCTGCAGAGGATCAAAATTGTTATGACTTGTCTTCGGATCATCCTCAGGGATGTTTCCCAGACCGTCGCCAATAGCCCATTGTGCAGCTCTTGTGCGACGTAAATTAACTACAAATAGTTTCTATTAATTTTTTTTCCTGGCAAAATTATACCATTGCAATTCTGGAATATGTTGCTTTTGAAAGATAATTCTATCGTAACTGTCTGTTTTTGGATTATAAGTAAATACATTCATTTTTTGTGCAATTAACGTTTAAAGAAATTTTAAGCATTATTCCTAACGATTTTCATCAGTTTAAACTGTAATAAAAGTAAATAAAATGTGTAGTTTTAAATAACGTACTCGAAACCACAAATTTTATTGTTTTACTGTTTTCAGGAAAAATCCATAGAAGTTCTAATAATTATCAAGTCTATTAATAATTACTAATAATAATTATCTCCTAATTATTTCCTACTTTTTCCATTAAAGCTATTGTGCTTTTGAATAATTCTGCATCGTCAAAAGTTTGATAAGTACACACAAAAATATCAAGAAAACTCTAATAAAAAATATTACCTAAAATTCAAGATGGCGAGACCCTTTTAGATATTCATGTAGAAAAGCAAATGAATGAAATGAAAAAAAAAGTGTTCGGACACTCGCACCTAAACTAAAAGGATATTTTCTAATGTTAGCTATCACTTTATTTTCAAAAAATTAGTAAAGAAGGTCGGATTCCCGTGATTTTTCAGGTGAAAATGAAGTTTGATTCTATTTTATTTTATTTTATAACCATCGTTGAACAGCCAACCCAATTTTGGGTTTACGGCTACTAATGTTCAACTCCGCAGCCTTGTAATTTTGAAACCAATCCAGAAGACAAGAGAACTTCTGGATCAAGTATCGGGAGAAATTTGCCTTCGTGGAAGACTTTTAATATGGAACTAACCAGCATTTGCATTGCAAGGAGAAGAAAACCACGAAAACCTCTACCTACAAGGCTACGGAGTAGAGCATTAGTAGTCGTAAACCCAAAATTGGGTTGGCTGTTCAACGATGGTTATAAAATAAAATAAAATAGAATCAAACGACGGTTATAAAAAAAAATAAAAATAATGAAAATGAACACGTTTCATTTAAGCTGCTTTACTTTGGAAATTTTTTTATAAATTTCTTTTTTTTTTTTTTTTTTTTTTTTAAATCGAAAGAAGGGATTGAAATAAAGAGTTCTTATTTATAACTTTTTCTCTTAATCTCAATTTCTCATTCATCCAAATCATTTTCTTAATAAAGTTTTTTTTTATTTGTTTGTTTGTTACTCCTCTTTTCAGTGATTAGAAAAATATTGAAATTCTCGATTCTTCATCTTTTAAAATATTTTAAAAGGGGATAGGAATTTTCCTGCACATAAACACCATTTTTTTGTTGCAACATTTTAGTTAAATATTTTGATGCGAATATATAGATAAACTTTTTTGGGGGGAGGGGGGTTGTGATGTTTTAGAACTGATAAATAATTTTAGAGGACCTTTCTTTTTTACACATCTTTTAGATACTTTTTTCTTTTGAAGTTTTAGACTTGTAGAATAGTTTTGAAGGACACTTTTTATTGATTTGGGAGAAAGGCAATTTTTTAAAATCATGGAAAATCATTTTTCTGACATAACTACTTAAATCTGTTATTCACAACTTAACGATTACAAAATAATAAATCAGAAAATCGTGTCTTTAACAATTGGTGTGGTTGGAACTAGATGCTTAATGGGATAGGAGCTATTATTTGTAATCTTTACTTATTTATTTTAGTCAGAGAATTTTTTTTTAAATATTTTTTTTTGATGGGAGGGGAATATATTTTTGTTATTTTTACTATGTATGCAAGATGCATTCGACTTTGCAATAAAAAAAAATTAAGGCACATTTATAAATTGTTCTTTTAAAACAGCTCTTTTAAAACATTTTTTTACTTAAAATAATTTATAATAAAATCATTACAACTGGCAAAATTATAAATTTCGTTTATTCAAAGATAATTCCACGCAAAACATAAAGTTCAGCAAATATTTATCTTTTTTTATTATTTTATTTGATTATAATCGAAGAAAAATTGAATTGTAAGGTATACAACCTTTTACGTCAGTTTAAAGTATGTAAATTAGCGTGGCACAATAGAAAATTTGAGTGAAATCGGTTGAATAGTTTCTTAGAAATCGAATTTTGAAAAAGTCTTACATATATGAAATTTAATTTCTCATTAACTATTCAACCGAATTTGCGTAAATTTTGAATTTTGTTATATAAAATTAAATACTTTAAAATGATTTAAAAAATTGTGTGCCTTACAAGTTAAAATTTTTTCGACTGTTATTAAATAAAATAATAAAAAATAATAAAACATTACTTTTTTGCATAGAATTAGCTTAGGATAAACGAATTTTATAATTGTGTGCAAAAATGTTTCATTTCACTTAAAAAATTTTCGCGGTGTGGCGAAATACGCAAAAATAAAACTAACATTAAATGGTCAAAGCTTTGGATCGCTCTCCTGACCAAGCTATGGGGACCGTAATTCCCAGATTGTGGGTACCCTCTTTGTTTTGGAGGTCAGAAACCCGAATCCGCTGGGGAAAAAAAATATATGTTTATTTAAAAAAAGTACGATTTCATAACTTAAAATAACTAATTACTTAGCGTATTTGAGGTCATAATCTCGAACCATTAAGAATGAGTCCTAGAATGTGAAGATCTGATCATTAGATCAAAAGTTATTCAGGGTGTTGCGTTTTTTATTTTTTGCACTGTACTTTTATCACTAAACGATCTCAAAGAAACAAAAAAAAAAGATCGGAAAAAGTGATTGATTGCTTATTTAATTTAAGTCACCACTTTATTTTTTTAAATTTTTTTATTGACTCGCAGTGTGAAAAATGGCGTCTAATAAGCAGAAGGCAGCTATCATTTTCCACCTTTCTCTAATTGATTTTTAAAATTGTTCTTTTTTTGTGGGATACAATGTAGATAATGTATCTTTGAGGTGTGACCAAATCTTAAGTATAAAAATTTAATTCAATTTATTTATATTAGTCTTTTTGCGTAATGGATGATTTATCAAATGATAAAAAAAATATTTCCCAGCATTATTATAAAGGGAAGCAATATTTTAAATATTTTAATTTGCCAAGTTGATAAAGAAATTAGGTAATGATCATTTTTTGCTTTGTGAGAGAAAGGCTATTGTCTTCAAAAATATAATTCGTCATTTTCTTTCTTTTTGTGAGAAAAATCAGCAACTTTCCACGCTACTTATAAGTTTTTCTGTAAGAGAGGCAAGCAATGTTAACTATACGCATTTTTTTCTAGAAACATTTTTCACACTTAAATGAAGTAAGACAATTAAATGACGCTGTTTAGTTTTTTAACAGCTAAATTAAATGTTATAGTTTTTTAGTAAAGTAATAACAATGTTGGCATTGTTTTTTTTATTATTGTTTACGCCATTAAAAAAAAAACTTTATATGTCATTTTTTTAAATCAAAACCCAGATATTATGGGTTTTGGGGTTAAAAAAATTATTTCTTTGGAATTTTACAGAACTATTTTAAATCTTTATTCTTAAGTCTAAAAACTTAAGTTCGATCCTCAATAGCTGCTCGAAACCCACCCGCTAATTTACAAACCAGAGGCCTTTGACGACTAGCTCTCTTTTTTTAAAAATATTTTAAATACTTTAGGAATATACTTTAGGATAATAGTTTAGGAATATTTTAAATACATAAGGATAATAATTTAGGACAATAGTTTAGGAATATTTTAAATCGTTATTCCTGAACCGTGGTGGCTCAGGAGATTGAGAGTTCACCTTCCAATAAGGTGAGCGGGTTCGAATCCCAGCGATGGCAGGTCGATACGAATTCCGCATCCGGCTTGCACCGACCACAGTGCTGATATAAAGTATCCTCAGTTGTAGACGGATCATGGTTTAGGGTCCCCTTGCCGTCAGACTAACCGTGGGAGGTTTTCGTGGTTTTCCTCTCCATGTAACACAAATTCGGGTTAGTTCCATCAAAATGTCCTCCACGAAGGCAAATTTCTCCCAATTCTTGATCCAGGAGTTCCCTTGTTTTCTGGATTGGGTTCAAAATTACAAAGCTACAGAGTTGAACATTACTAGTCGTAAACCCAAAAATTGGGCCCGCTGTTTAACGACATTTATAAGAAAATCTTTTATCCTAAGTCTAAAAACTGGAGTTTGATCCCCAGTAGCGGCTTGAAGCTCGCCCGCTAATTTACAATCCAGCGGCCTTTAACGACTAGCCCTCTTTTCTGGAGAATTTCCTCTTGGCTGTAGTTGGTTCCAATTATAATATAAGCTTTCATTTCTTTTAAAATTTGTTTCCTGAATTTAAAAAATGTCAATTATCATTTTTTTTAATTTGAAAAAATGCTAAACAGAGAGCGGGTCGTTGAAGGCCGAAGCAATTGAAAATCTCAGCCTGTCTAGCTTCAAATCGATAGGAACCAATTTGCCTGGAAAGTAAATGCGGCCTGTGCGCGGTGCTGAATGCATTGCCACAATCATGCCATTGGCCACTAAAATGTTGAACCTCCCTGGCCCACAAGGGGTTGTAGCGGAAATGCTTTACTTTACTTTTTTTATTTTTTATTCTTAAATCTATATTGTGTGAAATGAGATTGAAAGAAAACATCGACATACAACATAAAAGTTATATGTGTAGTAACTATTGTATTATTTTTAGTGCTTAGCATTATTTTATTTCGTATCAACCATTTCGTATTATCTTGTATTGTACTTTGTTATCAAACATTTTGCTCAACATAAAAAAAATAATGTAACCAAACAATGGCAAGGTTAGCTATCGTTATATCTGTGTTTTTTTTTCTTTTTCTATTCTTTAATTTATAAATTATGAATGTAGTTTAAAGAGAATTTGTCCCGAATGGTTTTATCGCGGTATTATAACGTCCGATTAACTTGCACTGTAAAAAATTTCGGATTACGATATGAAGTATCGGCACTTTGGGTGTATCCTCCGAAAAATCCATTTTACCGTAAATCCATTTTTAAAGTAATATTTGTTCAATTAGAATGATCCAGTGAGTTTACGGTAATTATTAGTGTAAAAATTACGGTTCGTAGATTTTTTGTTGCTTAGCATGTTCCAGTAAAAATGAATTTTACGGTAAAAAGTACCTGCACCCTAAGTGAGTGCCAGTTCTTTTCGTCGTTATTCCATTCGTAACTTATTACAGATTGCTTAAATATAACTATATAATTTTGAGAGCTTTGATTTAGTTTCAATGTTTGCAATGAAATTTAATTTACTACAAATTTGTTCAAATAATTATTTTTTTTATTGTAAGTATTCTTTTTTTTTAATAAACCTATAAATGTACTGCTTGTATCTATATTTGTTTAGTTTGTTCAGTTATTTCCATTCATTACTTTATTTATTTTTATTATCTACTCTTGAGTGTAGGAATTAGTTCTGCACTTGTGAGTCATACATTTTAGCTTCAAATGGAAGGACGGGATAGCCCGGCTACTTGGGCGTTTGGCCCATATCCAAGCGGTCGTGGGTTCAATACCCGTCGGCAAAAGTTCAGTTAATGATGACTGGTGAGCGTTAAACCTGTCGGGTCACAAAGTCCTCCAAGTTCCCATAACAAATCAATACCTCGGGGGTACTGAATAGGAGATTGATCGCTCTCTGGTTTATATCTAAATAACGATCTGCGGATGGATGATGGTGTGGGAATGTGTCCTTCCTGTAGAACGGGATGTGACGTATGTGTGTGGCTGAGTTTATATTCTTCGATCTAGATGACGCCACTGAAAAACAAGAAGCGCTCCTTCTGCCTTAAATTCGCTTGGTTTCACCAAGCTGGCTTGATGGTATTGGCAAGTTATCTGGACGAATAAACAGCGGACAAGTAACTTAAATATTTTAAGAGTTATCAAACTTTTTTAAACATCGCCAATTTGGCGACATTTTCCACCTGGATGAAAAGCATCAGAATCACTGCCTTATTCTGAACTTTTGCAAATTTTTATGAGCTCAGGTAATACAGCATTGGAGTAAGTTTTTAAATATTAATACCCGAGAAATGCACAATTTGTACCGAAATGTCTTTTTATAGTATTCTTGTCTCAGATTATAATTTTTAAAAAAATTGTGCTAAGTCTAAGATAGGGCGCATTTAAAAATCTTGTTGGGGGCGCAGATTAGTCTATGTACGCCACTGCGAATCCCTATAAATTTGAGCCTCTGAGGACAAAAGCATTCTTAAGCTAAGTGTTCTATATCTTCATGCAAATAAATGCAATTTTACAAAAAAAGAGTTTTAGCAAAATTTACATCAAAACTTTCATTTCCCATTTGTAGCAAATTTCCTTTTAAAATGTGCCTTGAATAATGCTTTGCAACTATAAAACGCTCTAGAAGTAATTTTTTAAAATAAAAACTAGTTTTCTAATTTTTTCTTTCTTTCTTTTTACTTTTTTGAACCTTATTACAGATCGGAAACAATAAATTTGTCAAATAATAGTGCTTATTTCGATGCATAAAACCACCATACAGTTTAAAAGTATCACTAAAATATATCTCAGAAAATTTACAAAGTTTCTAAATTACATGTTTATACAAGAAAGAATTATAAATTTCACCTTTTGACACATATTGCTTTCCTTAGGAAGAAAAAAAAGGAAGAGAACACCGACGTACGACGCTTTAAATTTGCAACTTAGAATGAACAAAACTTATAATTATAGTCAAAGAAGAAGATAGAAGAGTACAGCAAGAGGTCGAACAAACTGGTTTCTAATGTTCTAACTATATTTAACAAAGCATAAGGTTTAAATACAAAATTATACATCTTAAAACGTGAGGATTTTTTCAATATGCAAAAGACCTAAAATATTTTTTTTCACCCCCTCCTTCAACTCTTTCTGCAAGGTTGATTTTGTAAATTAAGTATTATTACAGGGGAGTAAATGGTTTTGGAACGTTAGTTTAGGTGTTTTTTTTTCTTCCCCCTCCTATAACAGGGGAGAAAGAGACTCAAATCATTTTTTTTTTTTAAATTTAATTATTTCATCAAAACTACTACCATGATTTACATTACAAAGCTATAAAATTTTTTGCATTCATTTTCAATAGTAAACCGAGAGAAACATGTAAGAAAAAGTTGCTAAATTTTAATGTCTTTTAATAGATTTTTGCCATTTTTTACATTTTTAGTTGCCCGACGCATTTCTTTTGCAACTCAGCCCTGACTGTAACAGCAAGTAACGCTCAGTTTTCGTTAAGGACTTAATATTAGAGATACGTAACAGTTTTAAAAATGTACTTCAATTTTATTTTCCATTGCTTCATTTATAAATATACACAACTTTTCTAAAAACGTACTAAACATTAAATACTTAAAGGATGCACATTTTTCTTGGAAAATGTTAAAAGTAAAACTTGCTATAGTAAAAATAAATAAACGAAATAAAAAAAAATATTTTTATCTATAAAAAAAAACTATTTAAAAATTGACTAGTTTTAATTTTTACACATGAAATATGCTGTTAAATATTTGAACATTAGGAACATTGATAAATATAGTGTTAAGTCACACTTTTGTTAAAGATGACATTTTTTACATCAGACAGTTCTTTAGTAATTTTTCTAAGTAGTTACTTTACAAATATCTGGAATTTCTACAAAATGCAGAACATCACAAATCCTGTTGTTTTTAACCGAAAACACTCAATTAATTTAATAATACTACATATCTCTACACATATTTCACCATGAACAGAATTTTTTGAAATGTTAAAAATTGTCTCAAACTTAAGAACAATTTTTACTCTTTTTGATAACTCTATCATTGATTTAAAGGACAGAATATTTAAGAGACCTCTACCCTCGCCATCTTGAATTTTAGGTTAAATTTTATATATTTTGTATTTAACAAAATTTTGATGGTATAGTATAATTCGACAACATAATTAATACCTTTTTGGAAAGGGTAATAATAAAGGGATCGCTTTGTTAGATATGAGAAATAGCGCTTTATAATTTTAAAACAATTCTGATATTAATCAATCTATATAAAAGGGCTGTTTCCCAGACAGTCGCTAATATCCCATTGTGCAGCTCTAGTGCGACGTAAATGAACTATAACATCACCAACAACATATAAATAATTCTGCTTCTATAGATTTTCTTCTAAATTTTAAGGCAATAAAATGATGCGATTTTTGATTTTAAGCCTGCAATTTAAAACTACACTTTTGTCTGGTTTTAGATTTTTTTTAAATTTATTTTTATTACAGTTTAAACTGATGAAAACTGATATGGATGATGCTAAAAAATTATTTTTAACATTAATTGCAAAAAAAAGTAAAAAAAACTCTCTATAACGATAATTACACTTGCTACTGTGAATTATCATTATAATGAACTTTTACTGTATTTATAAAGGACTTTCAAAATTTCGTTGGAAAATTCATTTAATATCATAACCGCTCGGAGAATTGTACTAAAGATTCCTCTAATATTTAGACAAATAAAGTCAGAGACTCTTAATCAACAGCCAAATATATCATCAGACACACCAAAAAAAAAAAAAAAAGAAAGAAAAAAAACCCCACTATAACGATAATTCCACTTGCTACTGTGAATTATCATTATAAAGAACTTTTACTGTATTTATAAAGGACTTTCAAAATTTCGTTGGAAAATTCATTTAATATCATAACCGCTCGGAGAATTGTACTAAAGATTCCTCTAATATTTAGACAAATAAAGTCAGAGACTCTTAATCAACAGCCAAATATATCATCAGACACACCAAAAAAAAAAAAAAAGAAAAAAAACCCCACTATAACGATAATTCCACTTGCTACTGTGAATTATCATTATAATGAACTTTTACTGTATTTATAAAGGACTTTCAAAATTTCGTTGGAAAATTCATTTAATATCATAACCGCTTGGAGAATTGTACTAAAGATTCCTCTAATATTTAGACAAATAAAGTCAGAGACTCTTAATCAACAGCCAAATATATCATCAGACACACCAAAAAAAAGAAAAAAGAAAGAAAAAAACCCCACTATAACGATAATTCCACTTGCTACTGTGAATTATCATTATAATGAACTTTTACTGTATTTATAAAGGACTTTCAAAATTTCGTTGGAAAATTCATTTAATATCATAACCGCTTGGAGAATTGTACTAAAGATTCCTCTAATATTTAGACAAATAAAGTCAGAGACTCTTAATCAACAGCCAAATATATCATCAGACACACCAAAAAAAAGAAAAAAGAAAGAAAAAAACCCCACTATAACGATAATTCCACTTGCTACTGTGAATTATCATTATAATGAACTTTTACTGTATTTATAAAGGACTTTCAAAATTTCGTTGGAAAATTCATTTAATATCATAACCGCTCGCAGAATTGTACTAAAGATTCCTCTAATATTTAGACAAATAAAGTCAGAGACTCTTAATCAACAGCCAAATATATCAGACACATTTTATCAAAATTGAGCAAGAATGTCTGTTAGTGGTTTTCAGGTAAGAGTTTTATTTTATTGATAACAACAGTCAACAATGAGTTCACCGAACTGAATGACTTTAAAAACAATAAAATTTTGCGCAATATCGTAGACCCAAGAATTTAAAAACGAAACAAATGTATTGCCTTAACGTTGTTTTTCGAAGCTTTGTCTCCAAGGAAAATAAAAAAGCCACAGTTTAAGTGCCTTTTACTTGAAGCAAATCGGTGATTTTAAACTGTCTATATATCATCTTGCTTAAAAGAATAATCAGACTTTACAAGGACAAATAACTTAAATATTTCAAAAGCTATTTAACTTTTTAAAAATTCGCCAATTTGGCTACATTTTTCCACCTAGATTAGTGTTTCCCAAAGTGTGGTACGCGTACTCCCAGGGGTACGGGAACAGTTCAGCGGGGGTACGTGTTCTTATGCGAAATATCTTGCAACAAACGAAAATTTAAAAAAATATTATTTAAAAACATGAACATGAAAATTTACGATTACGTATTTTTCGATTGGCTATAATTAGTGGCGTCAACAGCCAGTTGTGATTTTTAACTTTTGTGCAATTTTTTTTATGTAAAAAATACATTAATTTTTCTTTATTAGTGGTACACAGCGTTGCAAAAAATTTAGAAAGGGTACACAAAAGTCATAAGTTTGGGAAACACTGATCTAGGTGAAACGTATCAACATCATTGCCTTATTTTCTGTTTTTGCAAATTTTATGAGTCCAGGTAAAGCAGCATTGGAGTAAGTTCTTAAGTATTAAAAAATTAGACCACAAACTTCTTTCATTTTCACAAAACTATGGCTTTTCTCCATGGACGTTTTCATCATTTTCAAAATAAGCATAGATAGCGCTGGCATTAGATAGGCTTAACTTGACCCAACTGTCATGAGTAATTTATGTAAACATACAGCAGTTATAAAAATTGCACATCATTCTCAAAATAGCATCAATTCATATGATGACGTAGCCTTCGAAAAACAACCTTTTAAGCCATGGCTACCAACTTTTACGATCTTTTCTTAAAATTTGCCTTAGTGGTAATTGCATAGCAGAGTAATAGTATCAGGGATTTATTCAATTTATATTATTATTCAATTGTAACTATCACCATGAAATGCATTATAAATAATTCATATTTAAAGCAAAAAAAAAATCTTTGCAATCACCTCCAATAGTTTTTTTTCCAATGCCCACCTGGAGAATCACCTAGGCCATACAGGTATCTGAAGGGCAGATTTGTTGACCACTCTTTCAGGGGCACCATATTAGGTGGGCCAACGTTACTCCCACAGTAAGGACAGATAGTACTCCATACCTTGCTCGGGATTCGAACCCAGAACCTTTCTGATGCAAGGCCAGCTCCCTGACTCCTACACAGGGTAGTCGGTTTACCTTCAACAGTAAACTGTTGCTGTATTTGCAGTTCATTTAAGTTGTAATAGAGCTGCACAATGAGCTATTGGCGACGGTCTGGGAAATATCTTTGAGGATGATCCTAAGACACGCTATCATAATTTTGATCCCCTGCTGAGGAGATGGAACCCTCGCTTCGGTGGCCCGATGACCTGCACGTGAAGTCGAGCACTGTACGGTAGAACAGTTTAAGGAGGACTAATACCGCACACCCTCGGTCCCTACGCAGATTGATCTAAGTGGGACTTCGGTGATCTATTGGGAACCTTGCCTTAACCATCAGTCCACTGCGAGACCAAAAATTCCAAAAATTTTCAGTAATAAATACATAAAAATAAAAAAGAGGTATTCAAATTATTGGGAAAGTTTGGAGTTTCGTGTGTGGAAATAAGCTTTATATTTAGCAGTCTCAATCAAATTCTTCAGTAAACCTTTGGATTTAACAATTGTATTCAGGGTTTTTGAATATTTAGGTGGTAACAATCGTATTCAGGGTTTTGAATATTTATTATATTTGATGGTATATTTTTAAAAAAATGAAATTTATGCGATATATTATTTTTTTACAAAAAAATTAGCATAAATAAAGCTACCTAAGAGATAAAGAACATAAGAGGAAACAACTTTAAAAACTCTCACTTTTCTTATTTTTTAATACTTAATGCAATATTGTTGTTGGAATTCATTTACGTCGCACTAGAGCTGCACAATGGGCTATTGGCGACGGTCTGGGAAGCATCCCTGAGGATGATCCGAAGACATGCCATCACAATTTTGATCCTCTGCAGAGTGGATAGCACCCCCGCTTCGGTAGCCCAACCACCTGCACGCGAAGTAGAGCACTTTACGGTAGAACAGTTTGACGAGGACCCATACCGCACACCCTCGGTCCCTACGCAGACTGATCCAAGTGGTCACCCACCCGCACACTGACCGCAGCCAGCGATGCTTGACTTCGGTGATCTGCTGGGAACCGTGTCTTAACGATAAGTCCACTGCGGGACCTTAATACAATATACTTGATTACTTTTAATATTTAAATTTTAATACTTAATTACATTTTGTTAGTTTCAGTAGAAAGTAATACGAAAGTATAAAAAAAAATTCTAATGTGCACGAGCCCGTATTGTCCTTCTGGGGCAAATATAAGCAATAACTGACATAAACTTTAAAAAAAAATGTCACAGGAATTGAAATAAATCAGTTAATACTGAACAATATTGATCAAACTGATTCAAAACTCCTGAAGTCTCAGAAAAGTAAATTTTTTGTGTCACAAAATTAATTGCATGAATAAACTGCTGATATTAATCGACATAGTCAAATGTAAAATGAGATGAAAATTTTCAACTATCAGATGAAGCAAATTTTCAACGAACGCAGAATCAAAAATAGAAGGGCACGTGCCTATTCTCGTGACTAGTGTTTTTAAATGTGTCGACGTGGAAATCATGCAGGTGTTTAAAAATATATATTAAGGTTGATGCGTATATAATTCAGTTAAGACTTTTAATTAATTTGTAACGAATTACACTAAAAATTACACACAAAAACAGAGATCATAAGTTTAAAAAAATGGGATCTTGTAACGATTCATTTAAGGCAGTGCACAAATATGATTTTAGGCAAAATTTTCAAAATTGTGTTTATTATGAATTTAGAATCTCGGTACTCTTAACTTTCTAAAAATATTTTACTTTTGTTTGTACTCTAATTATTTACCAAGTTATAGCAGTTTTTGTGCAAGGTGAAAACAGTGGATAGACTAGTGATTTTAAGATTTTTAATGCGTTTATCTCAAAATCAATTTTTTCTTCTTCACATTTTACACCATTTTAAATATAATACCTTATGCTGTTTTTAAGATAATTGTCTGCAGTTTTTTATGAGGTTTTATGATTATAGCAATGATGTGGTCGAAATTGCGTACTGGCCACTTTACTTCTCAGACAAGCTGGTGTTCATCGTGCTGAATTTGAGTGGGTTTCAAGCCACTATCAGGGATAGAACCGTGGTCCTTCATCACGATGACTCAGTAGAAGAAATTTTAAAAACGTATTTTCACTTGCAATGTCTTAATAGAGTTCGTACGGTCCTTAAAAAATTCAAAAAGTGGTGTCAATATTGTGATAGATAAATTACAAAATTACTTTTATCAACTTTTATATTAGAATTAGAAATTTAAAATCGCTGATTTCGCAACTAGATACGTCTTTTTCGAAATATTAAGTATATGGATGAGTACGAACCTATAAAAATACATCTCATTTTTTTTTAATTTTTACTACCACTTTTGAATTTTATTAAGGACAGTACGAAACCAATTTTAAAGTTTCAGAGGTAAGGCAGAACACAATGTAAAATTAAGATTCAGGACTACCAACTTTCTACGCTCTTTGTGAAAATATTTTCTAGTGGTAGCTATATTTATGCTTTAATGTATTATTTTTTATTCATTAAAACTGTAATGGTTTTACTACCAGCTCTTCCTCTTTTCTGTCTCGCTTTCATCCATGATACTTGGATACAAACTACTCCGCTTTCTCTAATAGTTTTTATTAAGTGGTGTAGAGTATTAAAACTTGTAAAATGTAGCTGTTTTTTATGAACTTTTACAAAAGCTTTCCACAAGAAAGTGGCACTTCTCTAAATGTTTTATTTGTTTATTTGCAGTTGTGTGCAAAAGAACTTTTAATGTAATTTCTTAAACCAATCATGCGTTATCAAGAATGCCACAGGCGACTAAAACTGTAAAAAGTGGAAGAAATTCAATTCATTTTTATTTATTTATTGTCTTTATTTTTTTAGTCATTTATTGTCTGGTTAGTTAAGATTGAATAATTAAAGAATTATTCAATCTTAACTAACACTACAACCTACATTTCAACTTTTAGAGAAAGTGAATTGTCTTGACAAAGTGAGTACCCTGTAATTTTGAACCCAATCTAGAAGACAAGGGATCTCCAGAATCAAGTATTGGGAAAAAATTTGAAATTTGGGGAAGACTTTCCGATAGAACTAACCCGCATTTGCCTTACAAAAAGAGGAAAACTATTAAAATCTCCCACGGTTAGTCTGACGCCAAGGGGATTCTAACACATGATCCGTCTACCACTGAGGATATTTTTACGTCAGCACTGTGGTCTGTGCAAGCTGGATGCGGATTTCTTCTAGTGGTAGCTAAGTTGATTTTTTATTGTATTATTCTTTGCTTTGCAAATTTGATTTAAAATTATTTTCCACGGCAGTAAGTGCAAGTGATTCAAAATTTTATATGAAATCCTACTTTGCTTCAGCTCTCTCTTTTTCATGATCATCTAGTAACTTCACCTCTGCATTATCATCAACTCAACCAATCCCAGGGCTGCCAACTTTCTACGCTTACTGCAAAAATTTATTCTAGTGGTACCTATTCTAGTGGTATTTTCTCTAGTGGTAGTGGTAAAAATTTATTCTAGTGGTTTTGGGTTTAATTGTATAGATTTTTTTTACTCATTTGAACTTATTTTCTACACCACTACATATAAATGATTTAAAAGTTCATATGCAACGACACTTTGTTCCAACTCTTTCGTGGGGAGGTTTTTAAAATGTTGGTAAAATTACCAAAAATTACGAAATCTTTGGTTTTTAAATGTCTAACATTCTATGAAATATTTTGCAAAAACCGTAGTAGTTGGCAGCAGCGATGCCAACTTGCGGCAGCGGATAAATATTTTCGAGTGTCAGTCTTTTAATACATGATTCTTAGTTGAGTAAATTTGATTTATAGTGTTTTTAATCACCACTACTTCTCAATAATTCAAAGGTTTATATAATACTCAACTTTCTGTCCATTCACCCTAGCTCAACCTTCTAAAAAGTTGGCAAAATTAACCGATTTATTTTTATTTATATTACCAAATTTTATTTTGTAGTTTTCTACTGTTTTTTAAAATATTTTGTCGAATCCGGAGCAGTTGGCAGGTCTGTAAACTTTAGTTTTAAATTATCTACCAATCTATAAAATAGTTTGTAAAGTGCGTAGTAGTTGGCAGCATTGCGAGTACTTCATTGTATCCGATTTCGAACTCAAAAAATCGTTTGCACTAATTAGTTAGCATATTTCAATCCTTCTAACCCTTTAGATTGCATCGTAGTATGCGATAATCCAATCATTAGAGCACCAGTTATTAAGTTGTTTCATTTTTTATTTTACGCCTTGCTCATAAACGCCTGGTGTAATTATTATTTTTGCGAGATAAATTACCACTTGAAAATATTTCTCAGCGTCTAAGCAGTGCTTCTCTAGAATTTTTAAGTGGGGCCTTGGGTTAACTCATGATTTGCCGATATAATTCCGTCTGTTGGAGGAAAAAAAAATGGGATGTAAGGCCTAATTTATATTAGAACCCTAAGGCCATCGTGTTCAGCTGTATCTGGAGAAACTACATTTCAGCTTGACTGAATAGAGCTGAATATTTTCTTAATTTACAATCTATCTCGTTTAGATAAAGATGAGAAATTGACCAATTGCAATACGAAGGTATCGTGGGGAATTCTAAAAACAATAAAAAGTTGGTATTATTATTTTCTTTTGCGAAATAAAAATAACAGCTAGAGGCTTTTACAACAGCATCTTTTGAAACATGCCAAGAGAAAAAAAACCAGTTTTATTTTCAGCAATCATTTTGACGTTGGATAATTTTTAATCTATTTCAACTTCATAAATGAAAATTTAAATTTTATATGGTTGTAAATAATGAAAATAATGTTTAAAGTTAAATTAATTTAAACGGTTTATCAAATAATAATGCAGTTAAAATGAACTTAAAGATGTTTTGGTTTAAAATTAAAATATATTAAAAAAAATTGTTTATTATCCGAGCAGTTAGCACACTGTTTTGAGCAAATGTAGTTACGTAGATGTTAAAAAATTTTAATATTGAAAAGACGCATTCTGAGCATGTTTCAAGTTATGTCCATTTTCTTAAACGCACATTTTGCGTAATATGTCCCAAAGAGCCGTGGTGTCTCAGGGGATAGAGCATTCACCTTTCAACGAGGTGAACCGGGTTCGAATAGCAGCGATGGCTGGTCGACGCGAATTCCGCACCCGTCTCTCACCGACCACAGTGCTGACGTAAAATATCCTCAGTGGTATCCCAGTGGATCTTGGGTTGCAGTCCCCTTACCATCAGGCAAACAGGGGGAGGTTTTAGTGGTTTTTCTCTTGGTGTAACGTAAGTGCACGTTAGTTCCATCAAAAAGTCCCCCACGAAGGCAAATGTCTCTTAATATTTGATCCAGGAGTTCCCTTGTCTTCCGGATTTTGTTCAAAATTACAAGGCTAAGGAGTTGAAAATTAGTTGTCATAAACCCAAAAATTGGGTTGGCAGTTCAACGACGGTTGTTAAAAATAAAATAAAATATGTCCCGTTGTTGTTGTTGTAGTTCATTTACATCGCACTAGAGCTGAACAATGGGCTATTGGCGACGGCCTAGGAAACATCCCTGAGGATGATCCGAAGATATGCCATCACAATTTTGATCCTCTACAGAGGGGATGGCATCCCCGCTTCGGTAGCCCGACAACCTGCGTGTGAAATCGAGGACCAATCAACCTGCGTGTTTAACGAGGACCAATACCACACACTCTCGGTCCCTACGCAGACTGATCCAAGTGGTCACCCACCCGCACACTGACAGCAGCCAGTAATGCCAGACTTCGGTGATCTGCTGGGAACCGTGCCTTAATTATCAGTCCACTGCGGGACTAAAATATGTCCCAAATAAAACTTTGCGACGATTTTATATTTTAATTTATGTTTTCCAATTCTATTATTTTTTTAAATTTTTCATTAAAATATATTAGATATGTTGAAGTTGTTGAAGTTCTTTTTAATCTAATTTTAATCTAATCTAATTCGTAACTCTTTAAACGGAAGGTTTATTTACTGGACTTATAGCAGAATTGTTATTAAAGTTACCCCTAAGCTGTTACCCAAATCTGGCCTCAGCGTTGCCTCAAAATTGGTTTACTTATCTCTAAGCAGACTTTAGAAAAAACATGTTCCTTTACTGAGCCCCTCTTCAGGGGGTAAGGGTCGTCTTAGTTCTTATCCCCAGAAAAAATCTGTTTTGCTTTAGGCTTAACTTTTTGATCACGCCGGATGTTCTTGAGCTTCGAAATTTGATTTTCTTTTTAATTGTTTCTCTTTCTTTCTTTTTCTCTCTTTTTCCTTCTTTTTCTCTCTCTCTTTCTTTTTCTCTTTCTTCCTTAGTTCATTATTCTATTTTTATTGAACTAGATTTGGTTACTGATTCCATTATTCGAACCATTTTTAAACTGATTCGAAACATCATATTGAAACTGTTATTAGAATTAAATTTTTAATTGCAGGCAAAACTAAAGAAGAAAAACATAACTTTAATTACAATTTTGCTACAACTTTATATGTCATGGGTTTTATGCATAGTTTTTCGAAACAAAATATATTGCAGTAACAAACAAATATTGTAAAGTTTTTAAAACATATTATAGTTCATTATTCTATTTTTATTGAAGTAGATTTGGTTACTGATTCCATTATTCAAACTATCATTTTAAAACTGATTCGAAACATCATATTGAAACTGATATTAGAATTAAATTTTTAATTGCAAGTAAAACTAAAGAAGAAAAACATAACTTTAATTACAATTTTGCTACAACTTTATATGTCATGGGTTTTATGCATAGTTTTTCAAAACAAAATATATTGCAATAATAAACAAATAGTGTAAAGTTTTTAAAACATCTTATGCTAATCACAATTTCATAAATAAATTTATTGCATTCTGCGCTCAAGCTATAATTGTCAACTTTTACGTTTTTTACGAACTATATTTTCTAATGGCAGGCAATTTTATGCTTTAATATAACTCTGGGTTTAAAAAATGTGATTTAAAATTATTTTAACCACCAAAGCATGATTAATTTAAAAAAAACATGTACAAAACTTTGAAAATATGCCGTACATGTATAAAAGCATACTTGCCAAATATTTTACAAAGTGGTAGTTAAACAACAATTACGTTCGGAAGAAGTTTCTAAAAGCTAAACTATTAGAAATTAAAATAAGCATAATTAGTTAACAAATAGATCTTATCTTCGTATTTTTTAAAATTATTGATCCACCGTGGTAGTTTACGATTTTTTTCTTTTTTTTTAAAAAAAAAATTAAGATTTGATACGTCTAGATTTAATACGCCGAAACGCTAATGTTGCTACACTACGAAAATTATTTCTCAACGCCCAGACAAGTTCGCAGCTACGTCAGAACCAAACAAATTTTTTTAAAAAAAATGCTACCAAACCTAATACCACAGGAGCCCAAAAATGCAAAAAGCGGTAAAAACTCAATTTATTTTTATTTAATCAATTGATCGTGACTACCGTCATTGCATTATTCATATTTAAAACCAAAAAATTCATTTAATTAATTTTCGATAGTAAACTGAAAGAAATATTCTAGAAAACGTTACGAATTTCTTTTAATAGATTTTTGCTTTTTATTAATGACCACTTTTTATATTTTTAGTTGCACGTGGCATCCCTGCTGTAATATAAAAGATGCGGATTTTATTACTCAAACAAGATAGCTCACTAACAAAAAGTATACATACGAATGTTCCTTTAAAGTTAAAGAAACTTCGGCAAAAATGGCTTAATACAAACATAAATATTATTGTATTGCAACACAAATTGATTTCTGCTCTCTACGTATTATTGTTATAAAAGTTTTTATTTAAAGCGAATGATGTTTTAAGTATTTCATTTTATTGCTGCGTAAATTAATCTATGCTTTGCTTAGTTAAAATTAGGACGTTAAGATTATGCATTTTTTAAATCAGTTTATTATGAATTTCTTAAATATTTGTTTCATGTTATAAGATGCTAAATTGATACTGATGAATGTTGTAACTATTTGTCTTTAAATTCAACGATTTTGAGAGAAAAAGAAAAAAACGTAACGAAGCTTGATAATTATTGCTAGGTTATTACTGTCGCAATGTTAAATTTTTCATCGCGGAATTATAAGGAAAGATTTTTGTAATTAAAATAGTATTTTTTAAAAATATAATTTTCAAACCATCTGACGTTGCATAATAATAATATTAACCCCTTGGGGACGGGTGATTCAGAAAAGCATTCGCACAAAATCAGAATCAAGTTGCAATTAAATAAAAAACGGTAACTTAAATGTAGTCTTTGCTTAATTTGACAGACTTACTTTGCTTTTATTTTAATTATTGTTAGTTTAATCATATACATACCTGCCAACTTAAACGCATTTGGCGTAAAATTTTATTTTTATATTTAAAGTGGTAGTAAATATATAATTTTTTCTTTTGTAAACCTAATTTTTAAATTATTTTGATCACTACTATTCTTAACAAAAATTAAACATGTATATCAATATCTGTTACTATCATGGTGGTCAGTCTGTTCAAGTTGTAATGTTTTCTAATCAAGGTTATATTTTCCGTACATTTTTCATGGCAATTACTGCAAATATCTCTGTTCAAGTTTGTATTTTCTCTAATCATGGTAATATTATTGTAAAGCTACCACAACGACTGCTTATGTTCAAAATGTTTTTAACTCATTTGTAGTTTCATGATGAATGGGATAGGGGCCGCTGCGCGGCCCAGGTGCCCAGCTGTTTTTAAATAAAGTAAAGTAATCATGGTGGTCAGCTTAAGCTTTTTCAAACACAAGGTATTTTTTTTGCTTCAAATTGAAATTTTAATTCCATTTTAATACCACTGGGAAAAATCATAATGGAAGGGATTAAAAGTTGGCAGGTATGCATATATATAATCAATGTTAATTCAAAGTATAACTAAGTAGTTTTATTTTGAACAAAGTAATGGTGAATTAAATAAATCAAACAATTATAACTCCGCCCACAAATAAACTGCTAAAGAAATACTTTGATTACCAGTTTTATCTTTTTACCCTGATTGATACGGTTTTTTTCTGTCACGTATTTGTGACAGTCGGCGCGAAAGGGTTAATGAAGTAAATTTTAAAAAATGCATGTGCTGAGTTTCATATTTTAACTATTGATTGACATTACGAGAAATGCAATGACTAAACACTTATATTTTTAAAATGGTGAACGACTTCGAATGCGTAATTGTATTTCAAAAATGTTTAAAAATTAAGAGAAATTAAACATATCTATCAAAAAAAATTCTTCTCGTATCAGATTTTATTGCGAAAACAATACAATCAAGCAATATTGAGAAAATGCTTGAACAAAAAGAATCATCGTTTAACGTGTTTTGCTTGTAAGGGACAAGAATATGACATTAAACACGAAAATTTTATTCTTTTATTAAAATTTATAGCTTTGTAACTGAATCTGAATAAAAAATACAAATTCAATGAACTGAATGCGAATTCTTGTTACTTTATTAGAAATACAACACTAAAGAAACAAAAATTATGTTATTTTCAAGGCATTTGTTATTTAAATTAAAATATATGCATGCAATCATGAGCGCGGATTAATGAAAATAAATATTTGCGATATATAACTGAAAACTGAACATTAAAACGGAAAAAAATTTAATTTTTTAATTATTGAATTATTTTGCATAAAATTCAAATTAAATTTAAACAGCATGAAGTTTTTATGTATAAGTTTATTATAATAAATTAATTATTATGTGTATTTACGCAAAGTTAATTTAATATTAATTATTAATATTAAATTAAAGTTTTCGAATTGTGCTGAACATATGTTAGATTAACCCTTTAATGGGCCCTTTATTTCTAGTAAAGGTAAATTAAAGTATTTTTGGAATTGAAATTGTTTTAAGAATAGTAATTGATATAAAAAAAAAACTCATTTAGTTTATAAAAATGCAATTTTATTGGTGGGAAATATATTTAACATGACCTATTAGGAACTTACTGACTTTCATTTTTCTTTATTTATAAAATAAATTCCTTAAATGCTACAAACTTCAAAAGGAATTATGTATTTTATAACTTTTATCCGTTTTTT
Source organism: Parasteatoda tepidariorum (assembly GCF_982258835.1). Classification (NCBI taxonomy): domain Eukaryota; kingdom Metazoa; phylum Arthropoda; class Arachnida; order Araneae; family Theridiidae; genus Parasteatoda; species Parasteatoda tepidariorum. Next base: position 44,389,624 of record NC_141766.1, read on the forward strand.
AAAAGTGACAAATGGTTACCAATTTTATTCAAACTCACTTCAAGAAAGTTGAAGTTACTGAAAAATGGAAACCTAAATTAAAAGTGATAAAACGTGGTGGTAAGTATACTTACCATGGCCTTCAAAAGGGTTAAGCTTAATTTTTGTCATCAAAAAAAAAAAAAAAAAAAAAAAAAAAAAAACATTATAACTCATGATTTTCTTTGTTTGAATATGTAGTTATTATTGATTTAAAATTATTAAAAAGTAACAAATTCATTTTCAACTCTTTAATATATAAAGATATCTATTGCGTCTTGTATATTGCTTTTTCAAATAATCCTGATAATTAATAACACGTGTTTGCTCCACAATTGTTATTTTAAAAATGGTATCCTTACACCTGCTCGCATTTCCGGCCTTTCTTCCGTCTTTGTAAAATAGACGCAATGATGAAATAGAACATCTGCCATTTCATGATTGATTTCTAACTGCCTCATTAACTGGTTATTAACCACTTGAATTCTATTTCACGATAAAGGATAAAGCAATATATGAATATACAATTCAATTAAAAATTGTTTTTCTTCACATTTCAAATTTTTCCATCTTCCATAAATTTTTTTAAAAAAATCGTTTGCTCTTTTTTTAACATTTTAATATTTTTCAAATCTTCTGTAAGGTAAAACAAATCGTTTGCCGTTAGTAGTGCTGGATAATATCAAAATTTTAATATCACGCTTTAATGTCAGTAAATATCACAATATTTCATGATGTATTCTCAATTTAACTAATTTACTTTGTAATTAAAATTATAATAAAAATAGCTTTTCTTAACATTTCAATGTTTTTGATCTTCCAAAAGATTTTTTAAAAAAAATTGTTTGCTCTTTTTTTTAAACATTTTAAAATTTTTTTCAAAAATCTTCTACAAGGTAAAACAAATCGTTTGCAGTTAGTAGTGCTGCATAATATCAAAATTTTAATATCACGTTTTAATGTCAGTAAATATCAATATTCCATGACGTAATCCCAATTTAACTAATTGACTTCATTTTTTCAATAAACATTATTTTCGTTATTCGCGAGAAAACGATCAAAACTTACCATGTTAAGTAACGATAAAATCATATGGATAACCATTTTCGATATGGCCGTATTCGATATTAATCGCTGTTGATAGTGATTGCGGTATTATCGTATCCTATAATTATTTGTATCAATAACACAAATGACATAATCGCATTCGATATTTATTATTATTGCTAACGATTGCAAAATTATCGTATTCCGCAATAATTATTGATAATTATCATTATATTGTTGTATTCGATATCATCTTTTTTAATAATGCTCGCGAAATTATTATATTCAGCATTTAAGGTATTCGATTATAATCTCCATATCTACATACTTTACAATTATTTTTATCAATAATAATCGTGATATTACCGTATTCTATATTTAGTTTATATTTGATATTTATTCTTAGACATTGTAGGAATACTTTTTAAAATACCGTAATAATGCTTTTTAATATTGTCATCTCACGATATTTTGATATATCGCCTGCTGTGCCAGCTGACATTATAACCTGATATGTTTTACGTGATATTATTATCTATTAAAATATTTAAAATTTTCCAGTTTTAACCTTCTACGCACCTAAGTCAAATTAGCAGCAGCAGTTTTGTTTCGTTAAACTCTTACTGTGCATGACATTCACAATTGTGTTTTCTCTTCATAACGCTATTCCTCTCCTTTTTAGATGACACGACGAATAAATACGGTTCACGTAGTAAGCAGTTACCGAAATAGCTTAGAATGACATATTTATTCCGTAAATGTAAGAAAGCTCATAGTATGAATGACATTTTAACTGTGAGACAGTCACAAGTGTGTTTTCTCTTCATAACGCTATTCCTCTCCTTTTTAGATGACACAATAAATAAACACGGTTCACGTAACCAGTTACCGAAATAGCTTAGAATGACATATTTATTCCGTAAATGTAAGAGAGCTCATAATATGAATGGTATTTCAACTGTGAGACAGTCGCGATTATATTTTCCCTTTATAAAGCAATTTCGTCCTTTTTAAATGACACGACGAATAAATACGGTTCACGTAACCAGTTACCGAAATAGCTTAGAATGACATATTTATTCCGCAAACGTAAGTAAGCTCATGATATGAATGGTATTTTAACTGTGACACAGTCACAACTGTGTTTTCTCTTCCTAACACTATTTCTCTCCTTTTTAGATGACACGACAAATAAATACGGTTCACGTAACCAGTTATCGAAATAGCTTAGAATGACATATTTATTCGGCAAATGGAATTGAGCTCATAATATGAATGACATTTTAACTATGAGACAATCACAGCGGTGTTTTCCCTTCATACCGCTATTTGTCTATTTTTTAAATAACATGACGGATATATACGTTTCACGTACCGAAGTAGTTTAGAATGACATGTTTATTCGACAAATAAAATTGAGCTCGTAATATGTAAGGCATTTAAACTGTGAGACAGTCACGATTATACTTTCCCTTTATAAAGCTATTTCTTCCTTTTTAAATGACACGACGAATAAATACAGTTCACGTAACCAGTTATCAAAGTAGCTTAGAATGACATATTTATTCGGCAAATGTAATTGAGCTCATAATATGAATGACATTTTAACTGAGAGACCGTCACAACTGTGTTTTCTCTTCATAACCTTCATAACGCTATTCGTCTCCTTTTTAGATGACACGACAAATAAATACGGTTAACTTAACCAGTTATCGAAATAGCTTAGAATGACATATTTATTCCGAAACCGGTTTATGTAACCAGTTACCGAAATGTTTATTCGACAAAAAAAAATTTGAGCTCATAATAGCTGTGAGACAGTCGCAAAAGTACATTCTCTTCGTAACGCTATTTCTCTCCTTTTTAAATGGCACGACGAATAAATACGGCTTATGCAATCAGTTACCAAAGTAGTTCAGATTACAATCACCATGGTGTTTTGTCTTTATAAAGCTACTTTCTCTTATTTTTAAATGATACGACGAACAAATACGTTTCTCGTTACCAGTAACCGAAGTAGTTTAGAATGAAATATTTATTCGTCAAATATAATTGAGCTCATAATATGAATGTCATTTTAGATGTGAGACTGTCTCAGCTGTATTTTTCTCATCACAAAGCCATTTTTTCTTTTTAATTGACACCACAACGAATAAATACATTTACGTAACCAGTCACCAAAATAGTTCGGATTATTATTTATTCATCAAATGTCATTCAGGTCGTCAATAATCATGACTTTTGAGCAGCGCAATAAAATAATTGCCGTGATCACATGCGCAAAGCCACGCTCTCTCTCTCTTTAAAAGAAAAAAAAAAGCTTTTGTTTTGATTTCATCTGTCATGGTCATTTACTAAAGTTCTGAATGTATGTGATAAAAAATTTCTTCATTTTATCTCCATGGGACCAGGCGAAAAAACAAAAAAGAAAAACGATAATGGAAGAAAAGAAAAAAACCGAGTAAAAAATTGATTGCGCAATGTCATTTGCGGATGTAACAAACCTGTTTGGGAAAGCGTAGCGGGCAGGAAATTTTAGTTTCGCTTCTCTGTTGTGTCTGTTCCTTACTAGTATACTGTTTGTCTACGATAGGTACTCTGTCCGCCACAAAGTCTGCGGCAGTCTGGTGCTATGGAAACAAGAAGAGAGCATTTTAGGGAGGGTGGCTTCGATGAAGAGGTCTCCTTTTCTTTCGCCTTCGATGATAGCTTGTATGGGGAGTATACCAGATTGGCTGACTCAGCCACCAGTAGGAGACTTATTTAATTTGATTCAAGAACTTTTTTAAGATTCGCATGAATATTTCTTTCTTACTTAAAATAATTCTCTCGATTCAATCAGTTGTTATTTTTTAAATACAAAGGAAAAAAAGTGAACAAATTCTAACATTAAGGGTAGTACAGGTTTTTTTAATATTACTTTTTAATTTTACGATATTTATTATGAATGTTCATTGATTGTTAGATGGTTTAATTTCTAAACTTGCACATTTTTTAAAGCAGTTAATTTCTTTTATTACTTGAATTTTCTGGAAAAAGTGAAGAGCTTAAACTTAATAAATCTGATTTTAAAAGGAGATAAAACTTTTGCTGAAAATAAAAATAGTTCACGTTATCTGTGCCGGAGAAATATTAAATATCTTTGTTTTGATTATTAATTTTTAAGTATTTCATTTATTTATTTATTTTTTTTTTTTTTTGAAACTGAAAGCAAGTGACCGCAACTAGGATGAAATCTAAAACTATCAATGATGATTTTTATCAGTACCCATCAAACCATCTGAAATTATCTGAAGTTTTTTTTTGCTTAAATTACGTTTTCTTATTCATATTTTATTGTAACCTGTACAGTTTTTTTTCACTATTTATTAAAAACAGTTTTTATTAGCAAATTTATTTTTTTCTTAATAACCAATTTACTATGTATGATAAATTTATAGATGAGTTATTTATTAATAAAACATTGAGCTGCTTTAAACAATTTTATACAATTTCCATACATATTCCATACATACATATAAATTTTTTAAATTTTTTTTTTCTAAAACAGAAGCTTTTGAAAAAGAGAAAAGATTAAAAAAAAGGAATCACACGCTCTAAACGCTGTTTCAGGCGCGAATGCTCTTAACTCTAGGGCTAATACAATAGATCGAAGAAAGAAGTCTCCTTTTCTCCCACCGAAACCAGTCTTAAAGAGGGACCCCGCACCCCTACTTGAAATAATCATACCTCGTTACCATAGTCCCCGCCACCCCTCCAGACGAATGGCGGACAGAGTACCTATCGTAGGAACCTATCGTACCTATCGTACGGAAGTAATTCATAATGTAAATAAACATTGACTGGATGACAGAAAAAAGAAAAAAAAAAGCCAACACCTGCTGCTTTATTCTAAGTTTTAGCTTATTGTATGTTGATTTGAAGTACTATTTACGTCATTGAGAAATGGATGTGGGGATTAAAATAAGCCATTTGTTGAATCAAATAACGTATTACCAAAAATAAATAGAATAAAAATGTATATATAAAGAGAAGGAATTGATATTGAATTACTGTTTTAATTTTGTTTCATTCCAAACTTTTTATTTTAACAATTGGTATGTTTTTTTAGAATTTTTTTAAACTTTCACTGATTACTGGGGAAAAAAACAACATATTTTTCTTCTTAGGTTTTTATAACTTATTGTAATTTTTCATGAAAATAAAATACATTTTGAAATTGAAGTATCTTCTTTTTTATTTTAATTGATAGTACATTAAAAAATAATCTTTGAAAAATTTTTGTGATGTAGAATTGTAATTTAAATTTACTTTGAGCAAAATTGTTTGATAATTTTACTAAAAGGATTTTATGAAAACAGTTTTTAGCTTTAAGAGACAAGTTCAAGTTACACTTAATGTTTTTTTTTAAAATTAAATTTCCTTAGTGATTTAAAGTCAATTTCCATTTTATTCTATTCCGGTCTATTTTCCATTTTAACTTTTACATTGATCACGCCGACTTTTTTTTTTTTTCGTTCTTAGAAATTTGAAGTTATTTAGTAGAGAAATTTATACTGTTTTCTCTTATTTCACTTCAGTTAAAATTCATAAATTTTCATTGATCATCATCTTCAATGTTTCAGTGTGACATATTTAAGGTAGTTATTATGTGATAACCATGAATTCGGTTGCAAAATTAAATCCAAAAACAATTCGATTTCGAATACCCGATCAAAAAAATGGCCAAAAACGTTGGCTACATTCTAAAATAATATTTTACTCACAATTTTGAAACTCCTTTATGCAAACGAAACTTTTTGTGAAAAATAATGTTCAATAATTATTTATTTCAATATGATAAAAGAAGTTTTGGACCTTTTATTTCTTTTTCGATTAAACTTATTAATATACTTTTTGGAATAGTAAAAATGAGAATATATAATAAAATTCATTTTAAAAGCTTACGTTATTTCTTAACTCAAATTTTGAAAATTTTTTCGTCCCTCTTGCTACTTTTTCTATTAGGGGGACCGGAAAGTAATGTCGTTTCGGTGCATTTTATATTTGTTATCAAGATTTTATTTCTAATCAATAATGCATTCACCCTCGTTAGCAATAACCTTTAAATGCCGGATCTTAAAAAAAATTAATTGGTTTTTAAGACAATGAATATTTCATGCGCCGAAACGACAGTACTTTCCGGTCCCCCTAATATAAAGCTGTTTATAGAAAAGCTAATTGTAGAAAAACTAATTGAAATATCTAGAAAAAAGAATCCTAGAATTGAACCTTTTTAATCATTTTTCACAACCAATTAAATTTCTTAATTATTTATGAGCATTTATACCAAAAAATCGCTTTCAGTTTTCGCAATATAACAATTAAAAAATTATTAATGTTAAAAATTGTAACGACAACAAACAGTAGCGTAAAAAAATATACCTTAAGTTACAGAATAATTTTAATAATCACGTAAGTTGCTTTACATTACCCTTAGGCGAAATATTAAGGGGCGAATTGTCTATAAACCCTAACTTAAGTGATAAAATCTCATATTATTGAAAAAAATAAAAGTTAACAAGGACATAAAAAAACTTAATAAACTAAATTTTATCTCCATTTTGTATTCCCAATTGTATATAAACTAATAAGTTTTAAGGAAAATGCAATAAAAACGATTAACGCGATCTAAAATACAGCAAAAACCCACAACAAACAATATTTAAAACAATGTCACCAAAATAAACTGTTTTAATTGTCGCTTTTAATATTAGTCATTGTTTACAAACAAATTCCGCAAAATAAACTGGAAACAATTCAGAAAATTTATAAACAAAATAAACTAATCAAATGTCATTAATGAATAAAATTCAAAATTTTTTGTCGTCAGTTATCGAAACCAAGAAAAGGCAGAGTAAAATGTAAACAGAACTAACTGTGATGCAATTCAGGAAAAGCGATTTTATAAATCCCGTAAATGATATAAGAACACGTGTTTCACCTTAAAATCGATATTTAAAGAACTCGAGAAGAATTTATCCTGGCAGTAGGATAGGATCCCCCTACGCTAAACGAATGAGTTGTTCCCAACAAGGATTCTGACCTTGACCTTGAATCTTCCTCAGCAGCGCTTTACTAGTAGCTGTAGAAGCGTGTGTTATAGTACATGCAGGGGCTGTCCACATATTTATTATTATAGAAATGTAGACAGGAAAAGAACGTATTAGGAAGGGGAAAGAAAAAAAAACGGTAAATAATTTTGATGTCATGTTTCTGTGCTATTATGAAATGCGGAAGAAAGCGTAGTTGAAATTTCAGGAGATGTAACATAATGAATCCATGAATTTATTTTGAAATTAAAAAATTTACTTCTCAAAATGTTTCGTTCTAAAGAAAATTGCATAAAAATTTATCTTGCATTTTACTTCAGATTTATTTATAGCGATGTAACAAAATGAATCCATGAATCTATTTCGAAAATAAAAAATTTACTTCTCAAAATGCTTCGTTCTAAAGTAAATTGCATAAAATTTTTCTTGCATTTTACTTCAGAATTATTTGCATTTTATTTGTAGCGATGCAACAAAATGTATCCATGAATCTATTTTGAAATTAAAAAATTTACTTCTCAAAATGTTTCATTCTAAAGTGAATTGCATAAAAATTTATCTAGCATTTTACTTCAGAATTATTTGTATTTTATTTGTTTATTTGTATTTTCAAAATAAACAGTATTAGTGTAATATCAGGTTAGCGGTAAGAAGAGCACTGGAAGAAAAAAAAGCACCTGGAAAAAAATACGCTCTAAAATCCCGAATTACTAAATTAGATTAATTTTGTTTAAGTATAGAATTTCTTTATAATCTTTTTCCATACTTTCCAAAATAATTTCACTAAATGCATGTACAATGGAAAATTTATAAGAATCTAATGTTATAACATTTTACTAAAAATAATTCACAATATTTAAATCCGAAATTTATTTCTTTTATTGTATTTATAAAATCGATATTTCCGGAATGTTGTAATTTCTTCTCAGCTAATATTTAGTATTAATTTGCAAAGTATAATTAAAAAACAAAAATCAAAACTTAAGTAATAAAATAATAATTTTTCTCTAAGAAATGTTTTAAATACACTTGTTTTAGTAGTTTTTTTTTACTTAGTTGGAATTAGATTCACTTGTTAATTATAAATTAATACTTTTTACATTTATTAAAATAAGAAATGTTAAGATTATTAAATTCAGACTGGTATTTTGAGGTTTAAATCAGTTCCATTCTGTTTACAGTTGCTCTTTTTAAATGCAAAAGTAGTTTAAATAATCATTTTTAATACTTGTTTATATTTACTACTTTACTAACTTTAGATCAAAAATCTAAAATTACTCGTGTATCGATCTTTGGGTCATCTCATTGATTCTAGGAAAAAAAGGTACCGGAAAAAAAGGTACGGAAAAAAAGGTCCCGGAAAAAAAGGTACCTGGAAAAAAAGGTACCGGAAAAAAAGGTACGGAAAAAAAGGTCCCCGGAAAAAAAGGTCCCGGTAAAAAAGGTACCTGTGTAGGGAAAATTCTGTAGGGGAAAATATTTTAAATGAGAAGATTGGATTGAAGCGCTTTTTGCTGTTCCGTGCATGTTTTTTTGCGTGTCGCGCGTGTTCAAAGAGCTTTTTATCCAACTTTTGTTTCTTATTTATGCATTTATTCTTAAAAAGTTAATTAAATATGAAAATTTTCAATAAAATTGTTTATTTATTTTCTAAGATCATGATTCTACCGGGAATCTTGACTCTTATCTATTGAAAAAGTGTTATCAGGCTACATGAAATTTTTAGGGGAGGGGGAGTAAAATGAATGTGTTTCGCTTATAACGCTTCTAATAGAAATTTTTTGACAGGTGTCATTTTCTTTCATTTTTCGCTTTTTTTTTATTTTGTAATAAGTTAGAATTGATAACATAGCACAGAACCGTTTCAGTTAACCAATGGCATGTTTGGGAATCGGTTTATGCATTGACGGTCTTACTTGACCCACTGTTTGCCACCTCTTGTTTACAATATTGGGGGAAAAAATGAAGTTTAGAAAAAAATTTTGATTTAAATTTTTTTGAAAGTTTTTGATTTATTAAAACATAATATCCCCTAACTATTGAATTTATAATTTAAACCCTAAAATATGACAAAATTATAATTTATCTAAAAAGATATTGCAATAAACAAGGCAGAGCATTCTATATCCACTATCTGGTTAATGTTTAAATATCATTTGCTATCGAATTCGAGAGCATATTTTTCTTTTTTATATTTTGGGTTTTAAAAACTTCAATTTTCGGTGCCATTTCTGTTAAAGATTTTTTCTCTGTTAGTGACTTTTTATTTTCATTATTTTAGTGAATAAATCTAAAAATTATTTTCGATTATTTTTTAAAATTGTTAAAAATTATAAATATTTGTAATGTCTTAATTGCTGTTAAAAGGCTACTAATGTTCAATTACGTAGTCTTATAAAAGTGAACTCAACCCAGAAGACAAAGAGAACTCCTAGATCAAGCATTGGGAGAAATTTGCCTTCGTGGGGACTTTTCAATGGAACTTAAAAGCATGTGCGTTACATATAGTGTAAACCACGAAAACCATCCACGGTTAGAGGTATTGGTTAGACTAACGGCAAGTGAACTCTAACCCATAATCTGTCTTCCACAGAGGATATTGTACATTAGTACTGTGATCAGTGCGAACTGAGTGCATCTTCATATTGAACCGCCGGCTCTGGCATTCGAACCCGGTGCGGCTCTTGAGCATTTGATTGGCGGTAATGGTGGTGTTATTCGCTTATTTCTCTCTTTAAATAGATAATAATTCTTATTTATTTAATTGGCAATAAGAACAACTTAAAAAATTATCTAACCAGTAACAACTATCATTTTAATTACTTTACATCTTTAGTAATTAATTTACTAATTGAAGCGTAAAAGGTTATTTAACGTTGCATTACAACGTAGTATTATAATTAATGAATTTTTTTTCACATTTATTTACATTCACAATTAACATTTATTCAATGTACTATAGTTAAGAGCAAATTAGAATCAAAATGCTGGAAACTTATCAGAAGCAAACCTTATTGAATATTTTTAGCAGGATTTCATTGATTTAATCATGATTCAAGTCAGCTGGTTTTTTTAAAAATATCATTGTTTCGTATTGAATCGAATGTTATTTTAATACTTAAATATATATTAGTCATTTAATGTATATATGTATTATAATATCTGGTCTTTTACATATTTTAATTTGTAATTATGAAATTTCCAGAAAAAAAAGAAACCATTCATTAAAGTAGGATTGCTTTTTTAATAAGTAAATAAAAAAAAAAATTAGTATGCTTGATTTGTTTTGTTTTTTTTTTATCCATGTATTTTTCTTTATTTTTTTTATGATTCATTTATATTCAATTTCCAATTAGTTTGAACAAAAATTTTGCATCCATTATGCATTTGCTAGAAAGTAATTTATAATACAGTAATATTGCCTGAAATATGTAATTATTTTTATTACATTTTCATTGGATTTAAATTATTTTAATATTTATAAAGTTGAATTAAATAAGATGTGTTTTATAAGTAGATCAGTTTTTTCAATTTAAAATAAAATATATCACAAACCTTTTATGACGTAGTTGACAACTTTTTTAACTATTCCTCTAAAAACTTCAGCTTAGACGTATATGGAGAACTTTGTTTCTGCTTACAACAATATATTTATAAACATCATTTTTTATGACATTATTTTTTGAAAACACAAGAAAATTAAAAAATAACTTGATTGGAATACATTAGAGGAAATTTTTTATTTTTTTGTAAAATAATGACGATTTCGATGTTTAAAATATACAAATTCACAAATATACAATATACAAAAACATAAATAGTCCATTGCTATGAAACTCTGCAAAAAAGGTATTACATATCATCGTTAAAATATCTTATAAATTTTTTAAATGGTATGTCTTTTAGATGTTAAAGAAAATTAAAAACTTACATTTAGGAATATTTAAATATAAAATTTGCTTTATTTAAAACTGCCATGTAGTATCATTTTTAGCTATTCAAAAAAATTAATAAGCTAAAGTAATGAATACAGATTTTAATATGAAATTGGAAATGAATGAAAATTTTGTATGTTGACAATTTTGAGTTTTTAGGGGTTTTAAATTTAGTTAGTTTTTAAATTTGCATGTTTTTCTTTCTTAGATTATTAGCTATTGAACTTAAAAATTCTGGGATGTCTAGATTTTGGTTTAAAAACCTTTTCAACCTTTTTTGACCTTTTTTGAAGAGTTTCATAGCTCCTCTTTTTTCTATGTGCGATATGCCATAACCATGTGGACTCCAGCTTTGATTTGCTGGGAACTGAAATACAAAGAATGACAAAGAATGAAAAACTGAAATACAAAGAATGGCTGAAACATTCTTAGAAAAAGGTTGAAAGGGTTGTTAGAGTGAAACCCCCTCTTATTCTTGTAGGTGTATTCAAGAAACCTCAAGGACATCCATTTGCAGTACACTAATGTACACATACGTCAAAGTAATTGCTATCTTCAGAAATTTACAAGATTAATGAAATGCTCTGATTCTAGCAGTAGACTCACAAAAAAGTACATAAACATCTTTCCTTTTTTATAACACCAATTTCCTTTTGTTTGCAAAAATTTTAATATAGCCACAAATGCTTGTTTTTTGGTAAAGGCACACTTCAGTGCATCTAACATGATTCAATCTGTAACATACCTTATTGAATTTGATAATCATTGATTTATAATATATATTATTCACTTTGTTAAAATGATATTTGTTTTAGACCAGGGGTTTCCAACTGGCAGCCCGGGGGCCGCATCCGGCCCGCGAAGCCTTTTTTTGTGGCCCGCGGACTAAACTTTACTAGTTGTCATTTTTTTGCGGACAATTTTCGTAAAGAATCAATATGGGTTTAAAATGCTTTTCTCGTTAATAAAAACCTAATTTCTTCGTATCTGTGAAATTTAACATACCAATTGTACAAAAAAATTTATTTCTCAGGTTTTACACCCAGGAAAATATTTATTCAAATGCAAAAATAATCATGTATGTAGCTCTATTTTATTTCATTTCTTTTTGTATTTTGTTAATATAATTTAGCATGTGCGTATCAGAAATTTTCTCGAAGAAATTATCCGATTTAACTTTTTGAGACCACTCATTTTGGACGAAAATATTTGCACACACATTTGTAAATTTTAAATGTAAATATCTATTCTCTGGTGGTTGTAGCAGACAAATCTCAATTTTCTCATTGAATATTTTGTGTGCTACTATGTAAGTTTTAATAAAAACCTAAGTTATTGTAGCCCGAATTTTTATTATTTATTTAATATTTTTAAAAATATTATTAATAAGAATTAAATATTTCTAAAAATCTACTTCTTATTTTAATTTGTAATTCAATACTTTTGTTTTGTACAACTTATTAAAAATCTGACAATAATATTTAATGTTCTTTCAAACATGAAAAAGTCCTTCATAAAATTTTGATAAAGTTGTGGCCCCACCATTTGATTTGAATTTTTAATTGTGGCCCGCGGCCTCATGTAAGTTGGAAATATACCATTATAATATACCATTATAATTAACAGAATCGTCCTTTTAAAAACATTTCTCTGATAATGAAAGTGCATAGAGAAAGTGATTTTTTATTAAAAAATGTAGTTTCATGAATGCTGTTTTTAAAAAGAATTAAAAATAAAACCGTCTTTAATGAAATAAAAAAAATATTTAAAACTGAATAAAAATAGACATAACAGAACAGAAATGTCTATTATTTATTATTATTTCTTAACAGAAATAATAATAAATAATAGATTTTAAACAAAGCGAAATTTACTTATATATTTCCTAAAAATAGCTGAGAAATGTGTTACAGGCTATTTAATGTAATTTATCAGCGCAAAATAACGCGTGTTTGAATAAGTTCTTTGAAATTAAAATTTTTTTATGCCGAAATCTTAAATTAAATCTTAACCGTGTTAAAATGAAATGTATTAACAAAAAAATATTCTTAATAAAATTCAGTATTAAAATAATCCCTTAAAAGACTACCTATCTGGTAAAAGACTCCTCATTTTACCGAAATAAATGAATCATAACTGTTAAAATAGGGTGAAAACAATTTTGCAGAGAATTGAATCTCCACTAATTACTTAAAAACTGACATATGTTTTAAAAAAATCCTTGTTTAATTAAGAAAAGAAATATATTTAACAAAAAAATATCTAGTTTAAGAAACTCCTTCTTAGAAATGAAAAAAATTTCTTGCTTCAAATACCTCCTCCTCCTACTTGCACTAATTAACGAATCTGAATCAAAATTATGAAACGGCAAGAAAACTATTCATAACGTTAGCGTCGTGTCAACTACTTCTATAAACTATTAGTTAAATAAAGAATAACACACATTCTGTAACAGAAACAACAAAACAATTTTAAATAGTCTTTTTATCATATAAAGGAAGGGGAAAAAAGTAACATTGTGCTTAAATGTTCTTTCTCCTTTACCTCAATTAGCAAAACTAAATATCAATTAATATGAACTTAAAATATTTCCATGACACCAACCATCCGAATCAGAATTTTCGACAATAAAATAAGTTAATAGAGATAAACGTATCTCTTATAAGAAAAAAAAAACCTATAAATAAATAAATAAAAGACGAAACCTCTTATAACAATTTAAAATCTTATAAAAAGAAAGAAAAAATGCATCCGACACAAAAGTCCTCAATCGGCTAATATGAATATTTATACCCTCTTTCCAATTTATCATTTAAAATAAAAAAATAACATCTTTTACATTAAACATATTAAAATGCATCTTCCCCTTAGAAAAATAAAATAAATAAATAAATTAAATACATCCAGCTTCTAAGAAAAGAAATACCGTGACTCTAATTAAAAAAGAGCAATACTTCCCTTTCTCCACAATTAAAGAATAAACATCCAACACAGAAATCCACCCACCTTCCTTAATCGGCTCATATAAATATCAACACCCTTTTCAAAAAATATCATTTAAAATGAAAAAAAAAATAGCATATTTTATATTAAATCTTGCCCTAAAAAAATAAAATAAATAGAGAAATTAAACATACCCAGCTAATAAAAAAAAGAAATACCGCTACTCTAATTAAAAGGCACCAATACTTATACCTCCAATCACGAATAACCATCCAACACATAAATCCTCCCAACTTCCCCGATTGGCTACTTTAAGCCCCACATTAGCAACTTCTTCACAAAATATAATTTAAAATAGAAAATAACACATTTTTCGCTTAAAAATTTTTTAAAAAAAAGTAAAATATTATTGAAAAATTTAAATTGTATCTTCCTGCTTTAAAAAATAATCAAAGAAGAATAAATAAGTGAAATAAAATTTAAAAAAAAAAGCGTAATACAACCAGCCTATAAGTGCCCCCCCCCTTACCCTTATCGTTACCTCAATGATCTAATCTGAATTATTACAGATAAAAAGAATGTTCATTGAAACAGCGAGATGCATTCATGTTGCCCAGAAAGCGAGAGGGGAAATATCCCTACAGATTTTCCCTATGGAGGTACCTTTTTTTCCGGGACCTTTTTTTCCGGGACCTTTTTTTCCAGGGACCCTTTTTTCCGTACCTTTTTTTCCAGGTACCTTTTTTTCCGGGACCTTTTTTTCCGTACCTTTATTTCCGGGACCTTTTTTTCCGTCTACCATCTCGATTACCATTAATCGGTTATTAAATTCATATGCCATTAAACAGTCGTTATTATTATTTTTTTAAATTCTTTTTATCAAAACTTAATGATTCTGCTTTTTTTTTCCTTCCTTTTGTGGTATTGCATGGGCTCTCACCTGGTTTTTTTTCTGGTGGGTGTTTATCGAGTGGTGGGTGTTTATCGTTTTGTTTCAGATGCTTTTTCTGATTTTTTTCTATTCTTTAATTTAATTTAACCGTAGTTGAATAGCAGAACCAATTTTAGGTTTACGACTACTAAAGTTCAACTCCGTAGCCTTGTAATTTTGAACCCAATCCTGAAGACAATGGAACTCCTGGACAGAGAGAAATTCGCCTTCGTGGTGGATTTTTTGATAGAACTAACCCGCATTTGGGTTATATGGAGAGGAAAACCACGAAAACCTCCCACGGTTAGCCTGACAACAAGGAGACTCTAACGCATGATCCGTCTATCAATGAAGATATTTTACGTCAGCAATATATATACAGGGTGTTTATAAAATCCCGGACCTATTTTGATGTTTAATAACTCATAAAATAATAAAGATAGATTAAAATTAATAACATAAATGGTTAGATAAACTCAAAAAGTTTCATGACCCTTGTCAATGAACTTCCACGTGTGCCCCCTTCGTCGCACGGAGAATATCAAGTCGATAGTCAATTTCACGCCAGGTAGCGGCAAGCATGTCGGCATCCACAGAGGCTATTGCTGTTGTTGTTCTGGCTTTTAGGTCATCAATGTTCGACACGATCCTCCTGTAAACATTGTCCTTCTTAAATCCCCAAAGAAAAAAGACCAGCGACGTTATATCAGGTGATCTGGGTGGTCAAGGAATTGGACCTCATCACCCAATCCATCTTCCTGGAAAATGGTTATTCAAAGAACTACGAACGATGATACCCCAATGAGGTGGTGCACCATCTTGTTGCAAAAAGACATGTGGCTGAAGCTCTTCCAGTTCTGGAAATACGAAGTTTTCCAACATGTCTAAGTATATACGACTGATGAGACCGTCTTTTCCGTAAAAAAGAAAGGCCCAATGACTCGGTCGTGCATTAGTCCACACCACACATCAACCTTTGGGGAATCCCTTTGTGTCTCACGGTATTCATGGGGGCTTTCAGATCCCCATATGCGCACATTATGGTGATTAACAATGCCAGAAACATGAAAGGATGCTTCGTCGGAGAACATTATGCGCTTCAGAAAATCAGCATCATTTTCTATCCTTCCTACCATATCTGTTGCAAACGCCATCCTCCTATAGGCCTATCGTCCGGTTCCAAACCTTGAACGATTTGAACTTTGTATGAATGCAGTCTTAATTGTTTGTCCGTCTTGTACACCGTCGAAATTGGCATATCCAATTCTCTTGCCGCTGATCTCACAGATCTTCCAGTATTGTCTAAAAATGTCTGTCTGACACGCTCAATAAATGCCTATTCCATCAATAAATGCCATACGTTTGTTTATATCTTCATTATTTTGAGAGTTATTAAACATCAAAATGGGGCCGGGAATTTATAAACACCCTGTATATTGGGCAGGGAAAAGGGTATATGCTCATAGGTGTAGCGTGAGGGAGACACACCTTTTGTTTTTAAAAACTGGTCGCTTAATTTAAGTTTTATGTATATATGCATATTTATTTTTGTTTTTAGAAAACTGTTCGTTTAATTTAAATTTCATATGTATGCATGTTTATTATGTTTGTATATTTATTTATAAATGTATGCATAAAACTTACAATATGCGAACCGTTTTCAATGGAGTAAATAATAAATAAATCTATTGAAATTACAATTTAGACACATGACTAAAGAAATAATGACAAGCTTGCTCACCTCTTTGTTGCACCGACCGCCGATAGTGCTTACTAAACACCTCGTGTCACGTGACTTTCGCAGTCAACTGTATCATTATTGACGCTTATATTCTGATTCGAAAGTTTTTATCACATAAATTTTTTTTTTATCTGATGAAATATTAAATTTAATAACCCTTTTAAAAAATTATTCTGATGTTCAGTAATCATTGAAAAAAAATATATATATTTTTTTTTTTTGAAATTTGAAAGAGTAATTGACTATGAATGAAATTATGAAAGGTTAATTAACTTTTTTGCGACTATTAACAATCAGTCAGGGTCTGAGATTAAAGCAGAGTTGCCATAATCTGGTTAATGAGTAATATTTTTTTTAATAAAAAGTTTAATAATTTTTAATTATTTGAGTTAATTTTATAACAGTCATTGAACAACTGACCCAATTTTCGGTTTACGACTATTAATGTTTAACTCCGTAGCTTTGTAACTTTGAACCCAACCCAGATGACAAGGGAACATCTGGATTAAGTATTGGGAAAGGTTTGCCTTCGAGGAGGACTTTTTTGATGGAACTAACCCGCATTTGCGTTACATGGTGGGAAAAACCACGAAAACCTCCCATAATTTGTCGGACGGCAAGGGGACTCTAATCTATGATCCAACTCCCACTGAGGATATTTTACTTTAGCACTGTGGTCGGTGCGAGCTGGGTGCAGAATTTGCATCGACCAATCATTGCTGAGATTCGAACCCGGCCACCTCATCAGGAGGCGAGCCCTCTATACCCTGAACCACTACGTCTCAAGTTACAATTTTTGAAAAATTTTTTAGGCATTTAATTGTGTGATGGTGAAGAGAAATTAACATCTAGATGTGATGACAAATATTTACGTTTTGCCCAAAAGATCGGTTTGCTGCTAGTTTTGTTACCCCCGTTATCTATTATCTGAACAGACTCAAATAAGCAGTGGTGGCTCAGGGGATAGAGTGGAGTTTCGAACTCGGGACCTTCCTGCTATGAGACCTTGACCACCATTACAAAAGACAGTTTGTGTCTGTTTCAATGTATCAAGTTATTTGTTGCCACTTTGATGCCAAATTTTTTTTATTTATTTAAAACTGAAAATCTTTTTTGTTAAGATATTTTGTTTCGAAAAAAGTTGGTAAGAGTGAAGCACTGTTAGAAATTGCCCCGAAAAAATGGTTAGATAACAATTTATTGAATTATTATTTTAAAATATTCAAACAAAATAATCAAATAACCTTAAATAAGATGGTATTTAAACTGTTAACTGTATTTTGTGTTGTATTCATGTTTTCTTATCCATACTAGTTGTAAACGATTCCAAAGCAGTAAAGGTAAAAATGGCTTTATCGTAAATTTTACGGTTCACTGACTGGGGCTGCTGCCGAGTTTTTTACCGTAATTTTAAAAGGAAAATTTCTACTGTGCAGTTAAAATGGTAAAAAAAAAAAAAAAAAAAAAATTACAACCGAGCGTGAGGGCGGCAAGCAAGTTCGTTACCTCCAACGTAGATATATAAATAAATTGAAATTAAATTACAAGTTACCAAAGGCTTTTTGCCTGCACAGTGCTCCCTATAATTTTAAGCGGCGAACATCTTAAAGGAATATATTTTACTCATCGATTCACATCACCTAGTGATTTTCCTATGTCCTGCCCTTTTGTAAGACTAAAAATGATTGTTTTCCCGCGTCGAGTGCAAACATCTGAATATTCATTATTTTTCAATATTCTTTTTTCCCACCGCTGAAATAATAGATCAACAAATTTAATTTGTTGTTTTCTTTATGACAAAACTAAACCTACTAATTTAATAGTGTAGAACTTCACTTGTAATTACAAAATTGTCAAAGTGAATATCAAACTTTTCCTCCCTGCAGAAAGGAAAAAAATAAAAAAAATATCAACTCTTTCAAAACTTAATTATGGTGTTTCAACCCTTCGGAACGGATGAGACACCGGTGTCCCTTTTATATCTATATTTTTTTCTGGAGCTTTAATTTCAAGCGAAAATATATTTTCGTACTTTTTAATAATAAAAAAAATTCTCATAGTTACGAAAAAAAATCTGTTGGATTATCGGAATTATATTTGCACTAAAATATAAAATCCAAAAAAAGTAGTTTGAATTTTTTTTCATTCAAATTCAAAAATTTATCAATAATTGACTTTGTAAATTAAATAAATTTTAAAGATGATTAATTGTTTCACTTAGACTTAAATAACTGCAAATAAGTGCAAATTCGAAAAATTACTTTAATAGTAAGTTGTGTTTAGAAGATTTTACTTTAAACGTAGAAACCGATCTTTCATGCTGTATTTCATATTTATAACACTAAATATAATATTTTTCACTTATTTTGACCTAAATTGATACAAAATAAGAAAAAAAAAAGGATGAAAAATTTGTTTAATAAAATTTCTGAGTCAAAGGGTTAAAAGCATCTTTAGAATTCCGTCACCTTTAGATTTTGGTTTGATTTTTCAATAGCCTCAATTATTTCCTGTGTTCTATTTTGTGATTTTTTTTGAATAGTTATAAAACTTATGCATTAAATTCATTTGTATTACTTTTAATCAACTTTGCTACTTAGTTGTATAAATTTCATGTTGGATTTTAGGAATAAAAATTATTAATTATAATTATTTTGTTTATTAACATCGATTATTTAATAGAGTCAATAATTTTCTGTGTTCTATTTTGTGATTTTCTTATGAATACTTATGAAACTATGAAATAGTATACATTAAATTCATTTATTATTTTCAATCAAATTTGCTATTTAGTTACGTAAATTTCGTTTTGGATTTTATAAAAAAAACAAAAATTAATTAATTATTATAAATTCATTTATTAACATTGATTTTTCTGCAGCTTCAATAATTTTCTGTGCTTTTTTTCAATATTTTAATCATACAAGGACTTAATATTAAATTGTAACAAATTAATTTTGTAATGTGTTATAACTGAAATAAATGTCCTATATTTGTTAGTGTAATACTTTTTTTTCTTCAAATAATTTGCCTAAATAATTTTCATGACTCATTAATAATTTTCATCCTTAACACTAGGTTTACGGACGTTTCTTATATACCTATCTCTACGAACATACGTCAATTTGACGCATGAACGAATACATATAACAGCACTTTCAGAGATGCGAACTTGCTCCGGACAGCAATTTTTTATTTTTTGAAGTGGTAGTTTATCAATTGTGATTCTTGGTTTAATAAATTCATTTTGGTAGATTTTTATCCACCACTGTTTCTAAATAATTCGTAGGCTTATATAATTCACCACTTTATATTTGCAAAATTTACTTGGTAGTTATTTACCGTTTTTTTTAATTATTTTAGCGTGTCCGGAGCAGTTGGCATCTCTGCACTTAGAAAGCAATGTAATTATATACTATAAGAAAAAAAAATGAAAATATGAGATATATATTTATGAAATATTCTAATATTTTATTTTTCAATACTCGAACTAAGCAACTGAAACCTTCAAAATTTGACATTAATTGACATTCTGCTTTTGTTCTTTCTATTATTGCTTATCGGCAACAGTTGTTTATCGCTTGTTTCATTTGAGATAACGATATCGGATAGCGGATCGAAGTATTGTCGGAGCATTCCTATTTATTATAGATGTGATGTTTGCATGTTTACTCAAAATTTTGTCTAAATTACGATCACGTCAAATTGACGCATAGATAGGTATACCACAAAGAGAATTTCAATATTTCAAAGCTATTGAAGAAAATAGACTTCAATATATATTTACCTCGATCAATGGATAAAAGTGATTACAAGAGATAAAATAAAAATGCAAAAAGGTTTTGTAATTTTCCTTATAAAATTGGAAATGAGTCAAAATGATGCGTCCCGTAAACCTAGTGTTAAAGACTTTTTTTTATTTAAATCTACAAGACTAATCTCTTAACTAACCGGAGTTGTTTTTAACTAACCGGAGTTGTTTAAATTGTTTTTAACTCCGACTCCTGATTATCTCAAAATAGTCTTTGACTCCGACTCCCCAGTTCTGGTTAATACTCACAAGTTTTTAAAATCATTTTCGTAAGAATTAGACCATTGAAAATTGATTATAAACTTTTGAAAAAATGGTCTTCGATCCCATTGAAAGCAGCTTTGGTTGCAGAAATAAATCAGTTAGAGAACATTAGGCATAATTTTATAATTTGTTGAATCATTTTAAAAGTGCCTTAATTCTTGTGGCTCTGTAGAGGCGGTAATCATTAGTCCAATTTTTAGTGGTAACTTAGGTAGCATCAATGTACCATTAAACATATTTTTGTAGTGTGAGATACACTTCAATTTGTAAATCATGTCGGGAAAATCATCTTAGAGAAATGAATAAAATCCTTTCAGGAAAAATTCATTTATTGAGTAAATATTAAATTAAAAATGGCCATATTCAAAAATATAATGAAAAGAAGTGCCTTAAAGGGAGCAAAGTAATCATTCTCTTAACATCTAGAATTTTCTGTTAAGATTGATATTCAACGGTTGGGACTTCAAGGCCCCCCCCCCTTGTCGCCAAAAATTGGAAATTGAAAGTGAATGAATTGTTCCCAACGGACAGTTAGGGGCATGGGAAGAGATCCAAGATTGTCGAATTATTAAAAGATAACATAGCCAACCCCACATAATCAATATTAAATTTGAAAATAATTTGACGATAGCGAATCGCCAAAAATCGCTGTGAGAATTAGTATAACTAAGTAACTGAAATATTTTTGTGCTAAGAAATAAAGAGTTATAAATAGATTTTTGTTTACGATTTTGTCGCGACTGTGAATTAATGAGTCTATATTAGTATTGAAATAAAAAAGTTAGCGCTTACATTGATTGTTAAAAAAAGAATAAAACATTTTATATTCGATTTTTATAGATTGTAATAAAAATTAAATAATTGGTTTAATTTAATTAAAAAAAAGTTTAAGAAATTAAAGAAATTTTAAAAGCTAGGAAATATGTAATACCTATTATGGCATCACAGGCTCACTATTTTTTTCCCCATCTAATAAAACAAAACCATTGTCCCTGTCTATTTTGAAAGATATTGTGCCATGAAATATGCCTTCTTGTTCTTCGTCAGTGGCACGGCAGCCGTGGGTGGGCCCTGGCCTTCTACATAAGTTTTTTCCCGGCGTCTTCCTGTTTGACGACTGTATCTTCCAATTTTTGCTTTTCGAAATATCTTTGTCTTTTCAAAACAGTCAATCCATCTAAGGCGTTTGACTCTTTTCCTAGTTCCTATTGGCTTGGTTAGAAATAGTTTTTAAAGTTTCGATTTTCTTGTATTCTAATCCCATGTCGAGCCAATTTTATCCTATGGATTATCAACTATTTCAGGCTCTTTGAAGACTTTATTTGCCGTTGCTATTAGCAACTCACCTGAGGACCACCACAAAGTATTCTTTAGATTTTTCTCTCAAAAAGTGCCAATTCCTCTTTTTCATGATACTGTGCCTAGGGGTTGGGAATTTGACGTCATAAATTAGGACACTGCTATTGAAGTAATAAAAAAAAAATGGTTGCTAATATTTGAAGGTAATTATTTTAGCTTTCTTGTATTATCTTTAAATTTTCTTTTAAAATGGTTGTATGAAACAGCTTTTTATAATACTTATGTCTTTTAAGGCTGTTTTTAAAAGCCTCCACCGTCATATGAAATAATGCTTTTTGGCGAATAATATGCTATATTCATAACTGCTGTGAGTTTGTGACAGTTATTCATGACTGTTAGGACAAGTTTAGCCTATCTTAAGCTAGCACTGTTTATGCTTATTCTGGAAAATGGCGCAAAACGTCATTATCCGGAAAAGTCACAGTTTTGAGAGAATGAAAAGCGTTTGTTGTCTAATTTTTAAACGTTTAAAAACTTTCTCTAATGCTGCACAACCTGGGCTCATAAAAATTTGTAAAAACTGAGAAATAGGCAGTGATTTTGAGAATTTTCATCTAGATGGGAAAATGTCGCCAAATTAGTAATGGTTAAAAAAGTTTAATAATTTTTAAAACATCTAAGTTATTTGTCCGTTATTGATCTGCCCAGAAAATTCTTCAAGGCATATATGTAGTACAGTCAAACCCCGTTATAATGAACCTTGAAGGGACCGAAATTTTGGTTCACTATAACCGGGAGTTCGCTATATCCGTACTGCGAACAATTGTATCTCATTTTTCCGAACTGCTCCCTTTTATTACACGTTAAAATACATGATCAATTAAAAGAAATACAAAAATGATTAAAAAAACAATACGTAGTAACAAAAAATGTTTTAACTTTTATTTTTTATTACTCTTCGTCTTGCCAACAAAAAATTAAGGTATGGCCTTTAGGGATTTAGGGATGGGAAATTGGGATAACAGAAGCAAACAATAAAAATTGCTTATGGCTTCATTCCACTGAATAGATGGTTTTAAAAAACGGTATATGCATTTCTTGAAGAAATTTCAAAATTACCAAAAAATAAAGAAAAAAAAGCAGTCGAAGACAGAAGAAAGATCATAATAACCAATTTCCTCTCTTATTTTGGTTCACTATATCCACAAAAAATATTATATGTGTATAGCAAGGCACGGGAGCGAACATTCCGTTCACTATATCCGGGAGTTCACTATAAACCATGTTCACTATAGCGGGGTTTGACTGTATATATAGTTTAAAGTCATTGCTTTGCTTTAAGTGTAAGGCAAACTGTGGCTTTTTTATTTTCCTCGGCGACAAAGCTTCGAAAAACCTTAAGTTCTTATTAGCTGTTGTAATCATAGATATATCAGTTTTTTAGCAAGTGGGAAAAAACGTGAATCAACTTTGTTTATTGTAACTTTGAAACTTAAATTTTAAAAAGCATTTTCACAACATTTTGGGACAAAGCCGACTTCTACTTTGTTCTCAAAAGTTGCCAAAAACAAAAGCTTTGAGGAAACGAAAGTTAAAAATTTCACCTAGAATCCAAGATGGAGCTCTTAAAGACAATCAATAAGAATAGAAAACAATAGAAAACATGTATCGAAACTATAATCCCATAATTACTATCATGTAAACATTTGTTTTAACAATGAATGATGATGAAATAGTATTTAAACATAAATTCAATAAAGTGAATTTTATGTCATTTCATCTTTTTCAACAGAAGTTGTTGACAACCAATCACAAAGCAGAATTATTTAAATACTTCAGGTATTTGCCAAAAGTAAGGCTAATGTGACCCAATTACAGTTTCAAGGTTTCAAATTTATGTGCATAATTATTAAAAGGAAGCTGATACTTACAAATAATGGCTCTAAATAGAGATATGATTATGGCTTACAAATTATTAATTGTTTTCTTCGTTAACGATAGGATTATACTAATTAATGGCTAGGGGGGTCATGTAAGAATTTAAATTAGTAAATTTTTATGCGATATATACAGGAGAAAATTGTGTAAGGATTAAATGCATTTTGACTAAAAAGTTGCATTGTTTTTCTAATTACTTTAAAACATAATTCTTAATAAATGCGGTACAAATATTGCAACTCAATGGAAGTTAAACAATGGAAGTTTACAATGAAAGTTAAAAACTATTTTGAATTTTGGTTAAAAATTTTGGATTGGAGTTATATTTTCTTGCCATCTTGATTTTCAGGCTACATGTTTGTTTTTCAACTTTTCTGCTTTTTTTTCTGTTTTTAACACGTTTTTAATGATGAGTTTTGATAACTTTTAAAAAGATAAAAAATAAAGGTGTCGCCTTATTAGAATAGGAAAAATAGTGCTTGGCAAGTTTTAGAATTTATACGGATTATTTTTAAAAAATTTAAAGTAGTGAAATAATATAGTTGACGAATTTCGATAGGTTTAACGTCAATTCCAAGAGGGAGATAAAATTTGTTATCGTTAAAAGTAATTCATGTTGTAATTAGTTTGAAATGTTTTTTGATGAATATCGTACAATAGATAGACATTTTTTACTATCTATATGTGCTATCTGTGACATTAAGTCACAGCCTAATTTCTAAATATCCCGTTTTATTAATCAAAATACTTATTTTTCGGCTTAATTTATAATTTTTGATACAGTTTTTATTGTCTTCATCTTTTTTCTTCTCGCCCCTTAACGCGTTAGCGCAATGAGGACATTTTCCCCAGGAAGCTCCTTGCACATTCCTCAGACACTCCTTTTCTTGGAAAAAAAAGCTGTCGGCGACCTTTGATGTCAACACATGTTTTTAGTTACGGTACGGTCGCCGTTAGTATTTAATTCTGCTAAAATTTAAGGGGTTAGTTAACTCAGTTCAGTTCGCTCCTTAAGCTCGATTTTTTTGGCTTTTTAGGAAGTTTAACTTCCACTTCTAGCTATTTCTTTAAATACCGCCCATTTTCTGGGAGCGGACACATTCGAAATTTAGTTGTCAAAACAAACACTCGAACCCTTAACAGGGATTTTTTAATTTTTACCCCCTCCTCTCCTTGAGAGACGGAGATGTTTTCATGGTTTCTTACACCCCCCCATGGGTGCTCTTGGCGGTCCGGCTCAGCAGTGATTTTTTCCTTCGAAATGGCCTTGTTTTGTTTTCTTCCTTGGTTCTAAAAATAATGGGAACTTTCAGTTCAAAAAAAAATGGGAATCTCGAATCCCA
Organism: Parasteatoda tepidariorum; assembly: GCF_982258835.1. NCBI lineage: Eukaryota > Metazoa > Arthropoda > Arachnida > Araneae > Theridiidae > Parasteatoda > Parasteatoda tepidariorum. Next base: position 44,414,986 of record NC_141766.1, read on the forward strand.
TGCATCCTGATGGTTTGGCTAATAATTTGGCTGTCTCCAGTTCCACTCGCCTAATGTGATCAACAACTAACGGAATGCTCCCAAAAATACCTGTAGAAAATGGAATGTTCTTCTGATGCTCGACAACAAAAAAAATAAAGACCATGTTTTTAGTGTAACTCAAGTGTGATTTTTTGTCTACTTGCCTTAATACAGAAGTTCTGTGCAAACGTTGGATTTACGGATAGGTAATATGGTGATGGTGCTCATCCACAGGTATGTTTTTTTCCTTCGTTCCATAGCAAATAATAGAACAATTGACGGGACATCATAAATTAGAACATTCAAAATATTAGTACATCCATAGCGAAAGAATTTGCCTTTTTCATTTTGTAATTTTTTCATCTTAATAGTGTATATGTAATGTAATACTATCTATTTACTTTTCTAATCTGAAATTTCTACTATAAATATTTAAATTAATATGTATATATTTTATTTCATTAAATGTTTTTATTTTGCGCTTTATATTGAATTGATAATCTTCATTTATCACCTAATAAATGCAACTAATTACTTTAAAAAATAAAATATTAAGCAAAAAGGGAAAATTATAATTCAGACTAAAGTTAAAAAGTGGACTTGCTTTTGGTGCTCTTTTTTTTCTTTCTTTAAATTCTGTTGAAGAAAATTAAAATTAACTAATAGAAGTAAACTGATTTAAAGCAGAATTAGAGAGGATTACCAACAAAATAATTCTGTCGAAGAAAATCAAAATTAACTAATAGAAGTAAACTGATTTAAAGCAGAATTAGAGAGGATTACCAATTAAATTAGAGAGGATTACCAACAAAATAATTCTGTCGAAGAAAATTAAAATTAACTAATAGAAGTAAACTGATTTAAAGCAGAATTAGAGAAGATTACCAACAAAATAATTCTGTCGAAGAAAATTAAAATTAACTAATAGAAGTAAACTGATTTAAAGCAGAATTAGAGAGGATTACCAATTAAATTAGAGAGGATTACCAGCAAAATAATTCTGTCGAAGAAAATTAAAATTAACTAATAGAAGTAAACTGATTTAAAGCAGAATTAGAGAGGATTACCAACAAACTAATTCTGTTGAAGAAAATTAAAATTAACTAATAGAAGTAAACTGATTTAAAGCAGAATTTGAGAGGATTACCAACAAAATAATTCTGTCGAAGAAAATTAAAATTAACTAATAGAAGTAAACTGATTTAAAGCAGAATTAGAGAGGATTACCAACAAAATAATTCTATTGAAGAAAATTAAAATTAACTAATAGAAGTAAACTGATTTAAAGCAGAATTAGAGAGGATTACCAACAAAATAATTCTGTCGAAGAAAATTAAAATTAACTAATAGAAGTAAACTGATTTAAAGCAGAATTAGAGAGGATTACCAACAAAATAATTCTGTCGAAGAAAATTAAAATTAACTAATAGAAGTAAACTGATTTAAAGCAGAATTAGAGAGGATTACCAACAAAATAATTCTGTTGAAGAAAATTAAAATTAACTAATGGAAGTAAACTGATTTAAAGCAGAATTAGAGAGGATTACCAACAAAATAATTCTGTCGAAGAAAATTAAAATTAACTAATAGAAGTAAACTGATTTAAAGCAGAATTAGAGAGGATTACCAACAAAATAATTCTGTTGAAGAAAATTAAAATTAACTAATAGAAGTGAACTGATTTAAAGCAGAATTAGAGAGGATTACCAACAAAATAATTCTGTCGAAGAAAATTAAAATTAACTAATAGAAGTAAACTGATTTAAAGCAGAATTAGAGAGGATTACCAACAAAATAATTCTGTCGAAGAAAATTAAAATTAACTAATAGAAGTAAACTGATTTAAAGCAGAATTAGAGAGGATTACCAACAAAATAATTCTGTCGAAGAAAATTGAAATTAACTAATAGAAGTAAACTGATTTAAAGCAGAATTAGAGAGGATTACCAATTAAATTAGAGAGGATTATCATCAAAATAATTAATAATTAATACCATCAAAATAATTAGCAATAATTTGATTTCTTATTCATACATGCTTTCCAAAAGTCATCTAACTTTTCAATCGTATCCGAACAACGATTCGATTTTTTTTTCTTTTTGCACTATAAAATGATTGATTGCTTACGTTTCCATCAAGAGGAAGAATAAACCAAAGGTTTTGCTAGTGAAGTTTAAGAAAAAGTTTAGCTTCACACGATTTCATCAGAAAAAATGCAATTCAGCCCTATCAATTTCTTGGAACAACTTGTGAGGGTGTGGGAGAAATCACTATCCATATTGAAAGGAAATCAAACAGGGTGGTCATTTCTCAAGAAAACATGCATCATTACATCCACACCTCTGAGACATTCCCATGAGAAAACTCAATTCACATTCGCGTACAAGAGGGCTTATGTTGTTTCCTGTAATACTCCCCTTCCTCTCAAAGGTTTTAATTCATTCAACTCATTCTTTTGATTGCTGTAATTTTGCATTTATAGACACTATATAAAAGCATTAAAAAATCTACACTTTCAGATATAGAACTATTAATGATCAGTTTTCTTATCTGCCAGAGGGGAATTAAATTTTCTGTTCCCCTTGAAAGTAAAATTTTTTTGCGTGAATAATGAAATTCGAGTTCACCTTAAAAGGTATTTTACATTAGGCGTGTTCATCTTAAAAGTGGTTTTTAAGTTTTATATCCGTATACAATAAGACGAGGTATCGAAAATTAGTTCACGAGGGTCGACTATATATATAAATATATATATGTATACATATATAAATATATATAAATATATATATATATATATATATATATATATATATATATATATATATATATATATATATATATATATATATATATGTATATATATATATATATATATATATATATATATATATATATAAAGACAGAAAAGACAAAATGGATAAAAGAAAAAGAGAGATCACCAAAGAAAATTAAGCTAAAGAAAATAAGCTTTAAGCACACATAGAACTCATAAAATAAGTTAAAAATATAGAGAAAACAAGAAAAGAAGATATAAAGATTTTTTAAAGGAGAAAAAAAATTATTAAAAAATATTCACAAATTTAAAAACTTAAAATTTTCTTTTAACAATTATTGTATTAATATGTTTTGCTTTGGCTTTATATTTATTTATATTATTTATTAATACAATATTAAAAAGCACAATTTTTTTCCGGATATAATCGTTTGAGCTGGTGACGAGATTATTTTTTTATCTTACAATTTTTTTTTTTTTTTTTGATTTTTGAAAAAAGTTTTTACATTTGTGAATGTCTTTTAAAAACAATTTTAAATTACTTTTTTCTCCTTTCTTTATACCTTTTTTCCTTGTTTTCTCTACATTTTTTACATTATATATATATATATATATATATATATATTAGTTTTCAGCCCTATACTCCTAGAAGTGTATGGACTATTTTATTTTATAGCCGCAGTTGAAGAGCCGACTAAAGAAGTAAATAAATATCGCAATAAGCTTTTTTAAATTTTCGATCCGATTCCAGCTGAGGTTAATTTTTATTTAGATTTGAAAAAGGAGGGATGAGTACTAATATAGTTTTATTCTCACCAAGAGACACAGAATTTTATGCAATATTCAGGCTATTATGTCCAGAAAAATAATCGACCCATTTAAAATTTACTTTTTAACTCAGAAAACTTTCCAAATAAAAATTTTATTTGCAGTGAAGAATTTAAGTTCATTTGTTCTATCTGCGTTATTACGTTGTTTTGAAAATTTGACTGTGTTTTGTTATTTGCTATTTACAAGTAAAAATGAAATAAATTTTTAGCCCTAATTGAACATGCAAAAATCAATTCAATGCAATTACTTTTTGTTCCACTGGTCAACGGACAAAAGAAATGGGTTTTCAGAATATAATATGATTTTTTCTAATAAATATATATAGTGATTGTTAGATTGATTAATATAAGTCCTTAGCGTTTAATGTTGAATTACTTTTGTAACTTTTATTATTACTTTTGTATTTTACTACATTTTTTAGCAAAGGGTGTTCAAAAACACTATTTTCCGTTTGTAATTCATTGTTGGTCCCTAATTCAATATGTCGGTGGTTATATAATATGTTTTAATGTATTGAATATGTTTTAGTGTATTGAATATGTTTTAATATTTTTTAACGTATTGAATATGTTTTAATATGTTTTAATGTATTGAATATGTTTTAATATGTTTTAATGTATTATAGGTTGCTCAATGTTGCTCAAACAGCGCAAAAAAGACTGATAGAACAGAGAGATAGCTCACACAAATGCCCGAAACAGGATTCGAACCCAGGATCTTCTTGGCACAAGGCCAATTCCAGTTAATAATCTCCCACAATACACTACGATGAGGTTCCGCAATTTGAGGAAACCTTTTTGTCATATATTTGAGAGTTCGCGTTTCGTTACAAACTAAGTGATTTCATGTCGAAATGATTTTCAAAATTAACTAAATATTGTTCAAAGATTGCTGAATCGTCAAATGTGAGAATTTTAATGTGGAGAAAACACTCCAGAAAAAAAAAAGATGTAATCTAGCTGATTTAATAAGAATATGAAAATATATCATTCTTGATAAAATAGGTCTAATATTGTTGTCAAAATGATTCATTCAAGTAATCGAAATCTTGATTAAATTCATAGCACGTGCTAATTAACAGTCTGTCAATGCCAGGGAAGGTAAAAAAAATTACTCTCAATATCTTTCCTTAATATTGTTATTAATACTCAATAAATTTTATCTGACGTAGAAAAATAACTGAATCATTCTTTCGTTAACTCGCATTAATATCAATTATGTATATCCAACTACACAAAGTTATTACTTTCTTTGTCGTGCAGAAATGAAGGAATAGTTCTAGATCAAGATAATTGGTGCCAACTATTTCCTCGACAACAAAACTTTTTAAAATAAATAAAACAAAATAAATAAATAAATAAATAAAAATTAAAAAAACTATGGATTACTAAGGATGTCTCTGTAAGTTTGTAAGATGCAAGTATGAATTAGATTTAATTTTCTCTATGTCAACTTATGGAGAATTACATGAACGTTAATTATTGTGTTACGAAAATATAATTTTTCTTCGTGTGAGAAAACCAAAATATTTAGTCCCGTCTGTTCACCATGCAAAAAAATTAATAAATATATAAAAAGTAAAAATAAAAATAAATAAATAAAAAATAAAAATAATAAAATAAAAATAAATAAATAAAAAATAAAAAAAAAAATAAAATAAAAATAAATAAATAAAAAATAAAAAAAATAAAAATTAATAAAAATAAATGAATAAAAAATAAAGAAATAAAAATAAAGAAAGAAATAAAAACTAAGAAGTTTTAAGGATGTCTTGGAGTTAAGAGTCCTAACTTTTCTTTTCCCTTCGCAACAATCATAAGGAAAAACTAATTGTTAGCGCAGAATTATTAAACATATTTTTCATACTTTTTTCATTATTTTGTATTAATTTAGATCAAATTAAGTGGTAATTATTATATTTAGCATTTTAATATTTTATAGTTATGAAATACAGCATTAAGCACCAGTGTCTTTTTCTGCTTAAAATACGACTTCCTAACACGGCTCACTTCTTAACAATAATTTTTCAAATTTGCACTTAGTTGCAGTTATTTAGATATAAAAGAAATAGTTATGTATCATTGAAATTTCTTTAATTTACAAAATCAATTATTGATAAATTTTTGAATATGAATGAAAAAAAAATTCAAACTACATTTTTTGGATTTTTTATTTTAGTACAAGTATAATTCCGATAATCTAACAGATTTTTTCGTAACTATTAAATTGTTTTTTATAATTAAAAATACCAATATATATTTTTGCTGGTAATTAGAGTGTCCGAAAAATACTTGTAAAGGACACATGAAAAAAAAACATGAAAAATAAAATACATGAAAAGGACACAGATGTCCTATCTGCGTCAAAGGGTTAAGGATGTCTTGGAGTTTGTTTTCTCAAAGATCTATGTCCATTTTAGTCAGTCTTAGCTTTGTCTAGTCTTAGTCAGCTGAATATCATATGGAGAAAGTCTTGTCTTGGATGTCTGGACTTATAAATTCTATGTATGGAGAATTATATGAAAGTTCATTTCTCTATCGTACGAAAATAATAGAATTTTTTTTATAAGGGCAGAACTCCGATAATTGGTCCCAATCTCAGCACGAAAAATAAGAAAAAATTAAATTGTTGAGGATGTTAAATTTAGTTAAATTTTGAAGTAATTAATCAAGAGAAAGTCTGGTCTTGGATGTCAGGACTTATTGATTCTACGTATGGAGAATTATATGAAAGTCCAATTCTCTGTCCTACAAAAATAATAGCACTTTTATTGTAAGGGCAAAACTACGATAATTAGTCCCAACCTCTGTACGAAACATAAGAAAAAATTAAATTGTTGAGGTTGCCTTAGAGTTAAATTCTACTTTCTTCATTTTCATATAAACATACATAAGCTTTAATTACTCTAAATTTTAGTCAACCTTAGTCTTGTCTAGTTTTAGTCAGCTTAGATATCATATGGAGAATGTCTTGTCTTCGATGTCTAGACTTTTATATTCTACCTAAGGAGTATTATATGAATGTAAATTTTTTGTCGTTCCAAAATAATTGAATTTTCCTTATAAGAGCAAAACCATGATAGTTGGTCCCCGACTGTTACCTCTGAAACAAAATATTAGAAAAAAAACTTTACATTTGATGCCTCAGAATTAAAATTTACTTTCATCTATTTCGTTTTAAAATATGAAAAATTATATGAGCGTGAATTTCATTGTGGTACAAAAATAATAGAATTTCTCTGGTAATGGCAAGACCATGATAGCTGCTCACGACTTTTCTTTCTGCTATAAAATATTGGGAGAAAAATTATACTATCTTTATGATGTCTTGAAGTCTGTTTCCCATTAGATTTAAGTCAGTTTTTGTCAGCCTCAGTCTTGTCTAGTCTTGATCAGCTAGATACCATATGGAGAAAGTCTTGTCTAGGATGTCTCAACTTTTAGATCCTACCTATGGAGAATTAAATGAAAGTTCATTATTTTGTCGTACAGAAATAATAGAATTTTTTTTGTAAGGGCAAAACCACGATAATAAGTCCCAACCTCTGCACGAAACATAAGAAAAAATTAAATTGCTGAGGATGCCTTGAAGTTAAATTCTACTTTCCACATTTTCATATTAACGTATAGACAATTATACGAACGTTATCTTCTTTGTTGCAGAAAAATAATGGAATTTCTCTTGTATGTACCAAGTGTTTAGAACTGTTCTCTCTGGGACAAAACAGTTGGAACAAAAACGTAAAATTATTTAGGATGTCTTGGAGTTAGATTCTACTTTTCCTATATTAACGTATGGAAAATTATCTGAAAGTTTGCTTACAATTTATTATGGCACTAATTTATCGAATGAAATATTTTTTGTTTTATATATTGAAATTTATTTTATGGAACTTAAATTACAAATTTAAATTTTTCAGGGTTGCTTTTTTAAAGCTAGTACATTGGCTTCTTCTTCCATCAGCAAGACAGCCTAGTACAGACTAGAGCAGTCCCAACTAGTCTCCATCTAGTTCGATCAGACACTAGGTTTCTCTATTCATTAATTCCCATGGTTTTGAGATCTTTTTCCACAAAATCAATCCATCTGGTGTTTAGTCCTTCCTTCTTTCGGTTGCTTCTAAACTTCCCAAAATAAAAGTTCGTTTGCTTGTAAACTTCCCTAAAGTAAATATTCGGTTGCTTGAAAACTTCCCACAAGTAAAAGTTCGGCTGCTTGTAAACTTTCCAAAAGTAAAAGTTCGCATGCTTGTAAACTTTTCTTCTTAAAAGGATCACCATCAAAGTTCTTGACCCAGCCATCTTATTCTATAGGATTTATCAACTGAAATTATGCTTGGTTGATTAAATTTTCTGTATAATTCATAATTGTACTGAGTCTGACAAACACCATTTTCTTTAACAGCTTTTTCTTTCAAATATTGGTAGTTACTTTTCCTCAGTTTTATTTAAAAACCAGCATTCGCTGCCATGAAGTAATACAGATAAAATTAGAGTATTATATAAATTAATTTTAGTTTTAATGGAAATGAGCTTTGATTTCAGTTGGTTTCTCAGTCCAAAATAATACTGATAAAACTCTTTGGGATTTCTGAACTGGTACATTGGTATCGGGAAGGTTTTTAACAACACTTAAACACTTACAAATTAAAATTAAATAGTTAAGTTCCATAAAATACATTTCAGAGAATAAAATGAAACGTTTTCAAAATTATTTACTAGTGTCTTAAAGAATTGACGTTTCTATTAGTTTCTATTCATTAACATAGGTTTTAAGAAAAATAGAATCAGACTCCAATAGAATCTTTTAATATAGACCGGGAAATATAAATTTTCAGTTAGTAGCCAGGGGCCAGTAGACTCTAATGACTTGGTAGCCACTTTTCCCTCAAACTCGGTGACCAATACCGATAGCTCCGATTTATTTAATAGCCAATTTTTATTTCTTACTTATTAAATTTTATTTAACAAAAATGTCCACTAAAAGTATTTTAAAGCAATAAAAAAATAATTCAACAATAAAAATAATATAAAAATATGAGAAAAATTTAGTTAAACATACTGACTTGACTTCACAGTGCTCAATGAGTAATAAAAAAAATTCGAAAAAAATTATTAGAAAAAGTGACAGGTTGTTTACATAATTTAAGTCGCCACTTTTTCTGCTAACTCGGCACGTGGCGAGTAGTTATTTTTAGGTCTATTTTAATTCGTCTTGCAGTTTCCTTACATCTGTCGACTTACATTGGTCTTTCTTACATTGACTTAAATTATAGCTTACAATGGTCGACAGCAACAGAATTAAGTTTTCCTTATCTTTAGAAAATTTCTAAGCTAATGTTCAATTTAATAAGATACTCATTTCCTCTTTTTTTCTGATAGCACCTTTTGAATTTAAAAATAGAGAGCAAATAAACGGAAGTTTTTTTTATTATTTTATCTCAAGTGACTGATTAAATGGCATGATTTTAATAAAAATAAAAACAAATTAAAATCAACAGATAAAGTTTATGTATTTCTGTAATTTATCATATTTTGTATCTTATCGTACAAAAAGTTATTTTAGATACAGACTAAGGGCACAATAAAGTTATACACGTGTGTATGACTAAAACCACTTCTTTTTTGATAAACATTCTCTTATCTTGGTTTTGCTTTATTAAGATAAATAATATAATCTTATCTGTAATTTAAGGCGGAAAAATTGTGGAGTGCTCACAATAGGTCGTTTTCGAAGGAAAATAACGAATTAAGACAAGAGTTTATTTCTTATTGATTAAAGTTTACAACTAAGAAAATCACTGTTCACAAAAAAAAAAAAAAATATTAAAAAAAAAAAAAATTAAAAAAAAAAAAAAAGAAAACTGAAACTCTTAGTAAAACGTTTTCAAACGGAAAAAGACTAAAGACAAGAGTTAATTCATTATTGATTAAATTTTAAAATTTTAATCGAAAACAAAAGAAAAACACAAAAAGGAGACTTTAATTTCAATTCACACAAAAATTTTACCCCCCCCCCCCAAAAAAAAGGAAAAAAATCAGAGAAAAAATTGGAATTCTCACTACAAAGTGTTTTTAAACGAAAAACGACGAATTAAGACAAGTGTTTATTCATCATTGATTAAATTTTACAATTTAAAAACAAAAACAAAAGAAAAACATAAGAATAAAACTTGAATTTTGTATCAAGCGAAAATTCCATCAATAAAGGAAAAAAAGGAAAAAAAGAAAGAACTGGAATTCATACTATAAAGTATTTTCAAACAAAAAAAAGACTAAGAAGAAGAGTTTATTTATTTTAGCTAAATTTTACAAAAGAAAAGCAGGAAAAGAAAACTTAAACTTCAATTTAAAGACCAAAAAAAGGAGAAAAGAATAGGACAACTGTCAGAGAGGTACATTGATTTAATTTTAGAATTTAAAAAGAAAACAGAAGAAAAACATAAAAAGGAAACTTTAACTTCAATTTAAACAAAAATTCAATCACAAAAAAAAAAAAAAAAAAAAAAAAAAAAACTGAAATTACCACAATAAAGTGTTTTTAAACGAAAAACGACTAATTAAGGCAAGATTGATTCATTATTAATTAAATTTTACAATTTAAAAAGAAAACAAAAGAAAAACATGAAATTTTTCTTTAACTTCGATTCAAACAAAAATTCAATCACTGAAGGTAAAAAAAAAAAAAAAAAAAAAAACTCGAAATTATACTATGAAGTTTTTTAAACGAAAAAAGACTAAAGACAAGAGTTTATTTATTCTTTGTCAAATTTTACAATTTAAAAAGAAAATAATAAAAAAATATAAAAAGGAAACTTTAACTCCACTTTAATCACTTAAAAAAAGAAAGAAAAACTGGAATTTTCACTATAAAGTTCTTAGCACTTCGCTGTAGAACAGTTTAATGAGAACCGATACCGTGCACTCTCGGTCCCTACGCAGGCTGATCAAAGTGGTCCACCACCAGCTTACTGACCGTAGCCAGTGATGCTTGACTTCGGTGTTCTACTGGCAACCGTGTCTTTATGATCAGTCCTCTGTGGGACAATTATAAAGGAGTTTTACGAAATAGTGTATACTTTTTCATTGCATTTTCCACTTTTTGTTTTATGGGGTTAATCCATGTGAACAGTTAACGGCTAAATTTTCATATCGAATTTGGATTAGCAAATTATTTTTGAAAATATCTAGAAAATTACTTGGCATATAATTTTGGCCTATTATTTTTAAAATCATAACAAATATTTCGTATCTTCCTACTTTCATTTTAAAAGCAATTATTATATAATATTTCGTATTTAAACTCTATTTCTCAGTGATATAAAATCCCTTATTTACGTTAGTGTTTATTTTCCGAATTTATTCTGCGACATTCACAATCTATCGACTATCTTCTTTCACTATAGCTTCCTAAAATAGAAAGTTTTCGCTTTTCAATCAATAGCTTTTCCACCGCAAAGCTCAATTCAGGAATTTAAAATAAGTGTAAGTATTCATTATTGAAAAGCTTTTAAAGGAAGCATTTCATGTAAGAAGGATTCTTGAAAGTATTTGCTACGTTTATTTTATTTAAAGAAGAATTCCGTGTAAGGATTCTTAAAATAATTTGCTGTGTTTACTCAAGAAGAATTTCATATAAGGATTCTTGAAATTATTTGCTGTTTACTTTATTAAAAGAAGAATTTCATGTGCGGATTTTTGAAATAATTTGTTGTCTTTACTTTATTAAAAGAAGATTTTCATGTGCGGATTTTTGAAATAATTTGTTGTCTTTACTTTATTAAAAGAAGAATTTCGTGTAAGGATTCTTGAAATAATTTGTTATCTTTACTTCATTAAAAGACGAATTCCGTGTAAGGATTCTTGAAATAATTTGCCTTGTTTACCTTATTAAACAAAAAATTTCTTGTAAGGGTTCGTGACATAATTTTCTGTATTTACTTTACAAAAGAAGAATTTCATTTAAGGATTCTTTGAAATAATTTACTATGTTTACTTTATTGAAAGAAGAATTTCATGTAAGGATTCTTGAAATAATTTGCTGTGTTTACTTTATAAAAGAATAATTTAATGTAAGGATTTTGAAATAATTTGCTACGCTTACTTTATTTAAAAGAAGAATTTCGGGTAAGGATTCTTGAAATAATTTGCTATGTTTGCTTTATTAAATTCATTTGCAAAAAGAAGGAACTCCGCTGCCATTGTGTCAGAGAATTTCGTGTAAGGATTCTTGAAATAATTTGCCGTGTTTACCTTATTAAACAAAAAATTTCATATAAGGATTCTTGAAATAATTTTCTGTATTTACTTTACAAAAGAAGAATTTCATGTAAGGATTTTTTGAAATAATTTATTATGTTTACTTTATTGAAAGAAGAATTTCATGTAAGGATTCTTGAAATAATTTGCTGTGTTTACTTTATAAAAGAATAATTTCATGTAAGGATTTTTGAAATAATTTGCTATGTTTACTTTATTAAAAGAAGAATTTCAGGTAAGGATTCTTGAAATAATTTGCTATGTTTGCTTCATTAAATTCATTTGCAAAAGAAAGAACTCCGCTGCTATTGTGTCAAAAAAAGACTGCATTATCTAGTCACATCACGAGATAAAGTCTGAACTATCCCCTTTATTCTCGAATGACTGAAGCTATAGCATGACCTCAAGTTTAGAATGGTATATAAGTATAGTAAAGTGGCTATTCGTTACTTGATAATATCCTTTTTATGCCACCTGGTGTAGTATTCCTGTCTCGAAAATGGTGCGAAACAAGAAGAAAGATGATGAAAATCATTGATTCAATAGGGAACTCATGGAATAGGCAATAACAAGATTCTAAAACTCGAACGATTTCTCAACTTAAGTTACGTTTATGAGATAATATGTGAAAAGACTTGGTATTCTCGGAATTTTTATTATTAGATTTCTACTTAAATTTGCAAGTAATATTTTATATTTGGATTAATAAGATTTTTACGAATTTCATAAATTCTAAGAATTCCTGTGCCATAAATCGATTCAAGAAAATTAGTATCATGGCAAAAATGAAGTGAAAACAGGTCACCCACTGTGAGGAGGTAAGCGGTAAGTTATAAACATACGAGAGTCAGATTCCCATACTTTTGCATTAGCATGCGCACATCACCTCTGCGCATCCTAACGCAAAAGTATGGTCATCCGTATGCCTCTTTCTCTCCGCTTGCCTGCTCAGTGTGTAGCCTGCCTAAGGATTGCCATGTTTTGAGCTCTAACTTAGTTTTTTATAACTTCAATCAAAATTAAATGGATTATCAAATTGAATGGTGAAAAGCACAAGTCCTATTGCAAACAGCACAAGTACAATGACAATATAGGATGACGTGCTTTCAAGCTTAGACGTAACATACAGAAGAGTCCTGGGCTTAAAAATAAACAAAAATTCTTACTACGAATTCATAAAAGTCGGGAAAAACAATTCGAATTGCAAGATATTCATTTTTTTTAACATCATTTTAAAGAATGTAATTTTAAATTGTGAAATACAAAATTTGAACAAAATCGGTCGAATTGTTCATATACGACATTTTTAAAAATTGATAACTTAGAAACTATTTGACCGATTGCACTCAAATTTTGCATTTAGTCATTTAAAATTACGTAATTTAAAATTTTGCATTTAGTCAAAATGAAGAAAAATTTTATATATCTTACAACTATCAAGTAAAATAAAAAATTGAATTATCCTTGTATAAACGAATTTTATAATTGTGAGCAAACATTTTTCAATTCGCTTAAAAAATTCACGAGATATGGTGACATTCGCGTACGGCTGCCTCCCACTTTTTGAGGGTCAAAAAATATATGTTATTTAGAGAAAACAAATTTTTGTGACTGATTTTGTAACTTAAAATATTGTCTGCGCTAATTAATTAGCGTATATGAGGCCAGGCTCTCGAACCATTAAGATTAAGACCTAGTGCGGGAAAATCCGATTATTGGATCAAAAGTAATTCAGGCTGTTACAATTCTTATTTTGCGCACTGTATAACAAATATACGAATTATTTAAAATTTGATTTCTCAGGAACTCTTCGATCCTCAAACTTGTCCTGTATTTTGGCATATAAAACTACATTCTTTAAAATGATCTAAAAATTTTTATATCTTACATTTATTAATTCAAAACAACAAAGAGTTATTAAAAATTATTTATTGTATGGAATTATCTTTGGATAAACGAATTTTATAATTGCGTGCAAACATTTTTGCATTCCCTTAAAATTTAAAGAGATATATTCGCAAAACGAATAATTAGCCTTAAGGAGTCCTAACTTTGGACAGCTCTACTGACCAAATTATTAAGACCAGATTGCTATTCACTATATTTTCTAGGTTCGCCGATAAGATAGGTATGTTCATCCAGAGAACGTAGGGTTTTGTGTCTCATTTCGGAACTTAAAGACGCCCGGTGGCTGAGCGGTAACGCTTTGCACTGTCGTGCCACAGGTCCCTGGTTCGATCCTCGGGCCGGGCAAGGTTGACTCAGCCTTTCATCCCTTCAGTGGGTCGATAAATGAGTACCAAGCAGGCTTGGGAACTAAACACTGGAGGTTCCGCGTTCGGCTGACCACCTGACCGGAACATCTGCTCCTGCACCCCAGAGCCCAAGGTCAAGAAAACTGAGATGGGCACAGTAGGCCTTGGCCCTTAAGCGCTGTCGCGCCGCTGAGTTTAGTTCGTAACTTAAAATCCTTTAAGATTGAGCCCTAATACGGGAAGATCAGATCAGTAGATCAAAAGTTATTCATGGTTGTCGTCCCCCCCCCTCTTTTTTGCTCACTTTTCTGTTAACATTGCCCCCACAATCTCTTTGTATGGGCAATGTTAACAGAAAATAATTTTAAAATACTATTTTTATGGTATAAAGTTGTACCAAAAGTTGAGAAGAATTAATTATTAGAATCTGGGTTTCATTAGGGTTAATATGCATTAATTGTAAAAAAAAAAAAAAAAAAAACCGCTTACATTAACTGTTATAAGCTAATATTTCAGTGAGAGAAGAACAGAAATCTTTCTGATCTGTATATTCCATAATTCTTTTAGAAATTCTATCTCCTTCTGATTTTTTTTCAAAATCACGGGCTTTGGGAGAACAAAAAACCCAAACTTGGATCCAGATATCCAAAAATGAGCCTGAGCTTATTTTTAGAGGAAACTCATTCATTTGTAAAGCATTCGACAAATATTATACAGTGGAACAGAATTCATTCATTACTTAAACATACAGTAATTTATTCATTATTTATATGAAATTTCATATATGTTTCTGCTCTTTTATAGATTTATCTAAAATCTACGGATGCGTAATACTTTTTCACAATAGCAATATAAATCTTATGTGAACAGCCCTCGCAATAATTTTGAAAAGTTTTACAAACATTAATGAAAGGTTTTATATAGTAGAGCAGACATATCTATGTTTATAGGGATTATTAAAACGTTTATTGAAATATTTTCGTTCATTTCTATTGTTGCAATTTTAATATGGTTAATTTTTACTTTAAAAAACATTTTTCTTTCAATTATAAATTATAAAACTTGTTTGATTATTAAATACTTTAATAAAATCAAGAAACATATAAGTAAAAATAATAAGGTAACACAAAATTTCATGGTAAAAAAAGTTCGTTTTTAACGCTAACAAAATCCATAATTCGTAATCTTAACATTACGGATTTAATTAACGTATAAATAAAAATTTTCCTCAAAATTTTATTTAAGTTCATCAATTTTTCAAATTTTACTTAATAACCTTTTAATACTTTTAATTAATTTACAAGAAATTTCTTTTAAAAGTAATTAACAAAAATAAATTAGCTTAAATTTCCTTTTACCAAAATATTTGCTTGTTTTCTTCCTTTTTAAGAGTATATAACTTTTAACTAGCACTTTAATGGAAGAATACTATTAGTTTGTTGCTCTAACTATTTTACGTCTACTTATAAATCATGCATGAAACAACTATAAAGCCTGTCTGGCCTATTGTAAACTTGACATTATAGCTTGTAGACACGAAACATTTACTTTCAACTTTAAGTTCACGTGTTTTTTTTCCTTTTTAATAAATTATTTTATTCTTTTACCTTAAAATATCTTATTTCTGTTGAAACTTTATTTATTTTTGCATTTTTCACTTTACTATAAAAGATATGAGTGACAACTAATTTGATTTTTTGTTCATAATTAAAATTTTGTCGGTGAACTTTTAAATCTTGACAAAATTCGAAATGCGTGTTTACGAAAATCGACGTAGCAATGAACTCTGTTTTTCAATCGCGTATTTTTTTAAACGTGTATTTTTTAAAACGTGTAAACGTGCATAACTAATAAATCCAAATATAAATTCGTATTATGATAACGTCCATTTGCATAAATCACTTTGTAAATTTTATAATATTAGTCTTTTTTAAAAAGACTTTAAAAGCTAAGAGTTGTTTTTACTAGGTTGCTACAGGCATTGTAAATTTAGTTGTAAATTCACATTATAGGAATTTAGAGTTTTAAAGCTCACTTTATTGCTTAAAGTTCTGAATGCGAAGACATTGCCTGAAAAGTTACATCTTTAATATATCTAGCCGCCCCCAGTGGAGAGGCTAACTGGGGGGGGGGGCATTTGTTCCCTGGTGTAGCCGTAGAGCGGAATCAAATACATGAAAAATGATTAAAAATAAATTCCGCTTTTCTCTTTCAAATAGCCCCAATTTAGTATAGGGGAGCCTCGATGACTCAGAGGATAGAGGGTTCGCCTTCCGATGAGTTAAACCGGGTTCGAATCCCAGCGATGGCTGTTCGATATGAATCCTCTTCCGTCTTGCACCGACCACAGCGCTGACGTGAAATATACTCTGTTACTGTTAGGGTTGTTACCAAAGATAATCGTTTTTAAAATTACTCAGTAGATGATACTACCTTCTTTTAATATTGCTTTCATGATTCGGTAAGTGGGAATAATCATTTTAAGAAACAACGATATGTGGGAATAATCATTTTGAAAAACAATCTTGAAATGAAAGATTACTTTTGAGGATTTTTGGATTTTTAAAAGGTGAGTACTTCTTTTTATGTTGTTCAGTCTGCTATCGACTTTGATTAATGAAGTTAATTAGTAAATAAAATGATTTAGTGAAGCTTTCCAAGTCCTTTTTTTCAAGGTGAGAATTATTTGAAAAGTGTTTCCAGATTTCACCACGTGGAGGTAGTTAGCATTAAAATCCTTCTTCATTTATTTATTTGTTTACGAATCCTAACAAATCATTATACATTATGACATAATTAGCATAATTACAATAATAATTCAATGCAAAAAAGGGTATTGCGAATCCTAACAAATCATAAACATAATTACATAATTATAATTACAAAAATAATGGCATACAAGAAGGATATTGCAAATCCTTACAAATCATAATACATTATTACATAATTAGCATAGTTACATAAATAAGGGAATACAAAAAAAAAAAAAAAGGATAGTTTTCATTGAAACTTAGAAAAGTTGTTCACTAAGTCATAAGAAAATTTTTGACAATCCCAGTGGACTGATCGTTAAGACACGGTTCCCAGAACATCACCGTAGTCAAGCATCACTGGCTGCGGTCAGTGTGCGGGAGGGAGACCACTTGGATCAGTCTGCGTAGGGACCGAGGGTGTGCGGTGTGGGTCCTCGTTAAACTGTTCTACCGTAAAGTGCTCGACTTCGCGTGCAGGTCGTTGGGCTACCGAAGCAGGGGTGCCATCCCCTTGACTGAGGATCAAAATTGTGATGGCTTGTCTTCGGATCATCCTCAGGGATGTTTTCTAGACCGTCACCAATAGCCCATTGTGCAGCTCTAGTGCGACGTAAATTAACTACAACAACAACAAAATCTTAATAATTTGGACGTTTAATTTGACACTTTATAATTTTTAAATATTTGATAATCCTTTAAAATTCTTGTTTTTCTGTCACTGGAAATAATAAATAAATTATTTAATAAACTAAGGAAACATTATAATTAAGGCAATTGTAACATGACCTTTGTAATAATAAAAAAAGGATGGAATGTGTATATTAAAATAGACGAACCGATTAGTTACAGAATCGGGAAGGGGCCGAAATGGAGGGTCAGAAATGTTATGAACCAAAATAGTATATATAGTATAAAATTATAGCTTTGCATTAAGTGCAAGACATTTAAACTATGGCTTTCTTATTTTTCCTTTCAATGGAGCTTCTAAAAACTCCCTAATGTAAAATAAAGTTTTCTTTTCAAAAAAAAAAATTTTTTTTTTTTCCTTCTTCTTGTGTTCATCAAAAAAAAAAAAAAAAAAGAAAGAAAAAAAATTTATAATAATAGTTCCAACCAGTATGACAACTATGTATAAGATTAATGCACCGACAATGGTGCAACGTATTTTCAGAACAGCTGATAAAGAAAACATTTAATGCAATATGACATTACAAACTAGAGACTATGACATCTAAAAATGATTTTTTACTTGACATTTTTTTAGTAAAATAAAAAAAATAATAACAATTTGTGTCGAAAGGGCGGTTTAGGACCGGCTTGATGAGTGAGCAAACGATTCTTTTTTCATATAACCTCTTTAATGCGTTTTAAGGGTTCATCCCCATTAAATGTTAGAAAAAGCAAACATTTCGGATCTTTTTATAAGATTTACGATCAGTAAATTTACTCGACCTTTCAGAGGAACGGTGTTGCGTAAATATCACAAGTTCTGGTTATTGTTTTAATGGGATGTACTTACAGATGTCACATGTCGAGGAATTTGTATCTTGTTTGGGTGGTTCAAAAATTTGACCTAAGATGTGTAAAATTTTTAAAAAAATATCATTTATATAATTTTCTTGGAAAACACGTAAGGTCAAAATATTGGACTTAAAACCTAC
The DNA here is from genome assembly GCF_982258835.1 of Parasteatoda tepidariorum. Classification (NCBI taxonomy): domain Eukaryota; kingdom Metazoa; phylum Arthropoda; class Arachnida; order Araneae; family Theridiidae; genus Parasteatoda; species Parasteatoda tepidariorum. Next base: position 44,433,538 of record NC_141766.1, read on the forward strand.
CCAATTTGTATAAAAAAATAAATTAATTAAAAAACTATGAAATAAATTAAAAAAAATATTTATTTATGGAGGAAAAACCCTGTAGGAAACACCTACCACCACTTATTTTATTTATTTTTTTTATTTTATTTTATTTATTTACTAATTTTATTTCAATCTATTTCATATATTATTGTATTCTTTTTAATGACATTTTGTTATGCTCTTAATTATATTGGTTCTTATATCTATGAATTTTTGTTCAGAAATAATCAAGTTTCGTTGTTATATGCTTAATTATTTGCCCCAAAAAATATAAAACGAGTTTAATGAAGCTCGCCAACTTTACTCATGATATGATTTTTTAATGTTTTCAAAATGACCCAAAAATTGAATTTTTTTTCTTGTTTTCTGTTACATAAGATTTTTTTGGGCAGATCTTAGAGACTTTTGTATCTCTGATATCAAGCCTAAAATCAGTTTTTCCCCCCAAGCACCAGTCTCTCTCTCTTTTTTTTTTTTTTTTTGGATTGACATTTTTAGTCTATTTTTTTGTCGAAATATACAAGTCCAAAAGCATTATATTAACAGTTTCCAGAAATTAACAAAAGTAGTTTCTAAGAAATCGAAAAAGAAAAGAAAAGAAAGAAGCAGCAAAAAATTGACCGTGAAAGTTTAATGCATTTCAAATATTTCAGCGTAAAAAAAAAAAAAAAAAAAAAAAAAAAATTGCCCTGCGCTCAGTTACAATTTAAATTCTGAAGTCTGAAACAATTCAACAAGTTTAAAAATTAGAGCAAAATTTTTATTCTGGTCTTGATTTATTTGGTCATTGATTTTAGTCTCTTTAATTCCTGCTTTCTCTAGTAAAGTTGGTAAAGGTTTAAATGCATTTATGCCTAATGCACTAATGTATTTATTGTCACAAAAACGATGAAATTTCTTTTCTCTCGTTGGCAACGAAAAGCTGAGCAAACTGAGCTATAAGTTGGATAAAAATGAAGTTTCTAATAAGCACACGTTTCATATAGACAAACTGTTCCATTTTTATTTTTAATTATGTTTATTAATTTACGCAGATGAATTCTGCTGATCAAATAGACTTTCATTTTTAACAGATTTCATCTACGATCTACGAAAATGGCTAAAATAATTAATAAAGGTGCAATTTGATTAACACTTTATTGTTGTTGTTGCTAAGAGTCATCTTTCATCGCCATTTTGGATTTAGATAAAAAAATTTATTTTTGTTTTCTCTTTGTTTTTTGTTCTTAGCAAACTTTTGATGTTAGTCTATTATTACACTATATATTTAAAAAAAGGTGGAAAAAAGGGCTTTTCTTTTTTGTTAGGAAAAATCCCGTTGGATAGCGTTTAGAACTTTTATGAATGCTTCTCAAAAAATTAAATAAATCGATAAACTAATCGTTTTGTAGTTTTGGGATTGATAATTTAATACTTAACATTTGGATGTGTTTAGTTTTTTCGAAATTTATTTTTATTTTTAAGTGTCAAAAGCCGATTTGGATGATGAAGCGAATGATTCTTTTAACAGTATTTTTCGAAGCACTTTCGTCAAGGAAAATAAAAAAGTCAAGCTTCTGCTTGACTTTTTTATTTTCCCTTAAAAGGTCACTTTACATTTGAGGAGAATCTTTAATTCAAAACACTCTATATATACCATGTAGTAGTGAAGAATTATTTGTGCATTAGAACAATTTACTTAAACACTTTAAAAGTCATAAAACTTTTTTAAAAATTGCCTATTTGGCGAGATTTTTCCACATGAAAATTATCAAAATCGAAGAATAATTCTCAATTTCTGCAAATTTTTATGAGCCCAGATATCGAGAACTACAGCAACTACGGATTCTCCTCAGTTTCAGAAAATATTTTCTCTGTGGTATGAAGGATAATGAATAATTATTTTAATAAATTAAAATTAATTGAATTTAGTCTACCACAAAACGCAAGTAGTTTAAACAGAAACATTTGGGGTCATAGAGACGAATGCTTAAATTCTAAAGGTCTAATAATTTTTTTTTTTTGAATTTAAAGAAATTTTGTATTAGTTCACTACTACTGAAAATTATATATATATATCACAAACGATTTCATTTTCATTGGACTGTGGTTTCTTTTCATATTGACGTTTTGCGCCATTTTAGCGTAGATAAGATAAATTTAACCTAACAGTCATGAATTACTTAACCTAACAGTCATGAATAACTTGTCCTATGAGTCATGAACAACTCTCTCTGGCTCAGGTGACAGAACGTTTGCATTCCAATGAGATGAACCGGGTTCGAATCCCAGTGATGGTTGATCTATGCGAATTCCGCACCCGGCTCTCACCAAGCACTGTGCTGACGTAAAATATCCTCAGTGGTATTTTACAGATCATGGGCTAGAGTCCCCTTGTCGTTAGGCTAACCAGGGGGAGGATTTCATGGGTTTCCTCTCCGTGTAACGCAAATGAGAGTTAGTTCCATCAAAGTACACCGCGAAGATATATTTTTCCCAATATTTGATCCAGGAGTTCCCTTGTCTTCTGAATTAGGTTCAAAATTACAAGACTACTGAGTTGAACATTAGTAGTAGTAAACCCGAAATTGGGTCCGTTGTTCAACGGCGGTTATAAAATAAAATAAAATAACTTAAGCTAACTGTTATGAATAAGATTTAATGTAAATTTCTCAAAAATATAGATATTTTTCAAAAATCAGAAACGACAAATGTATAGTATTACGTTACCATTTTGATTTCTGATTTGTATTAGTACAATTTTTTCTGAAATACCGAGTGCTATTTTCTCGGCGACGACTTGGTATTGTGCTTGTTTCGAAAGAAACTGCCGTGTAGAATAAATAATTCTATTTTCATTTATGAAAATTAATTATTAATAATTAGGAGGGTATTGAACTTTTCTCTCTCTCCCCCTCCCCCCCACATCCTTTTGACTGTCGAGTTCAAAATCAAAGGAAAGACCTCATGACCCTGGTAGTAGAAACCCTCTAGCACATAAAGAGTATAACATCACCAGCAAAAAAAAAAGAAGAGAAAAAGGCCAAAAAAAAAAAAAAAAAAGAAAAAAAAAAAAGAGCTTCCATCAAGTGAAGAAAAAATTGCTAGCAGAAAAAACCGAAAACAAGTAAAAATTGAGGATTTAAAAAAAAACAAAAAAAAAAAACTTTTTCACTTTTTTTATGAAAAATAAAGAATTGTCTCCCATTCGTTTAAATTTGATACCATAAAAAGACAATTACTTAGTGTTCATTTTTCTGGGTTATTGTTTAATTTGTCTTTGAAGTATCTAAGATGGTATGGTAACGAAATTACATTTTAAAGAAACTGTAAATGGCACAAATCAGAACATTAATTACAATTCCGTTAATTTTGTTTTCCTTCACATAAAAATATTTTATTTTAATTTTATCGTCTGCAAGTTAAATCTTTCTTTCTGATTTTTTTAAATTGGATTTTGTATGAGCTTCTGTTTTTTCTCCTTTCGGGTAAAGCTAAAAAATAATTGGATAAAATTAAAATTAAATTTAAACAGTATAAAGTTTTTATATACAACTTTATTAAAAATTGTACAAAGATATGTTAAATTTTTGTACAATGTACAATAAATTTGTACAATGCATGTTAAATTTTTAATCTTGGCATCTTGATTTACACGTGAAAATGATTTTGATTGATGGATATCTTGAAAAATGATTCAATAACTCGATTGATTGATCAATCGTTTTTGTGACTGAATGAATTTGTTATTAAATGATAGAAAATATATTATTTAGGAGTATGGGTTTGTTCCGAAGTTACTTCACAGCTGCAAGATTTAGAATATTTGTTTTTGGTGCTGCCATCATGTGGCTAATATTAAAGGCTTGAAATGAAAGATTTTTTCTATCGAATTATTGAAGAAATGAATTTTTAATTCACCTTGATACAAAAATCAAATAAAGCTTGCAATAGAGTAGTTAAAAAAATACAATTCAACACAGATATTGTGTTTTTGTTTTTAGAATAGAAAAAAAAGCTGCACTGGATAAAAACTTTTTCTAATTGTTGTTTAGTTAAGAAAATATTTGCGATCTTAATACCTTAAACATGGAGATGATCTTTATGCATCATTATTCACTATAACGACTTGAGGATTTCATTTTCAAATAAATCAAACTATATTATTTTAAAGTATGTGTCTGTTCCGAATTTACAGCGCTGACCTACTAGCCTCAGTTTATTTATTTTCTTTATTTTTTTTTCTTGGGGGGGGGGGGGGTTCTATGCTGTAGCTAATACCACAGGTTTAAAATGAGCTTTATTTTATCTCTAATTACTATGGAAATTTTTTTTGATTCCCATTAATAAGGAAATTTAAAGACAATGGTCAAAAAGTACAATTAAACTGATTTAATGTGTTTGGTTGTTTCCTAAACAAAATATGTGGTAGATCAGAAGATCAATAACTTTAATTGGCCAATTGTTACTTCATTTATAAAGTAAGTGTGATAATTTTAATGCATCAACCATGAAATGATGATTTCAATGTGGTTATGATGATTGAATGACTTCGTTTTCCCGAAGGAATCAAAATATTTCATTTTGGACTCAGTGTATCAGTTTCTGGTGCTGCCATCATGTGGCTAATATCAAAGGCTTAAACTGAGCAATATTTTTTAATCTAATGCTGTTTTTCTTTTTCTTTTTTTCCTTTTTTGTAGAAATATCTAAATTTTAATTTAGATCTAGAAAGTTTAAAAACAACTTTTTTCTGCCCTTTCATGATAAGGGTTTAAAACTTATTTTTAAAATTATAGAGATGAAAGCATTTTTAAACAAAAATGACAGGTAATAGGAGCACCATCTAGTTTCCATATTTAAAACTAATATTAAGCTTCATTTGTATTTCTCTGCTCCGTTTCTCAGTGATTAGAATGATGTAACCCATACCTGCCAACTCTTCCGGATTTTCCGGAAGATTTTGTTTTCATATTTAAAGTGGTAGTAAATATATACTATTTTTTCTCTTACAAACTTAATTTTTAAATGATTTTGATCACCACTATTCTTACAAAAATTAAGCACATATATTAATATGCGTTACTATCATGGTTGTCAACTTAAGTTTGCTTATATAAAACGTATTTGTTTGCTTAAAATTGAAGTTTCAATTCCATTTTAATACCACTGGGAAGAATGATAATGGAAGGGATTAAAAGTTGGCAGGTATGATGTAACCGAAATAAAATGTTAGTTGTAGTTTCTCTGCATTGTATTCATTATCATGCAACAATAATTAAATAGTTCCAGGCATACAGAAAATATGATTTTTATTTTTATTATTTTAATTTTGTGATTTTATTTTATGATTTTAGAAAAAGTAGGCAAAATTTTGAAAATTAAAAATTATTGACAATAAATTTTTTAAAAAATTTTTTTAAATAATTTTTTTGCTTTAAGATTTGAGGAAAGTCAATACAAGTTCTAAAAATAATCAAACGCTGTTTCTCCTACACTAATATTCTAATAAAGTGATCCCTTTACTTTCTAATTTTTCAAAAAGGTTTTGTTCTATCAAATACTAATCATCAATATATCATACTATATATTTGTTACGTGCAAATATATATATATATATATATATATATATATATATATATAATATATATATATATATATATATATATATATATATATATATATATATATATATATATATATATATATATATATATATATATATATATATATATATATATATATATATATATATATATATATATATATATATATATATATATATATATATATATATATATATATATATATATATATATATATATATATATATATATATATATATATACATATATATATATATATATATATATATATATATATATATATATATATATATATATATATATATATATATATATATATATATATATATATATATATATATATATATATATATATATATATATATATACATATATATATGTATGGTAGAGGCCTCTCAAGCGTTTATATTTTTGTCTAAAACTGATGATGTATGTACCTCTTGAATAATATAAATGTAAGAAATATAAAAATATCTAAATCTTAGAATCTTTGTAAATTTGAGAGCTTTGCTAATGCAAGTATTTTTAGAAACCAGGTATTTTTGTGACATGTCAAAATGACATGGTGCCATAAGCTCTGAATTTTAGCCATAAATTTTTTTCTCAAATGGCAATAGTATGTTTAATTTTACCGAGATTAATGTAGCTAAATTTATTTAATGTTACGTGGTACACTTTAACAATTATTTTCATTATCTGTTACCGCGAAACTTATTTATTTAGGACCTATGTATTTTATTAGAGTATCAATTCTTTAATTGCAGATAAACATTCAGCATTTAAGCCGTAACTTGAAAGAAAAAAATGTTAGTTGTACGTCGAATTTTATAGAGAAAAATATGAATAAATTGTTACCTTAACAAACACAATGAAATTAATTATAAATTCATATTTTATGCAAGTATCAATATTTGAAATTATGCCATACATTTTGCATTTGAGCGGTTATTTTTTTTCCTCCTAAAATTGCAGTAGAATTTACGGGTATTAGAAGAATCTTATAGGTCGTTTTAATGAGGGAAATATTAATAAATTTTTAAGGAATTAAGAAAAAATTTCAAAATTAATTTTACACATTTTCCCCTTGATTCCTACATTTTCAATTCTTAGAAATTTTATACGAGCTTCAAACTTTATAATAGGTCTATAAGCTTTGTATTTAAGCTGCAATTTATTTCCATACTAATAGTAGATTGTTGAGTTTTTTTGAGGGAGAAGTCTTAATATTTGTAATGCAAAGGGCACTTGAAAACTTAACTTTGAAAATTTGAATCGTTAAATTTTCTCGAACATGTATTTTTTTTTCAATTACAAATTATTTATTTTTTTTACAAGAATAGCAATCTTTATAATGAAATACTCTTTTGCCATTTAACTTATTTTTTTCTTCAAAATTTGTAGCATAATGTCTAGTTTTTAGAAAAATGTATATTTCAGACAGATTTATGTGACATGACGAAATGTCACGGTACTATAATCTCTGAATTTTAGCAATTTTTTTTTCTCACTATTGGCAATAGTATGTAGCTAAATTTTTTAATGTTATGAGGTACATTTTAAAAATCATTTTCTCAAATTGGTATCACAAAACTTATGTGTTTAGGATCTACATATTTTTGAAGTGTCAATCTTTAGATATTTCACACGAGTTCACACTTTAAAATGAAGCTTATACTTTTGCCATATAGGGTAAACTAACTAGTGAAGGAACACTTAAGCTTCACTTGCCTTTTAAAAAATCATATTAATTTCAAAATTCGTAATTTTAGTGAAATGGCAGTGTCAACATATTTGTTACTAATTGCAAATTATGTAAAAAAAATTGTAGAGAACTTACATAATATTGTTTTAAAGTTTTGGAGGTTCAAATAACAAGTAGTAAGAAGATCAAGTGAAGGAACAGCTCTTACCAATGAATGAACACCCAGTAAAGGAACACTTAACTTTGGTTATTTTTTAATGCTCTTTATGAATTTATAAGTCATACAAATATTTAAAAACAAACCTATTCGTGAAATTATAACATATAAATACTTGGAAAATGTTAACTTTTTTTTGTAATCATGAATTGAAAATTAAAGTGTCAACATATTAACACATACTGTTCATTCACTGGGAAATCTATGCCCAGTAAAGGAACATGCCTGCTCCCTCACTGGTTAGAAGTTGTTTTTCGTATTTTTAACATACTTTTGATGCGGAACATCACTAAAGGTACAAGAAAATTAAAGTTTATCTTTTGTTTTCATTAACTTAGAAAAAAACCTAGTGAATGAACACTTGTTCCTTCACTGGTTTTTCATCGTTTGGTGATCCAGTGAATAAACACCCCCTTATCTCTGTACTTTATTATGCTATGATGCTTTAAAAAATAAAACGTAACTTCAATAACTACATTTTGAATTCTCTTTTTCACAGTTTGAAAAATAAAACTATTGCATGCAATTAATTCCACTTCAAACATATAAATACAAACACTCACCTTATAATTTTTTCAAAGAAACAAGGTGTTGCAGAGATAATAACAAATTCAAAAAATTTTCCAGAGAAGTCTACCAGGTAATCCGATAACGAGTCTACCAGTCTTGACCAGGTAATCCAAAACATTGGTAGATGACTTCCTATTGTTTGGTAGTAACCTATTGTTACCAATCAATCTAAAGAAAATCTTTCAAATTCTTATTTTTAATCAATATATATTAAATGTTCCTTCACTGGGTAGTGTTCCTTCACTGGTTGGTTTACCCTAACTGCTATTTTTTTTAAAAAAAATTGCAGTATGTCTAGCAGTATTTAGAAGAATGATTATGTAGTGAGTAGTTTAAGCTTTATTGAGGAAAATATAGCTAAATTTTTAACGTTTTCAAGACACTTTAAAAATTGATTTCTCAAATTAGTGCACTGAGAAGTATAATCTTAGATCATAAATATATTTTGTAAGCGTCAATCCAAAATCTAAATGAAAAGGAGCAAAAAGTTTACCTTTATATTTAAATTTTTAGAATTGTAATTACTGAAAAATTTCGAACTATTAAAGAGCATTGATCTAATATAATTATTTAAAGTTTAAAGTTGAATAAATTTAATTAAATAATTGGAAGTTGAGAATTTTTTTTATTGGGGTTAATTGAGAAGAAATGTATTAAAAAAGCTTGAATGAAATGAATGAAAATCTAATGAAAGTCGAATGTCTAATAATCTAATGAAAGTCTAATGTCTAATGAAAAATCTAATGAAAGTCTAATGTCTAATGAAAATATAATGAAAGTCTATTGTCTAATGAAAATCTTATGAAAGTTTAATGCAATTAATAAGAAGGCAAGAACAACACGTTCTATTGGTTTTATTTTTATGTTTATTAATAAGCATCATGCCTAATAAACATAAAAAAATTTATCGATTACATTTCATACAGATAATTAGCAGAAGACATCAAGACAATTAAAAGTCATTTGTCACACAATCTAAATCATCTCAAAGGATATTGTCGAAAAATATTTAAATATTGTTTTTAACATAAATAAAGACTTATTTAAATACAACTTTGTTTAAACAATTGTATTAATTGTTCAGAGGCTTAAATTTGGCACAAATTTGAGCCCATAAGAGATAAAACTTTAGAGAAGGGGAACACAGTTCCAATAATAAATGAATACAATTATCACAATACGAAAAAAATATGCATTTATTAGAAAGCATCAAGGAATTAAAATGAATTAAGTTAAGTAACCCAAATATGGGCAGTGCATCTAATATGATCACTACTGTAAAGTATGTTTAATTGCTTGTTTTGAATGTAGATGGCAGTAAATACGCTTTAAGCAATGCAAATAAGCTGAAGTAGTAACATGAGTCTTCCGTTTTTGCAATTAAATACTACGTAGCAAAGCAACAAAAATATTTTGTTGGTAGTAAACTTTGTTCTTCGAAATTTAAAATATAAGTATGTCTTTTTTACTAAAAAAGCTCTTGTCTTGACCATTAAACATTATTGGGAGAACTAAGGTGAATTCTTTATCTTCTAAATAGTCTTGTCACGAATTTTGAATTTGTAACCATGTACAACTATTTTCAATAAAGTAAAAATGGTCATCGGACCTGTTATGGGCACTAAAAGGATTCCTAATTTGGTTACTGTGAGAAACCTGTTGCCTTATTGAAACCAGCTGCCATATTGAAATTAGCTGCCATATTGAAACTAGCTGACTGATTTGAAACCACTACCCGTTTAAACCACTTCCCAAGTTGAAAATAGCTGCCATATCGAAATCAGCTGCCATGTTCAAACTAGTTGCCGTGTCGAAACCAGCTGCCAAGTCTAAGCCTATGACATAAGTAATAACTGTTGAAGAATAAACTGTTCAAACTAGCTTCCGTGTCGAAACCAGCTGCTAAATCTAAACCCAATGACATATGTAATAGCTGTTGAAGTACAAACTGTTCAAACTAGCTGCCGTGTCGAAACCAGCTGCCAAGTGTAAACTCAATGACATAAGTAATAACTGTTGAAGTACAAACTGTTCAAACTAGCTGCCGTGTCGAAACCAGCTGCCAAGTCTAAACCCATGACATAAGTAATAGCTGTTAAAGTTCAAAAATGTTCAAACTAGCTGCCGTGTCGAAACCAGCTGCCAAGTCTAAACCTAATGACATAAGTAATAACTGTTGAAGTACACACTGCTCAAACTAGCTGCCGTGTCGAAACCAGCTGCCAAGTCTAAACCCAATGACATAAGTAATAACTGTTGCAGTTCTAAAGAGTCTTGTTTTTGTGCTATTGTGTTCAGTTTTTTCTAGAAAAACACTAAGACATGGTTGTGTGCAATGTGTGCTGCGTTTGGGTGAAGGAAGAGTGTTTTGGCCTTAGAAGAAAAAAAAAATTCTATATTTTGTAGGTCAATGATGTCAAGATTCAGAATAAGGACTAAAGATTTTCTTTGGCAAGAAAAATACATTAAACAATTTTCAACTTTTTGTCTTCTACAAAAAATAGAATAATGAAAAAAAAAATACATAGGGGCCCATATTTGGGTCGCTTTCCTTTTATTAAGTTTTCTAATACTCAGATTTAAAATTAAAATTTTTTTTTTATTACATCAACTTTTGTTAAAAAGTAATAAAAACAGCACTAGTTCAAAAAAGTAATAAATAAAACTAAAAAGCCTTTTAATAAAGAATAAAAAGTTATCTGTACACAAGTTACTTTCTATTCTATTTCACCAATAATAGATTCTATCAAAGTTATTTTAGCAAATTCATCACAGACATTTAAGTACATTTCAAAGTTTAAAGAAAAATTCACTTTAGTCGAAATTAAAATTGGGCATTCTGAACCAAAAATATGCAAAATATATTATATAAGATGCTTTATAATCATCACTTTTAATATATTTCTATAGAATTCTTGTTAAAAACGGAGTTATTAGAACTTATACCTTACTGCATCGATGAGCCACTTGTAGATGCGTGCCACGGTGTGCCATGGCACAGTGGCACGTGAAATTGGAAGCAAAAGAAGCAATAATTTCACCTCCAAGATTTTAGTCGAAACTGGTAGCAACACTGCGACTCAATTTTATAAATAATTTTTTACCAAGCCTGCAAAATTTGTCTCTGTTTTACACGATTGGGCTGTACGAATTTGGCTTATACGATTTCGCTGTAGAATATTATTGTAGGTCTGGATCGACCAATAATCGTGACCTATTTTTTCTATCATGGACATAATAAAATCAAACTATTTCTTAAAGAATTTGCCGAAAAAATAACCAAATTCAAAATTTATATATTAATTTTAAATGATTAATTATTATTTAGATTAAATAATTCCTAACTGGAGCATCTGCTCCTGATCCCCAGAGCCCAAGGTCAAGAAAACTGAGACAGGCACAGTAGGCCTTTTCCCTCTATGGGCTGTCGCTCCACTGAATTTAGTAGTAGTAGTTCAGTTTAGTTGATTAAATAATTCAAGTTTTACTATTCTTATTTATATTCACGCTGACTGAGCATTTAAAAATGTTTATTGAAAATATTTCTGAAGTTTACATTTTTATTTAATTTATATTACTTTTTTTAAATTTCTACTATTCAGACTTACATAAATAAAATGTGCTATAAGCGTATAAAAGTTGTAAAGGGCATGTATATATTTTCTTCCGACAATAGCTCTCTTCCAAAAAATGTTGGTTACCCGTAACTTACGGCAAACCAGCAGTTAATTTGCAATATCAGAAAGCACCGTTAGTGGATATAACCGTGTGGGTTGAGAAAGATGTTATATATTTTCGTTGTTAATTAATTTTGAATATAAATAATTTTAAATTAGATTTTAAAAGAAATTCTTTTACCATTTTTTTCACTAACTTCTTCGAGCTTTCTATTTAAAATTTGCTGCCATTCAAATGCCAGTCTTTTAGTTTCATCCTATTAATAAGTGGTTTTGATGATTATTATCTTAAGTTTACTGAGATTGAAATGGTTGATAATTCCTCAGATACTGATAGCTTTTTTATTCTTTTGATATTTAAATGTAGATTTGCGACCCCTAAAGTGTAGATTTGAATGACTTCATTTTTGACAAGAATTGAAAAAAAAAAAAAACTTTTTTAAGGGGGGTGAATATGGAACATCTTTTATATTACACTTTACTTTTTTGAGACTAAAATCTTAAAATGAGACGGTTTTACAAAATATTAGCAAAAGTTATTAATGGGTGATACACAAAATTAATTTACAATTAATCTGTTGAATTCACAATAAAAATTTCGTATATCGCTGTTGCTGATTACTAAATATTCATTTTGCTGATTATGATATAAAAATTTTATATATTTAAAATTTATTAAATAAATTAATAATAAATTATTTTCATTTCAAATAATTTGATACGATTTGATAATTAAGCTTCATTAAATTGTTTTAAAATGAAGCATATAGACGCTCAATAACTAATTTTGCACACTTTAAAAGTTTGCGAATCACTGCTGCATCTTAATTTTTTAATCTGAGACTAATATTTTATTTATTGAAGTATATATCTCAATTTCTAAATTTATGAAAAGTATATTATGCACTGTTAGAAATTTCTTGGAAAAAACCAAGTTACTTATTTGCTATTTTACCATATTCAATCACTACAGTCAAATAACCATAAAAAGATGTTATTGAAACTATTATGAGTAAGAAAAATTGTTTACTGACCGTTTTCCCCTTATACAGTTAAACAACGAGAATTTTAATAGTGCTCACTAAGTCCACAATGTGAAGCCACTTGCTTCTTTGCAGTTGGGTGCTCACTGTAGCCGAGAGGGCTAATCTGTCACTTTCATGACGAACTGTACAGCGTTCGCATCACAGCTTTGACATTTCTTCAACAAATGAAGAGTTTCCAGTGTCCTGCTCTCCCCAATTGGTGACCCTGAACTATTAGAAAAGTAAACTCGCATTCACGCATAGATGCTTGGCACAAAAGAATATAATATTTCCTAATTCTTACGATAGATGGCACCATCACAAACACTTCTTAAGCCACATTCATTTGGCAAAACACAACTCAACCACATTTGAACTCCATGCTCATTACCTAACGAAAAGCCTAACATAACCTCACTCTTAAGCCTAACATAACCTCACTCCTAAGCCTAGTTACATTTCATTTTTATGGTTTTTTAACTATACCAGTTGTTAAAAGTTTCAAAACCTAAAAGAAATGTTCCTAACTGTAAACTTTAAGGTTAATTGGATGGTCAGACTGTTGTCTGTAATTTCACCATAATTTCAGAATGAAAATTCTAACAGTGTACCAATTTAGATGATTAATTTTAACGTACTAGGTATTATACCAATTAACTGCATTATTTACTGATTAATTTTAATATACAGATTACACCATTAAATGTAAACTTATATAAATTAGTTTTGATTTGTTTTAGCAAGTGAAGCATTAAATATTTTTCTTAACTTAATAAGTCTCGAGTTTTCAGACAACAATATATATATTTTTATGAAACACCAAGACATATTTCAGGGAATCTAAACAAAATTTAAATACATTGTAAACTTTAGGAAAATGTGTTAAATTGAGCTATAATTAACTAATCAACACATTCAATATCACAAGATCAATTTTAAAAATATTTAGGTAAAAGTATTAATAACAACAATGGGGCATACATAACATGCTTGTCAATTACATCAAATTAATAAAAAGATATCAAAACAAAAAATCAAAATCGAATACACTATATATGCCAAGCTTAAGTAATATCAGGAATATGAATGATAAAAATACAAATGTTTCTTTGATTGGATCAAGTTCTTGTTCTGTAGCAGGAGGGGGGTTTCGATTTGGAGTAATTGGAGCACATTCCGGAATTTCAAATTCACTTCTTGGATATTCTTCCAAACTGTCATTTAACTGAAATAAATTAAAAAGTAACTATTGTAATATATTTTAATGATGTGATAAATATATTTTAGTGCTTTTAATATTAAAAACAAATAAATTAATAGCAAGTATTATAAAAAAAGGAAATCGTTTGACTCTAACAAATTTGTTTTGTATATTTTAAGTAAGTATAACGCATCATTAAATATTTATTTTTTAAATTAAGTAATATTTCTTTCGATGAAATATTATTTAATTTATAAAATAAATATATAATGATGAAATATTAACAAGTCGAAGTAATCACAAATGATTATTTATAGTGAGCTAAATAAAAAAATTTTTGGTATAATAAAAATACAATTCTGAATTGTTAGAAAAAATTCCGAAAATTTTAAATTCACTCCATGGACATTTTTCCATACTGTCATTTAACAAAAATAAATTAAAAAGAAACTATTGTAATGTATTTCAAAGAGGTAATAAATATTTATTTTATAATAGTTATAATATTAAAAACAAATAAATTTATTGTTCTTGAAAATATGAAACTGATAACTAACAAAGTAATTGTGCACATTTTAAAAATGTATAAAGTATCATTATATTTTATTTTTTCTAAATTTAAGAAACATTTAGTTGTTGAAACGTTAACAAGATCAAAACAATCACAAATGATTATTTATATTCTGCCAATTTAAATAATTTTTGGTATAACAAGAATACAATTTTAAGTTGTAGGAGAAAATTCCGAAATTTTTAAATTCCCTCCTTAGATATTGTCCACTGTCATTTAACTAAAATAAATTAAAAAGTACCTATCGTAATGTATTTTAAAGAGGTGATAATAATTTATTCTGTAATACATAGTTTTAATATTAAAAAAATGAATTAATAGTAAGTTCTTAAAACAATGAAACGGATAATTAACAAAGTAATTTTGTACATTTTAAAAAAATATAAAGCATCATTGTATTTTATCTTTTCAAAATTTACGTAATATTTCATTTGTTGAAACGTTAAAAAGATTGAAACAATCAAAAATGATTATTTACATTATACCAATTAAGATGATTTTTGGTATAATCAAAATACGATTCTGAGTTGTTGGAGAAAATTCCGGGATTTTCAAATTCACTCCTTAGATATTCTTCCACACTGTCATTTAACTAAAATGAATTAAAACATTACCTTTAAAACAAATATTAAAGAGGTGAATATATATTTTGTAATAATTTTATGATACTGAAAATAAATGAATTTAAACTAAAAATATTTGCATGGCTACTTCATAAAAACTGGAGCTAATAGAATCAAATAAAATAAACTTGTTAAAAAGATAGAAATAATCATTACGTTTTATTTTATAAATTTAAGTAGTATTTAAATTTTTGAAGAATTAAAAAGTTCGAAAAACATAACAATCATAAAAGATCAAGCGCATTATCCAAATTAATCTGATTAATAGTATTATACTAATTTAGATGATTAGTTGTATTATAAGAATTAAGATGATTAGTTGTATTATAAGAATTAAGATGATTATTTACATTATGCTGATGAAGATTATTTGTCATAAAAAAGTGCAATTTTGAGTAGTTGGAACCCATTCCGGAATTTTAAATTCACTCCATGTTTAAAAAATAAATAAAAAATAAAAAAGTTCGAAACAATAACAAACAATCATGAAAGATCATGTGCACTTTACAAATTAAGATGAGTAACAGTATTATACCAATTTAAATGATAAGTTGTATCATAAGAATAAAGATGATTATATATCATGCTATTGATGATAATTAGTAGTATTATACCACTAGTATTATACCATATATGTAATAGGCTAGTTGAAAACTTTTGGCATTCTCCAAGTGTTGCTGTGATTTTGCTGTTCGACAAGTTAAATGGAAAAGTCTACAGTATTCCCTTATTTTACAGTATTCCCTTATTACAATCAGCCCATATGCTTTTAGACTAATTAGAAAACTCTCGAAGATTTACTCAATTTGCATAGACTTAATGCAATGAGCTTAATATTATGCCAGTGTTTTGAACACAGAAGTATAGTGCATTGGAATAATTGAGCAAAAACTAATTAGACAAGTAAATATAGTTAGAAAATTAGGCTGATTATGCATATTTTTAATTAGCCTAAAAGCCTTTCTTTAATTAGCCTATTAGCCTCTGTGTAATTGCAAATTTCCAAATAAAGCTAACTGTGTAAGAAATGACATGCCTTATTATTGCTCTAAAGTATCTGGATTTATTACGAGACTAAAATGTGTAAGGCTGATTGGTTAGAAAATATTAGAATAATGAATAATGCCAATGCTTTGAATATAAAAGTATAGGGAATCAGAATAATTGAGTAAAGCTAATTATAGAAAATTAAATAGTTAGAAAATTAGAGTGATTACATCTATTTTCTAATTAGCCTAAAAGTATTGAAATTTTGAAATTGAATTTACTTATATTGTATTATACAATTGAAATTTATCAAAAATAAATCGATCTAACTGAGCAAGAAATGGCATACTTTATTATTGGCTTAAAGTATCTGGGCTCATTACGAGCCTAAACTGTGCTAGGTTGACTGGTTAGAAAATACTGGAAACTTTTCCAATTAGTTTATCTTATTGAAATGAGGTGTTAATTTGACATAAATAAAATAATAAATTTGTACCTGAAGGTGAGGATGTTTATCAAGTTTCCTTGGAGAAGGGGTTCTGGAACTTCTTCTTCTCTTCACCATTTTTGATGATTTATCTAGTACCGAAAATGTAGTTCCAATTTAAAAAGGTAAAAAAAAAAAGCTTTATAACTAATTATATTGAAAAAGTATCGATACTATCAATTCTATTGAAACTATCTATTTTCGACCTTTTTTAAAAATTTTAATTATTATGTTTCAAATTTTAAAAATTTTGATCACTTTTTCATATATATATATATATATATATATATATATATATATATATATATATATATATATATATTATGTATATGTATATACATATATATATAAATATATATATATATATATATATATATATATATATATATATATATATATATATATGTATATATATATAATGTATATATATAGATATATATCAAAAATATAGAGGAGAAAACAAGGGAGAAGTTATAAAGATTTTTTTAAAGGACAAGAGAAAATTATTAAAAAATGAAAATGTTCTTAAAAATATTTACAAATTCAATTATGATTAAATATTTTTAAATATTTAAATTATATTATTTCTTTAAATATTTTAAAAAACATATTTAAAACTTTTTAAAAAAAATCTTAAAATTCCGGAAAACAAACAAATGAAAAGATATAATCCCTTCATTAACTCACACGATCCTCACATATATTATAAGTACTCCTTTTGCAGATATAATCGTGTGAGCTGATGAAGAAATTTTATCTTTTCATTTTTTTTGTTCTCATTTGTTTGTTTTTCGGCTTTTTAATCTATATTTTTTAATTTTCTTAGAAAATATTTAATAAAGATAATTTATTTTTACAATTTTTCTTTTTCCTTTATATATATATATATATATATATATATATATATATATATATATATATATATATATATATATATATATATATATATATATATATATATATATATATATATATATATATATATATATATATATATATATATATATATATATATATATATATATATATATATATATATATATATATATATATATATATATAGCACAATCGTGTATATATATCGTACAAGTATGATCGTGTGAGCTGATGAAGAGATTATATCTTTTCTTAATTTTTTTTTTTTTTTTTTTTTTTTAAGGTATTAAGAATTATGTTTTTTTTAAATACTTTTAAAAAATTATTGTTAATAATTTTCTTCTCTTGTCATTATTTTTTATTTTTTTCCATATTCTCTGAATTTTTAGAATATATTTCAGAATATATTTCTGAATTTCTCTGAATATATATATATATATATATATATATATATATATATATATATATATATATATATATGAGCAATTCTACAAATAAACGCCAGTTAGGCGGCCAAAAAATAATAAAAAAATTTTTGGGAGGCACACTATTTCTACATGAATTTTCTTCTTCCTTACACCCTAAAAAGGCGAGAAAAAATCGTGAACATGAAATTTTTTCTTTGTGACATACTTTAAATGTGACATACTCTTTCTGACATACTCAGATAAATCTGAGCCGTTTATTCAGATAAAACGATTTTTACATAAATATAATATTATTATAATGTCTCTCTAATATGTATTTATAGAGATTTCATACTATAAGATTATATTTTAGTATAAAAAACAAAACTAAAAAAATTTAATCAAAGTTCGTAAATTGAAAAAATCGGGAAAAATTCAAAATTGGTATTTTGTCATTTAAAGTATGTCACAAAGAAAAAATTTCATTTTTAATATTTTTTCTTGCTTTTTCAGGGTGTAAAAAAGAAGAAAATTCATGTAGAAATAGAGTGCCCCCCCCCCAAAAAAAAAAAATTATTTTTGTTGTTTGCCTAATTTGCGTTGATTTCTAGAATTGCTCATATCGTCGCTTTTATCGCCGTAAAACTCAAAAAAATCGAAAAATGAGATATTTGAGTCATTTTGTGTAAAAAAAATCACCCTTTTAGAGAAAAAAAGTATTATCTTCATAGTTCAATAAAATTAATTTAGAGAGCAGATAAATCGTTATCGCATTGGCGTGATTAGCATTAGATAGAAATTGCTCTCCTGAAAAATTTGCTTTTTTGAGTTACCACGGTTTAGTTTCAAAGCGACGATATGAGAAATTCTACAAATAAACGCCAATTTTTATACTAAAATATAATCTTATACTATGAAATCTCTATAAATACATTTTAGAAAAACATTATAATAATATTATATTTATGTAAAAATCGTTTTATCTGAATAAACGGCTCAGATTTATCTGAGTATGTCAGAAAGAGTATGTCACATTTAAAGTATGTCACAAAGAAAAAATTTCATGTTCACGATTTTTTCTCGCCTTTTTAGGGTGTAAGGAAGAAGAAAATTCATGTAGAAATAGTGTGCCCTCCAAATTTTTTTTAATTTTTTTTTGGCCGCCTAACTGGCGTTTATTTGTAGAATTGCTCATATATGTATATATATATATATGTAATATAGTATTAATTTAAAACAAAAATGTCAGAAAGATGTTTGCTCTGAATAAAGTACGTTAAAAATTATTTAGCAAATATGAACCAGAATAAATGGAATATTTGAAAGTTTTCATAAAAGAATCGTACCTGATTTCAAAATTTTTATTTTCCCAGCAATATTTCCCCCCAAAATTTTTATTTTCCCAGCAAACTATATTTTTTTCAAAAGCCTTAATTTTACTCCTCAAATTTTTAAATTCAACTATAGTCTGAAAAAATATTGTCTACTTGAGATTTTCACAAAAAAAAAGTCATTATTTTTTAAGAAAATATCGGCAAAATATTCATTTGATTATCAAAATAAATATTTAAGTCATTAATTTCTAGCACAAAATTGTGCAAAAACATTTTAATCTTATCATACTAGATATTTTAGAATATCCCCTCACGAATTTTGAGCCATATGTTGCGCTCAGAAAATACTTTAC
Source organism: Parasteatoda tepidariorum (assembly GCF_982258835.1). Taxonomy (NCBI): domain Eukaryota; kingdom Metazoa; phylum Arthropoda; class Arachnida; order Araneae; family Theridiidae; genus Parasteatoda; species Parasteatoda tepidariorum. The sequence goes on from NC_141766.1 coordinate 44,453,177, forward strand.
AAATCCTGTAGAGAACTACAGTAAAAATTCTAAAAGTTTTATTTTGCAAAAGAACAATCGTGTTAAAAAGTAAACAATTACAAAAGAACAATAGTGAAAAAAAGTAATCAAGTACAAAAAAACAATAGTGGAAAAAGTAAACAATTACAATAGCATTTAGTACTTAATTTTAAAATACTTTTTACAAAAATAGCATTTTTTCAGATTTTCAGAAAAAGTATTAATAAATAAGAACGAAATAATATATATAAAATAATAAACGTGGTAAGAAAGCTGAATTTCAGTAATTTTTCACAACCCGGAAGTGAAACCAGTAACTATAAAATAATAAATATTAATGAACGAAGTATTTATTTGTTAAAAATTATAAATTTGATTTATATTTAATTAATTAAACGTATTTTAATTAATATCAATACAACTTATAATAATTTTATATACCAGGATCTCAAACCAAGATTTAGTTTTTAAAGTTACCATAAATTTCCAATTAAATAAAATTATTATTATTATAAGTACTATTTAGAGAGAGATTATTATAAAATAGCGACTAAGACGCATTCATATAGCCAAAAATGTAATTGCTATTTCCTGTTACTAAAAATATTATACTTTTTCCCGAATCTTCCGCATCGGGAAATTTGAAAGAAGGAGAAAAATTCAATCGATCAGGATACGGGGAGATTGAATCTTTTCTTACAAATTTGAAATACACTAAATAAATCTTAACAAAACGTATAAAGATTAAAGATTATTAAATAACATTACCTTGAAATTGAATAGAAAATCAAATTTCCGTTTTAAAAAGCAGGATCAATTCACATTAAAGGATGCTGTATTTCTCTTTACACAGCCAACATCAGAAATGGCTTACTGAGTGGATGTTGTGCGCATGGGGTTGCATTGGATAAAACCTAATTTCAAAAAGGGGAGTTTGTTCTATCATACCTCTTTTATTAATTTAAACGGTCGCAGAATATATATTAAACAAATTTTTCATGCTCTTTTTATTATTTTACGTTAATTTAGGACAAAGTAAGATTAAAAAAAAATATTTAGCATTTCCATAATTTATGATTATGAAATACAACGAGAAATACCGGTGAGCGGCGTTAAAGGTAAAATCTTTCAAACGCGGCTCACTTACAAACAATAATTTCTCAAATTGAGCTCATTTGCAATTATTTAAATCTAAGAAACATTTATTCAACATTGATTTTTTTTTAAATGTACAAAATCAATTATAGATGAACTTTTGAATATGAATGAAAAAAAAAATTCAAAATTCTTTTTCAATGTTTTTTATAATTAAAAAATACTAAAATACCATTACGAAATTACTGAAAAAATTTAACTTAAAATTATTTGTTTGTTGAAATATTATTATTTTTTCTAGATTTTCGAAATGTCTTCTTGTATCATTAATTAATATTGATCATTAATTAATATTGAGATTCCATCTATTTACTAAAACTGTATTTCACTAACTCATTGACATCCAATGTTAATAATATTTCTCACAGAATCTTTGTTCAGCGTAGTGATGTATCATTAATTAATATTGAGATTCCATCTATTTACTAAAACTGTATTTCACTAACTCATTGACATCCAATGCTAATAATATTTCTCACAGACTTTTTGCTTAGCGTAGTGATGTATCATTAATTAATATTGAGATTCCATCTATTTACTAAAACTATATTTCACTAACTCATTGACATCCAATGTTAATAATATTTCTCACAGAATCTTTGTTCAGCGTAGTGATGTATCATTAATTAATATTGAGATTCCATCTATTTACTAAAACTGTATTTCACTAACTCATTGACATCGAATGTTAATAATATTTCGCACAGACTTTTTGCTTAGCGTAGTGATGTATCATTGATTAATATTGAGATTCCATCTATTTACTAAAACTGTATTTCACTAACTCATTGACATCCAACGTTAATAATATTTCTCACAGACTTTTTGCTTAGCGTAGTGACGTATCATTAATTAATATTGAGATTCTATCTATTTACTAAATCTGTATTTCACTAACTCATTGACATCCAATGCTAATAATATTTCTTACAAATTTTTGCTTAGCGCAGTGATGTATCATTAATTAATATTGAGATTCCATCTATTTACTAAAACTGTATTTCATTAACTCATTGACATCCAATGTTAATAATATTTCTTACAGACTTTTAGCTTAGCGCAGTGATGTATCATTAATTAATATTGAGATTCCATCTATTTACTAAAACTGTATTTCACTAACTCATTGACATCGAATGTTAATAATATTTCGCACAGACTTTTTGCTTTGCGTAGTGATGTATTATTAATTAATATTGAGATTCCATCTATTTACTAAAACTGTATTTCACTAACTCATTGACATCGAATGTTAATAATATTTCTTACAGACTTTTAGCTTAGCGCAGTGATGTATCATTAATTAACATTGAGATTCCATCTATTTACTAAAAATGTATTTCACTAACTCATTGACATCCAATGTTAATAATATTTCTCACAGACTTTTAGCTTAGCGCAGTGATGTATCATTAATTAATATTGAGGTTCCATCTATTTACTAAAAATGTATTCCACTAACTCATTGACATCCAATGTTAATAATATTTCTCACAGACTTTTTGCTCAGCGTAGTGATGTATCATTAACTAATATTGAGATTCCATTCAAACACTATAACGTTAACATAATTCTTCATTATTGTTATAAAATATAATTTTCTGCTTTGAACCAGAGATTATCGTACTTCACATCCAAGTTGCATTTTTTTCAAAAAACATAACTAATATTAATGCTAATTATACCATATTTATCTGGATAATTAATAAAAAAGTCTTAAGAAGCTTTTTGTTTTATTTGAGAAAATTGAAATAGTTCTTAAGATTTATTTCGGAATGCCTTCTTTCACTTACCAAAACGATATATAGTTAATACATTAACTTCCATTCGCATTTTTTTGTAACTATACAAATACTTTTACTAATACTAAATATAATGGGTGTTGAACTGGGCAATTACGAAAACAATCTTATATGAAGCTTTTTAATTCAATTGAAAAATGTGAAATTATCTAAGATTCATGAATGTAACGTAAAATGTCTTTTCAGTAACTGAAATGATATTTAATTACTTAATTTACATCAAAATAGTACTTTTTTTTTAATGATTATACCCATAAAATATGCAGAACTATTTTTTTACTGTAAAATATGCAGAAAAAGTGTTTGTTCAAATGATTTGCTTTGTTCAGAAAATGTTAAAATGCTTCTAAATCTCGGAATTTCAAATGTAACGTTCGATTAATCACAACAACTGTATTTGATGAACTCCAAATTTTTCAAAACTATATAAATACTAATATTTGGTACTAAAGGGTTGAATTTTTTTTTAGAAGCATATTGGAACAACAAAATGTTGTTTTTGCAATATGACGGATTTTTGATTTTTAATTCATTTTTGCAAACTCTCATTATGGCTGTTTTAAATGCAATGATTTTTGTAAAAAAAACTTTTGTCTTAATTTTTTAAAATTTAAATTTGTTCTGTATTCGCTTAGCTCGTTAAGCTCTTCGCTATACAGAATTATTAACTTAAGAAAAATTTATAAATTTAAGTTTGAAAGACATATCTAAAAGAAAAGCTGAAGACTTTTATATCCTTTTTTCGTGAATTTCAAGGTATTGTTGTTGAATTAAATTTGTGTATTAAATATCTGACTTTATTCTACATATTAACTCATTTGTGTAGTCCAACATATTTGTGAATTAAATTATATGCTTACTCTTACTTATTTTTGTGTTAAATTAAATGCGTTGAATTAAATGTGTATTCTGATCTTTTTTCTATTAAATTGTAGAAGGGTAATTTTACTTATTAGTTTTTTTTTAAATATCTGCTCTTGTTTGTATATTAAATTTTCGCACTTCGAGTATTAAATAATTTCTCTTATTTGGATGCTATAATATTTGTTATATTAAATAATTTCTCTCATTTGTGTGCTAAATATCTGCTCTTATTTGTGTACTGTAACCTCTTTGAGTATTAAACATCTGCTTTTAATTATGTATTAAATAATTTGTTTACTGTAATTCATTTGTATTTTAAATTTCTACTTTTAATTGTGAGTTAAACTATTTGCATACTTATTTGTGTATAAAATGTCGTTTCTGATTGTTACTACTTTTTTAAAAGGTAGTAGTTGAACACCGATGGGCACCTGTGAATTTAAGAAAGGAAGTTTGTCACAAATATCCGTGCTTGAGCCTCATTTACACGTCACACTGCAGAGAGCAATAACCAACGGGATTCGAACCTGCAAGCATTGGCTTCACAGGCAGGCACGCTGACCGCTCGGCCACCTGACCGGCAAGCTGCTGTTCTTATTTGTTCATTAAACTATTTGAATACTCATTTGTGTATTATATATCTGCTCTTATTTGTACATTAAACTACTTGAATACTTATAGTGTACTACATATCTGTTCTTAACTTATTTGTGTACTATATATCTGCTCTTAACTTATTTGTGTACTATATATCTGCTCTTAACTTATTTGTGTACTATATATCTGCTCTTAACTTATTTGTGTACTATACATCTGCTCTTGTTTGTGCATTAAACTATTTGAATACTTATTTGTGTACTAATTATTTTCTCTGCATTGAAAGAATGATATTTAATTAAACTAATTTTAAAAAATAACCACTGACCATTCATCACATAAATTATTCATCTATCTAGCCTTTGTTATTTTGTATAAAATTAATGTTTGCAGGAAAAAAAAATATGTGAAAAAAAAACTGGTTATGATAAAATATTCATTTTACATATTTTGCATTAAACTATTTGAATACTTATTTGTGTATTAAGTATTTTTTTCTGGATTGAAATAATGATATTTAATTAAACTAATTTAGAAAAATAACAACTGACCATTCATCACATAAATTATTCATCTATCTAGCCTTTGTTATTTTGTGTAAAATTAATGTTTGCAGGAAAATAAAATATGTGAAAAAAAAACTGGTTATGATAAAATATTTATTTTATATATTTTGCATTAAACTATTTGAATACTTATTTGTGTATTAAGTATTTTTTCTGGATTGAAAGAATGATATTTAATTAAACTAATTTAGAAAAATAACCACTGACCATTCATTACATAAATTATTCATCTATCTAGCCTTTGTTATTTTGTGTAAAATTAATGCTTGCAGGAAGAAAAAAAATGTGTAAAAAAACAAACAAATTGGTTATGATAAATTATTTATTTTACATATTTTACAGCTTGTCTTTACAGTTTTTGTACTGAATCATAGTTTCAAACAGTATTTTACTTTCTATCTACATTCGACAATTTACAGATGACAAATTTGATTGTAGAAATAAAAATGGCACCAAATTTGATTTGGATTGTTTCATCGACGATTATTCTTCAAAATAAGGATAAAAACGATGAAATAATACCTATATAGAAATAAATGTTCCATGATTACAAAACATAAATAGAAAATACATTTATATAATTGGCACCTATGTAATAAAAACAATGGAATATAATTGAAAATAGAACGTAATTAAGGTTATAGTGAAAGTTAAATACGCATAATTAGCATTAACACGTAATTAAATACCCGTTAAAAATAATTATACGGCAATTATGCAGTTTGCTGATTAATGAAGGTTTTGAGAGAAACCAATACCGAATTTTTTAATAAATCCCATTATAGTTGCGAAGCCTAATTAAATAATGTACTTACCAACAATATAATTTCGATTATGGATCAATTATTTAAAATACATCTTACCTTTTGATTTCATATTAACTCAGCTATATAATATGTATAAGAAATAATACTTACTTGATATCCTTAACAAAACTGATTCTTTGACTGATTTATGTATGATCAGACCTCGACTAATCATAATGTTTATATGCGTGATTAGAGTTTGACTATTTATACATATGATGAAACTTCGAGTGATACTGTTGATTATACGCATGATTAGACTTCGATTAATATTACCGTTAATAAATATGATTGCGGTTTATATGCGGGATTTGACTTAATTGATTTGACTTTGATTAAATAATATTAAACTTCGAGCATATAATAATATTATTTGATTTGTGTTATTTGTGCTGATAAGTGTTATTTTTCAAGGAACAGACAAGTGTATATGGATGTATGTAAAACTATACGCTCTTCATCAACTTGAACAATCAGACAGAAAAAAAATTAATTAAAAATAACATTTTGAAAAAAAAACCTATGGCTTTCGGAAGAAAAAAACTATTTGAAATCCCTACATCTGAATTAGGTAAGATCTAGTACTTGTACAGTCTCTGTCAAAATTACTAAACGCACTATAAGATTCTACGTAAAATCTTAATTATCAGGTGATACTGTAGCGACTAGTATCAACCACCATCAACAGATGGCGATACCAAGGAATGACGTCAAACCCCTTGGTATCGCCATCTGTTGATGGTGGCTGATACTAGTCGCTACAATACTATACAACTTTATTGTTTTTACGCGACTGAAACCGGTTTGCACTTGTTTACGTTCGCGTATCAATTGGTTAATATTGGTTCACATACGTTAAAAATAAATACAAATATGAAGTATATAAAAAATCTCCCGAATAAAAACCCATTACATGTATGTTTAAATATAAAAGTATTGCATATAAACTCGTGCAAAACATGTAATTATTAAAAAACTACAGTGCTTTTAATAATTTGGTCTAATTATTATAATACACTAATATAATACCTGATATAATAAATATTCTATATTTATATAATATGTCGTCTAATTTATACAATCGTCGAATTTATATCATATATCGTCTAATTTAACCAATGGGATACACAAACGTAAGCAAGTGCAAACCTGTTTTAGTCGCGTAAAAACAATAAAGCTGTATAGTATCTCCTGATAGTTAGGATTTTACATAGAAGCTTATAGTGCGCCTAATAATTTAGCCATGTATAGATGCAACAAAAAATTTCTTCCTAGAGACATTGTTACTAGAATTTATTATTACTCTTACCTTTATTATTATTTTTTTAAATTTTAAAACATAACGGAATTATGGTTTATTTAATCTAAAGAGTAATAAGTTAAACAATCAAAGCTCATAATTTCAGAGAAATATTTGATAAATTTTGTACATTACTTACATGTGTTTCATTTTCTCTATTCTTTACCAGCCATGATAGCCACCATGATATCCATGATGGTGACTTATTGGATGCCCTACGTGAGTGCTGTGATAAAGCTTGATGTATTTAATGACAGGTACAGGGGGTGGTATATGCTTTACAACTTTAACAACGTGGACGGGTTTTATAATCTTGATAATTTTTGGCTCTTCATAATGTCCTCCATAATAACCACTTGCGGCCACAGAAGCAATCAACAGCAGAGAAATTAATCCAAAAGCCTAAAAAAAATTTTTACAAAAATAAAATTAAAGTGATAAATCAAAAACTAAAAAGTGAATAATTTTGATTACTTTTCCTTTTGTTTTTATATCTTATTTGTATTTATGGCCCAGTAATATAAATTCATTAATGCTTGACCGCAAATATTGCAATAAGTAAAATGCGCAAAGTGGTAGTACTTGAAAATTTTAGCCTAGTGGATATTTTTTCTGTTGCCATTCATACCATTTTAAAATTGAAATGACATTATAATCAGATACAAAATAAATATTTCTATAGTTAAACCCCGTTATAGTGCACTGTCTGCGGATCTAGCAATAAGTTCACTATAAATGGGGCTTTACTATATCCGAATTCGTTAAAAACTATTACTTAGCATACGATAACAGTATTGATCGAAAAAGTGATTATGATAGTACGCATTTGTTTTTATATTATTAACCAATTAAATAAATAATACATCAAATATTACAATAAAAAAAATTATAAATTAAATTTTACATTCTATAGAGGAAATTAGTATTTCTTGATTGACTACAATTTGATTTTAGGAAGAGTTTACCAATTTTTTTTATCAATAATTAGTTACGAATCATATTTTCTAGACATAATTTCTCTCAATGAAAATGCCAATTAAATATTTTTTAATGTCAATTTCACTTCCGAGGTAAGAGATGTTTTAACTTTTCTTTTATTTCTTTAACATAGATGGATGAATGGGTTACTTAACAACTTGTCCACCCTAGTTTAAAAGCGAAGATCGTGCATGAGTAAGATTTGTCACAATGTTACGAAATGCCATCATTTGCAATCGCAACTCCTGCAAATTTAAAATTGGAGAATTGAAAAAGAACTGTAGAAATGAAATAAAATTTCACTATAAGCGAACTTATAATTTTTAATCTGTCCTCAATAAGCATACAAATAACATTAGTTAAATGGAAATTTGGAAAGGGCCACTAAAAAAGTTCGTTACAACCAAGTGTTCCCTATATCCCAGGTTCATTATAGTGGGGTTCGGCTGTATTAATAGTATATTGAGATGGACAGAAGTGTAGTAAAAAATTTTCGTGTAACGGAACACCAAAAATGGTAGCAACTACTTTCATGCAACGTTTTCCACTAAGTGTTCCACTGCACCAAAGCCCAAGTATAGTTCCTGGTGCTGTAAAACACTTAGAATGTTCTTTTACACCATCGTAAAGTCACCATGTTTGTTACTTGGTAAGCTCAAAATTTCTAATTACAATAATATACGATACACATAAGAATCGGTAAAATTATTTTTACGAGACAATATTAAATAAGAACCAGTAATTTACGATACATACATGCACTAATTCTTAAAATAAAATTAGTTTGTAAATCAAACATACGAGAGGCCGAGAGAATATTATGAAGAATTCAAACTAGCCTTAAAAGAGCGGGAGCGGATTTAAAGAATACATTATACAATTATTTGATACATTTTACAGATAAGTTAAAATATAAATATCCTTATTACGCAACTGGAAACATACAAGCATATTTTTAACAGCAAACTTTAGTTTCTGCAGGACAAGCAAACACTCGCCAACTCGTTATCGATTGTAAGCACCGGCGAAATCAAAACCCGCCAACCCTGGAGTTTTCCGAAGCTATAATATTTAACGTTTGGTGCGAATGCGAGTGATCTTGGTGTAAACATTTTGTATTTTCGGTGTTTAGGACTTATATTCACCCTTTAAATAGTATATGAAAGCTTGATTTGGTGTTAACTTGAATAAAATTTTAGGGTTGTTCATTATAAAATTTGTAGAGAAAAATTTTATTACACCATGGTTTTTACACTGTGAAGAATTAATTCTAAATTTCTGCAACTTCTTATTTCAAAAAAAATCTCTAATCTTAAATGGGTTAAGGAGATAGAATTTTCTCTTTCTTCAAGAAAAAAATTTAGTTATTAGAATCAGATGAGAAAAAACTTAATATGTTTCAAGAAATTATACTTATTTAATCAAATTTATTGTACACAAGCTATTTAAAACAGGCACCGACGGAAATATAGCAGTTTCAAGTTAAAAGCTAATTATTTTGAATAAACAAATATACTAAATTTAGAAAGCCTATCAAGCCTATCACTTTCAAGTTTTTATCGATTTGGAGGGGTCTGGCAGAGTGCTATAGCCCACCAAACGCTGTGCAAAGTGTGGAGGTAGTGGGTTCAAATTCCGCTGCTGTCCTGACACAAGCCTTCAAATGTATGTAATTCCAATAAATAAAAAAGAAATCGATTAGGATTTTTAAATTTGGAATATTCCACAAAATAGTGACTTTTGTAGGGTAAAAACCTTCCAAAAATGTACTTCTAAATTAAGATTTTGTCCCTGAAATTATAATATTTCATATTTTTTTAGTAAAGAAAAAATATCCAGTTAAAATCTATAGGTATATGGAAAATATTATGATACTTAAATAGAAAGGAATAAAAATTTACTTGACTGATTTGATAATCGTACCGGCACCGATTTTTAAAACGTAGTTTCGAACTTAATTAATTTTAAATTTTGGTATAAAGTTGTAGATTCTAATAAGAATTTGTTTGATTTAAATAATTCTCTTTGATCTTTAAATAATTAATACGGTTTGAGGTTCTCTATTTTAGATGTGAAACTTTTAAAAAATGAAATAAAAACTGATTTTATTACACCCCGAAAAATAACAATGCTTCCCTAAATTAAAAAAAATGATAAAATAAACCGAAAATTACATGAATGTATGTATATAAAATAATAATCTAGTTGAACTAACAATACAACTGCTTTTCAGATCACAGATTCAGATTTAAAAGTGAAAAAACAATAAAATCAGTCAACAGGAATATTTTGGTGTGATTTAGAACCATTCAAGCATTTCTCAAATTCTTCTTTTGAAAACAGTCGAAGTAAAACTCTTATTTGTTTTTACTTTTTGTTTTTGGGAGTAAAATTTCAGCAAACGAAAGAGACATTTGTTTTGAATGATTTGAAGGTACAAAGTGCATTCATACAAAACTTTTATCAGTATGTGCTATTTTTTAAATTAGTATTGAAATATATTCAAGAACTTTCCAATGTAATAAATTCATTTTCTGGTAAGTATATATATTCAAAACATATATACATATATTCAAATATTTTTACCCATTTAATTTTAGATTAATGCTAAATAAAATTATTTACATATTAATTTTGAAGTTTTTATTAAAAAAAATGAAAATTCCAGTTTTCATGGGATTTAGAAAATTAATTCTCCGATAGTAAAGAGTACCTACATCTCTAATGACGCAGGAAAATATTTTGTAATTTTTTATAATTTTTATAAGTTAATAAGAAAACTTTTATTTTCTTTGATATATGAATTAAAAATCGCAGTTTCTGCCATTATTTAAAACACGAGTCTTAGGAAGTTAAAATATAAAAATATTGTGTTGGAGAAATTGAAGCTTTAACACAATATAAATCTTTATCAATTTAGAAATAAAATAATAAAAATTGCATTTTCTGCCATTATTTAAAGCTCGAGTCTCGGGAAGTGAAGGAAAAAAATATTTGTATCGATCGGAGAAATTAAAGCCAAAACACTTTATCAGCTCAGAAATAAAATATTTAAAATTAAAAATCAGATTTTCTGCCATTAATTAAAGCTTGAGTCTCGGGAAGTGAAAGAAAGAAAAATATTTGTGTCGGAGAAATTGAAGCCGAAACACTTTATCAATCTTTATCAGCTCAGAAATAAAATATTTAAAATTAAAAATCGAATTTTCTGCCATTAATTAAAGCTCGAGTCTCGGGAAGTGAAAGAAAAAATATTTGCATGATCGGAAAACTAAAGCCGAAACACTTTATCAATCTTTATCAGCTTAAAAAAAAATTCAAAATTAAAATCAGATTTTCTGCCATTATTTAAAGCTCGAGTCTCGGGAAGTGAAGGAAAAAAATATTTGTATTTGAGAAATTAAAGCCGAAACACTTTATCAGTCCTTATCAGCTTAGAAGTAAGATATTCAAAATTAAAATCAAATTTTCTGTCATTATTTAAAGCTCGAGTCTCGGGAAGTGAAGGAAAAAAAAATATTTGTATCAGAGAAATTAAAGCCGAAACACTTTATCAGTCTTTATCAGCTTAGAAATAAAATATTCAAAATTAAAAATCGGATATTCTGCCATTATTTAAAGCTCGAGTCTCGGGAAGTGAAGGAAAAAAATATTACATCGGAGAAATAGAAGCTGTAACACAATATTTCACTTAACATAGACAAAATTAAGAATCACAGTTTCTGCCATTATTTAAAGCTCGAGTCTCGAGAAGTTAAAATGAAGAAATATTGTATCGGAGAAATAGAAGCCATAACACAATATTTCATTTAACATAGTCAAAATTAAAAACCACAATTTCTGCCATTATTTAAATCTCGATTCTCGAGAAGTTAAAAGAAGAAAAAAAATTTATTGTGCCGGAGAAATTGTAGCCGAAACACAATATCAATTTTCAACTACTCACAAAGGTAAAAAATGTACTCACCAAAACTTTCATGGTGGCAATAAATGAATGACTGGTTAGTTTGAGAAGAACAGCTAAGATTTTTTGATTTGAATGACAAGTAATGACCAAGCGGGTTTTATATAGGAAAAAATGACCTCGCTCTCCAAAAGAAGACGAAATCGAAAGTGGGTGTTACCAGTTTTCTCCCTCCCTAAATCACCATATTGTTGAGAAAGGTATACTACACGGAAGTCCAATTCTTCCGGTGCATGCCGACGCGTTGACGAAATACCAGCTCTACCTTCGGGGAACCATTTTGTTATTAGAGATCTTAAAATTTTTTTCTTATTTGCCCTACTTTTATCATTTACACCGCCATTTAGATTGTAAGAATATGGTCCGGGGTTTAGAAAATGAAATTTCAGGTCAAACACACACACAACAAAGAAGCCTGCTGGCTGATCATATTAAATCACGTAGAAAAATAAAAAAAACAAATTTAATTGACGACATCATCAAAAATGTTTTGATCGATATCTACATTAATGAGAATTTTCTCAGGGGTTCAGCGTTGCTTGTTGAAACATGGACCTATTGTAAATTGTATCATTTAGCTGAAGGGTTTGTTGGGAAATAGGTTTGTTAAAAAACGCTCACGTGCTTGTAACATTAACAATGAAAACTGCTGAGAGTTAAACACGTGGATATTACTTTCTGAACGCATTGATTAAAACGAATGTTTTAATTAAAATATTTATTGGGTGTTTGTAGATTAGTTCAAAAAGTTAATAACAAAATACATAATCTCTTCTTAACACGTTCACGCCGGGGTGACCCACCGGTGGGTCATGCTAGATTGTCTCATCGGACGGAGCACAGGAATAAAAATTGGCAACAAATAAATTTCATTTTTTAGTTTTCTTCCGGGAATAATAAAAATCCATAACTACCAAATGTTTTTAACGGATGCAATTTTTATATTGAATTGCTTCTTCGCCGTGATAAATTTCCTTACAGTGAATTGTTATTGTTGAGAATAGATTAACTCCTTCCGAATATTATCTAATATTGAAATAGTTCTTCTACCAGTATTTTCTCTTTTCCGTCCATCTTTCAGGCGCAACACCCGGCGTGAACGTGTTAAATAATGTGTTTTAGGTCGATGAATGGAACCAAAATTTGTATTTTTAAATGAATTTTTATACTATATTACATTTTATGCTTATGAACTTTTAAATTATGTTATACAGTATAAATTTATTTAATACAAAATTATACATTATTTATTTGCATATTTTAAAATACATTATTTATTTATGCATTTTATATCATACTATACATTATTTACATATACATTTTCATGCTATATTATAGATTGTGCATTTATGTAATTTCAAATTACATTAATTAAAGATAAAATTATTTTTATGCTACATTACATTATCTACTTATGAATTTTTAAATTATGTTATACAGTATCAATCTATTTGATATTAAATTATGCGTTATCTATTTATGCATTTTAAACTAGATTATACTATACATTATGTACAGATTCATTTTTTACGCTACATTATACATCATGCATTTATGCAATTTTAAATAATATTAATTGAAGATTAAATTAATATTTATTCTCTACATTGCATTATTTACTTATCAATTTTTAAATTATGTTATACAGTACGAATTTATTTGACATTAAATTATACATTATCAATTTACGCATTTTAAAAAATATAGTCAATTTTTTCATTTTAAATTATACTATACATTATCTACATATACTTATTTTATGCTATATTATACAATGTGCATTTATGTATTTTTGAATTACATTAGTTAAACATTAAATTAATTTTTATGCTACATTACATTATCCATTTAAAGATTTTTTAATTGCATTACACATTATCTATTTATTTGATTTTAAATTATATAATACGCATTTTAAAATACTTTGTTAATAAAGTTACTTGATGCATTGTGCTTATACGCATTTTTAAGTTACCTTAACTTTATTTATTTGAGAATTTTTAAAATAAATTATAAGACATACATTCAGACATTTATTCAATTTTAAAATAAATTAGGCATGATGAATTTTTTAAATTGATTAAAAAATTACACATTTAAAAAAGCATAACAATTCTAGGCGTTTTATTTCATCATAGTTTTCCGAAATCAGTGTTTGAACAAATATCCTAAATAACTTTCGGTCTAAAGATCGGATTTCTTGCAGACTTAATGATTCTAGGGCTTAACCTTAAATGTGCAATTCAATAGTGCAGACAGTATTTCAAGTTGCGAAATATGGCGTATAACCATACTATCTCTGAATAAACATAAATTCTTTGACGCTTTTGATTTATTGACTATCAAAACATGGGATGCACCCGCAATCTCGAATATATGGTCACAGTAGTATGGCCTGAAGCTTCGAATCCTTAATATTTAGTTCACTTTTCAAGTTTTATACCTCATCTATCCTTGCTGATTTCGCACAATGGAGCAACATTGCTTTTGAGTTGTCAATAATGTAATCTATGCTTTATTAATTTTTGAACTACAGACAGTGAGCATATAGAATAAGAATCGTGTCACCCTATAATAATATTTTTAAATAAATCTATGACATAAAAAAACAAATATATGACATATTCACTACAATTTTCATATAGTTAATTTATTTTTTATAACATCAAATCATATTTATTAAAACGTAAAATTGTGGCGGCTGAACTTTTTTTTAATGTATCTTAAATTTGTCAGGGAAAATTCCGATATTTTCCAAAACTCTTGTTTCTATCACTGTTATTTGTGTATATCTGAAATTATTCACCTGCTTTTTTATTTGTTTCCTAATTAATTTTAACATATATTTTGCTATATATTTATCCTTTCATGCTATGCTTCATTAATTTCCTAACTTATCCATTTTGTAACTTTTTATTCATAATTTTGTAACAAGTTTAGCTTATTCGATTCTGTAACTCAACAATTGGTATATTTATTTTAAAATTTTTTAATTAAATTTTTGCACTTCTAAATAGGATATGGAAAAAATACTATGAAAATTATTAAATTTATTGTCACTCTAAAATGAGGCCTTTTTTTTCCTTAGTACAAAAACACATTCACTAACTTAAAGTAACGTAATTTAACACGATTCATCTATTTTAATAAGAACGATTCATAGAAAAGCAGGATAAAAAAAAAATGAGATGTGTATTTTAATTTATATTCTGCCTCAAAAATGAGACACAGAAAACGTTTTTGTTGTTATTTTTGAAGTATTCATTGGTCTTTAAAATTTCAAAAGAATTTTTAAGTTGTTCGAATCATATAATAGTCTCATTTGTGATAACTTAATTTTTTGTTTTTGTTTATTTATTGTTGTTTACACAATAGCTTTTATTGTTTGTAATTTGCTTTATAAGTTCAAACATTTATTATTAGATTGTTATGCATTCTTTGTGTCTGAAAACTGTTTGACCTACTTTATTTTATCTGTCCCTTGCAGAATGGTAATAATTGTTTCTTATTTGGTAATAAAAATCTTACTTTTGCTGTGATAACTGATCGTAAAAGTTTTGTTTTATTATTATAACATTGATGAATTGTTTTAGATAAAAGTGTAAGTTCTCAGCCTTTCAACCTAACTACTTTAAAACTACTTTCTTTATTTAAAGTAAATTGTTAAATATAAAAATTGTTAAGATTCTTTTATTTGACTCAATATCTTGTCATATATAAAATCTTTGCTGAATTAGGAATAAATAAACAAATGGACTTTAAATTGTTATATAGTTATGATATGAGAATGTCAAAGTTGATGCTTACTGTTTAAATTATACAAACATTATATTTTTATTTTACAAATCATAAAAAATTTTCTTCAATCAAAATTTTATTTACCTCATAAATTTGCTTTAACTGCTACACAATTGTAACCCTTGGCGGCCAAAGCTGTGGAATTGGCTAATACGTATAAAGGAATTTATCGTTTGGGACATATAAAAAAATGTCAAAGCTAAGTACGGTTGCTTGGACGTAAATATTATTAGCACGAAAACTGCAAATGGGAATCATTACACAAATTTAATCATAGATATCAGTGTCAAAAAAGTAAAAAAGAATAAATTCAGGCATAAAACTGACACCAACAAACTCCACATCATTATACACATACAAAAAGAAAATGCTTAAAACTCATAAATTGTGCAGTTATTTAAATTTAAGGATTTAAAACTAAACAATAAGGTACAACGTCCTGTTGCAATATTAAAAATTGCGTCCACATGCTTGGTAAAGACACCATAAATTATATGAAATAAATTTATAAAAATAATTCGAAAGCTATATCCTACTCACAGAAGAGAAAAAAAAATCAGATATAAAACAAACTAAATCTTTTCTGAAACATGATAAGAATTATAAAACAAGTTTAAGACTGAAAAGGAAGCAAAAAACTAAGAAATAAATATGTGTTTCAGAAAGTCTGATAATAAGGAGACTGATAATACACAAACACTTACACCGAAGAGCCATTACATTATGACCACCCTCCATCTATAACAATGGGCTCGCCCAGGTTTTCATGGTTTCTCGACCAGGAACAATGTTTTCATGGGGCACATTAGGACCCATAATCCTCATAGAACAATCCCTGACGTCTGTAAGCTACTTGAACATAGTTGCAGACCAGGTTCACCCATTCATGGCAACAATTTTTCCTGCGGGGGATGGTGTTTACCAACTGGATAATGCACCATGTCATAAGGGTCAAATCGTCGAAGAAAATTCCAGTGACTTTCAAGTCATGTCTAGGCCCAAATTCACCTGACCTTAATCCAATAGAGCATTTGTGGTCCTACTTGGAAAACCAAATTCGTACTGCCACGCTACTCCCTCGCAATGTGAGGGAATTGCAGGACCAGTTGGTGAGCGCTAGGTACCAGATACCTCAGACTACCTATCAGCACCTTGTGGAATCAATGCCACGGCGGGTGCTAGCAGTTTTGAGGGCTAAAGGTGGTCCTACATGTTATTAGCAGGGTGGTCATAATGTAATGGCTCTTCGGTTTATAAAAGAGTTAAATTTATTCGCATCTCATGTGTTCACTCATGCGTTTTTTAAATCGTATGTTGCAAGTTAAACATGTGCGAATTAGTATTCGAAGATTTTCACGAGAAAATGTGAGACCAGACTTTGCGAATGCAACATTGGTGAATTTTAAAATACGGTGCCAAAGAGGTGCCCGGGAGTCGACAATGCGGAAAATCGCGGGTCGTGTCTAAGAGGGGGGGGGGGTGGAGGGCGTCCGAGCTATACCTACTAGTGCCATCTTCTACCCTGGAAGTTTTTGTTTTTTTTTTAAAAAAAAAAAATTGTTTTGCTAGTTATATGATGATTTTAAGATATTTGGGTTTAAAATTACATGGCTACTGAGTTGAGCATTAGTAGTCGTAAACCCAAAAAAATTGGATCGGCTGTTCAACGACGTACTCCGTTCATAACACTGTATCGATTAAGGTAGTTCATTTTCTATTTTGCTCATTGCCACTTTTTTCATAATAACATTTTAAAATTAAAGCGAACATTAAAATACATGAGGTAAAAGTGGAGTAATTTATTTCTACTATAAGTTGGAGAAAAACGTCCAACATTCGTGGGGAGTCTATTTTAAAGATAAACTGAAAAAACGTCCAGCTAGGTCAAAGACTTCGTTCATGTGTATTAACAAAGTTCTCGTTTTATTCCTTCATCTTTCTTTCGAAAGAAGAACTCGAAACCTTGACTAACTACTGATGCGTGGTTTTTCCTCAGAACAATTTGTTATTATTTCATGGAGAGCACCCCACTACTAGAGGAAAACAATTTTAAAAAAGAGAAACTTTTTCACGATCAACTTCCGCTACTATGATCTGGATGTTTCCCTTGCGAAAGTGAAAGGGAAAGCAATAACCTAAAAACCTTTTGCGTACGACAACTGAATAAAGTAGTTGCCGTAAATCAAGATTACGAATCAAGCAAGGTTAACGGTCAGAAAACGTATTAGAAGTTGATTTCGTTTTGTAAAGTTGTGTTTTTAATGACAGTTCTTTATCGCAGAGCGAAGTGTGATTTACAGGAATTGAAGTATGATTTACTTAGTGGTTCTTAAATGATGTGCCGTGGTACCCTATAGGGCTCCGTAGAAGACTTATAAGGGTTAGAATTCTTCAGTTAGAATTTTCGAAAGTTAGAATTTTTTTCACCAAGAATAATATTCAAAACCAGTAATTAAATTTATATTCAATTAGTAGTCCACTATTTATTTAATATTTAAGTTATTTTGATGAAATTATTTAATTGAAACTCTCTTAAAAATAAGAAATTTCAAAACAATGTTTTCTGCAAAAATAATATAATAAATGAGTTATGAGTTGATATTCATTTATAAACAATTCCATTAGTATTTCAAATCGAATAAAAATAACCAAATTCAACAATGAAGTAGTACGTTGTTAGAAAAATCTGTGAACCATTCTCAACGTAATTTGCACTAATTTGCGACGAATTAATCTAAATTAATTTGCGACAAACTTTTCGACCTTAAATGTACCAACTAATTTGGGATGGAGGGAGTATTATTTATAAAATTAATCATAAAACTCCACTGCTCCGTCTTACACAGAAAAACTGTTCTAAATACATTTTGGACCATTAAAATTTTTTATTAACAATGAAACTTAAGTTTATACTTTGTATTATTTACTAACCCTCATACACTCGAGATTTTTTCTACGGCTAAAACCACGAACGCAACCAAGCAGTTTAAAGTTTACAAGTTAAAACTCATAACCATAATCTTATCATTGTTCCAGGTCTATTTCCTCTTCATCTTGAGTTACTAAGTCATGATGCATTTTTATCATGAGTTAGAGAGAAAAAAAAACGAAAAATTAAACTTATAAAATCGTTTAGAGGATGCAATATATTCTTTGGTTAATGTGCTGCTATTGCAGAACCTACAAATTTAATTAACGATTGCAGCGTCATGATGCATTTTTATCATGAGTTAGAGAGAAAAAGAAACGAAAAATTAAACTTATTAAATCCCTTAGAGGATGCAATATATTCTTTGGTTAATGTGCTGCTATTGCAGAACCTACAAATTTAATTAACGATTGCAGCGTCATGATTCATTTTTATCATGAGTTAGAGAAAAAAACAAAAAATTAAACTTATAAAATCGTTTAGAGGATGCAGGATATTCTTTGGTTAATGTTGCAGAGCCTACAAATTTAATTAACGATTGCAGCGTCATGATGGATTTTTATCATGAGTTAGAGAGAAAAAGAAACGAAAAATTAAATTTATAAAATCGTTTAGAGGATGCAGCATATTCTTTGGTTAATGTGCTGCTATTGCAGAGCCTACAAGGCACCAATTGTTTGTTTAATGCAAAAGAATTAGTATGTAGATAATTTAAAATTCATTAGATAAAATTCCATCACTTGTAAAAAAGTGAGCAAGGGGTCTGATTTTAGCATCTACTTTGAGCATTTCTGCTTCAAAAATTTTGTCATAATTTGCTGCATCACATTTGAGTGTATTCTTATAGAATTGGGTATTTTGGATCATAAGCGTCTCAGTTAAAGTTTTTAATTTGAAATCATTGTGTATGACTTTGTTTTTTTTTTATATGAAATATTGTAGTCAACTCATTCTTCTGAGTAATTTATTTTGAAATATACTTAGTTTTTTAGTTTGTGTCTTATTCAAGGATGGGGAAGCATAAGTAATTATTGATCTAATGTATGTTAAGTATATGTATCGTTTATATTTTCAGGTAACATTTTTGAGCAGGGACCCAGTAAGTATTTTAGTTTGTTTTAGATCCCAGAGGCTTTTGCAATACTTTTTTCAATATGATCATTCCAATTTAAGTTTTATTGATAGAGAGTCTAAGATATGTGGCTTTTTAGACTAAAGGATTTCGTTATTGAAAAGACTTACGTGCTATTAATATTAAGGCCTCTGGTTTTTTTGATAATAAGTAAGTCTGATTTTTGAGCATTAATTTTAACCTTCCAGTTCAAACGCCAAGTTTCATAGTTATTAATTTTAGTTTGTGATTTATAAATGGCATTAAATATTCATCTTGATTTGACTATAACACCCGTATCATCAGTGAAGAATGGTGTCAGGCTGTTACAGTCATCTTTGCCTTTGGGAAAGTCATGTGTATTGAAAAAGTGAAGTACTGGGCCTAGAATACTGCCTATGGGCAGTCAAACTCATTGCTTACATACTTACCATATAATACCAGGCGACCACTGACATAGTGGTCTTCTAGAAAATAACGCAAGACGTAAGGAGACGTTAAGACGTAAACATTTTAGCATTTAGAGTGGAAGGTTACTTATAAATGACAGTGGTGAAAGATGGGCACCGTTCATGTGCAAAGGGTTAAATTATTTTTTAAACTCCACAGATTAGATTTGGAAAGCAAAATTGTTCTATGAGCATAAAGATCTTATGATCTACATATAACTAATAAAACAAAATTTTTTTTCTTCTTTTTTGTGTAAATGACAGGCAAAATGTTTTTCTTCCGAATAGGGGCACTCTTTCCAAAAAAAGTTGATTTAATGTATTAATCCTAAAACGCTGTTAATAAAATCTTACCAATTACCATCTTATTATAACACCAAAGTAGGTAATATTTATGGAACAAATCATAAATATATGGAACGGAATTCATTAGTTCTGGCTCTGATGTATGATGCAACGAATATTCCAATTTATTTTATAGGTAGTTAATAACTTATTACTTTTCCAGAAAGTTCAAGCTTTTTTTTATGCTTACAGTTTTCCATAAAAGCGATGAAGCTGCTTTAAATTGTAGAGTTTACAACCAATTATATATTATTTGACACCAAATAAGTTGATTCATTATTAAATTTATCGATGTTAACTCTTTTCGCGAAATACAATTTATATGGATCAAAGTTAAATTGACTCGAATTGAATATCAAATGTTTTTATTAAACTTGTTAACTGTCATTCAAGTTTTATTTTACAGTGATTTCCTTTCAAAAAAAGCGTTTCAATTTCATATAAAGGATTTGACATGTAAGGTTGAAACTACTAATAAATTTTAGTTAATTTAGGACACGTTTTTAATACCTCCTAGCATAGTAATAAGACAAATTGCAAAACTCAAAATTATATTTTATTTAGTAAAAATCCTGACCAAGTCATAATTGTTAACCTTTCTTTCTTTTCATACCTACTTAAAATGACTTTAAAAGGATATTAAAGGAAGGTTGAAACACTTAATTTTATCAATTTAATAGCTCTGTATATAGGGCAAAAATTAGGAAATTTTGCCATTGACCAGAGGGCAGTTTTAGCATTTTTATCCCTTTATCACAGAACTACTATAAAAATTATTTTTTCAAACTTTTTTCGTTATTTTGCATTAGTTTAGGTCAAAATAAAGGGGAAAAAATATTATATTTAGCATTTTAATAATTTATGGTTATAAAATACAGCATGGAACACTGGTGTGTTTTTCTACGTAAAAATCTTCCAAACACGAATCACTTTCGTGCAATAATATTTCAAATTTGCACTTATTTACAGTTATTTAGATCCAGGAGAATCAGTGAATCTAAGAGAAACATCATTGGAATTTCTTTAACTTACGAAATGAATTATTGATAAATTTCCAAATATGAATAAAAAAAAAATTCGAACTTCTTTTTTCGGATTTTATATTTTAGTACAAATGTAATTCCCATAACTTAACATATTTCTTTAGTAATTATTACACACTTACACTGTTTTTAATAATTAAAAAATACCAAAATATATTTTTGCTTGTAATTAGAGCGTCGGAAGAAAATGTATATAAAAGAGACCGGTGTCCCATGTGCATTAAAGGGTTAACAGTGATCACTTTTTCAAGAATTGAAATATTTGAAAAATTCAAAAAAAAAAAAAAAAGAAAAAAAACAGTTCCAAAAGGGATCCAAACTTTCAACTACTCTCTTGACTAAACTATTGGGACCATATTTTCCAGATTGCGACTTTTCTCTTAATTTTGAGGGTTAAGAATCCGAATCCATCGTAAAAACGGTATGCTAAGTCAAAGATTGTTGTTGCTGTTAATTTACGTCGCACTAGAGCTGTACAATGGGCTATTGGCGACGGTCTGGGAACCATCCCGGAGGATGATCCGAAGACACGCCATCGCAATTTTGATCCTCCGCGGAGGGAATGGCACCCCCGCTTCGGTAGCCCGACGACCAGCACGAAGTCGAACACTTTACGGTAGCACAGTTTAACGAGGACCAATACCGCACACCCTCGGTTCCTACGCAAACTGATCCAAGTGGTCACCCACCCGCACACTGACCGCAGCCAGTGATGCTTGACTTCGGTGATCTGCTGGGAACCGTGTCTTAACGACCAGTCCACTGCGGGACGCTAAGTCAAAGAAAGTACGCTTTTGTGTCTGATTTTGTAACTTAAAATATTGTCTCTATTAATTAAGTAGCATATTATTAACACTTGTAAGATTGAGTCTTAGTATGTGAAAATCCGATCATTAGATCAACAGTTATTCAGAGTATTCCATTTTTCTCGCGTGTTGTGCATTGTTTATATAGAAGAAATAAAGTAGTTATTTATCTCATTTCAAATTTAACTATTCTTGATTACTAAAATTACATCCATCGATGAATTATAAATCATTCTTCCGATGTTTCGTGTTTTTTTGAAGGCTTTTTTTTTGGTGGAAATGAATTACTTAAAACATCTATACTTTTTTTAATTTTGCTGCCATGTGAAAAAAATTCCAATTTCGGGCAACATTGTTTAAAAATGTGTTTAGATATAATAAATGAATATTCGTCTTATTTTATATTTAACTATTCTTGATTACTAAAATTACTTCCATCGATGAATTATAAATCATTCTTCCGATGTTTTATGTTTTTTGAAATTTTTTTTTTTTGTGAAAATGAATTGCTTAAAACATCCATACTTTTTTTAATTTTGCTGCCATGTGAAAAAAATTCCAATTTCGGGCAACATTGTTTAAAAATTTGTTTAGATATAATAAATGAATATTCATCTAATTTTATATTTAACTATTCTTGATTGCTAAAATTACTTCCATCGATGAATTATAAATCATTCTTCCGATGTTTGATGTTTTTTGAAAATTTTTTGTTGTTGGTGGAAATGAATTGCTTAAAACATCTATACTTTTTTTAATTTTGCTGCCATGTGAAAAAAAATTCCAATTTCGGGCAACATTGTTTAAAAATTTGTTTAGATATAATAAATGAATATTCATCTAATTTTATATTTAACTATTCTTGATTACTAAATTACTTCCATCGATGAATTATAAATCATTCTTCCGATGTTTTATGTTTTTTGAAAATTTTTTTGTTGTTGGTGGAAATGAATTAATTAAAACATCTATACTTTTCTTAATTTTGCTGCCATCAAAAAAAATTTCAGTTTAGGACAACCTTGTTTAAAAAGGTTTTTAGATATAATAAATGTATATCCATCCAATTTTATATTTAATTATTCTTGATTACTAAAATTACTTCTATCGATGAATTCTAGATCATTCATCCGAAGCTTTGTGTTTTTGAAAGTTTTTTTTTTGTGGAAATGAATAACATAAAACATCTATACTTTTCTTAATTTTGCTGCCATGTAAAAAAAATTTCAGTTTAGGACATCCTTGTTCAAAAAGGTTTTTAGATATAATAAATGAATATTCATCTAATTTTATATTTAACTATTCTTGATTACTAAATTACTTCCATCGATGAATTATAAATCATTCTTCCGATGTTTTATGTTTTTTGAAAATTTTTTTGTTGTTGGTGGAAATGAATTAATTAAAACATCTATACTTTTCTTAATTTTGCTGCCATCAAAAAAAATTTCAGTTTAGGACAACCTTGTTTAAAAAGGTTTTTAGATATAATAAATGTATATCCATCCAATTTTATATTTAATTATTCTTGATTACTAAAATTACTTCTATCGATGAATTCTAGATCATTCATCCGAAGCTTTGTGTTTTTGAAAGTTTTTTTTTTGTGGAAATGAATAACATAAAACATCTATACTTTTCTTAATTTTGCTGCCATGTGAAAAAAATTCCAGTTTAGGACAACATTGTTTAAAAATGTGTTTAGATATAATAAATGAATATTCATCTACTTTTATATTTAACTATTCTTGATTACTAAATTACTTCCATCGATGAATTATAAATCATTCCTCCGATGTTTTATGTTTTTTGAAATATTTTTTGTTGGTGGAAATGAATTAATTAAAACATCTATACTTTTCTTAATTTTGCTGCCATGTAAAAAAAAATTCCAGTTTAGCACAACCTTGTTTAAAAATATTTTTTTAATAATAAATTATCTCAAAGCATTAATATTTTATCGACTTCTCACGAGTAAGGAACAAAAAATTCAAAATTAAGATTTTTGTATTTTCGGAATTTTTGTATGATAATATATATGCATATTGTAATTTTTTTTCATAAACCTATTTTTTTACCAGTTTCCTGAAATTTCATTTTACTACTAATAAAGGAATGGATAGTACAAATGAGGGAGGCCCCTCCCTGGCCAAGTAGTATCACCCGCCAAACGCTGTGCAAAGCGTGAAGGTAACGGGTTCGAATCCCGCTGTTACCCTTGATGTATCTTCATGCTATCCTTCTCTGCATTGTGCTATCTATAATTCTATTATAAGCATAAAAGTTTATGAGCTTAAATTTACCACACTACCCTGCAAATATACGTAATTCTAATAAATCAATAAGGGAAAGAAAATATTTATCAAGTCACTCTTACTGAATTCTATCATAAAACACATACGTTGTTTTTTAATTTGCACGTCAGTGCTATCCCATATTGCCCTAATTTAAATTAAATTAAATAACTTCATTACAATAAAAACTGGACTATTTTGTAAATAAGCTAATCTTTATTTCTTAATTGACATGCCTAACAGAATTCTAATGAAGGTAAGGCACTTATCAATAAGGTACTTAACCCCGTATAAGCAGGTGAGTCAAGAGAATATATAATAGAATCTCCCAAACTCGAGGCAAAATGCATGTAATTATTTATTGTATTAAGAAGAATGATTAATTAGATGACTGGAGTGTCAATGATTGAATCTAGTTTACACTTCTACTGACGTGTTCGGCTGTTGGGAACGATTTTACGAAGTGGTAATTAAAAAGTAATTAATGTAAAAAAAATTTTAAAAATTAAGTTATTTCACCGTGGGTGTCACAGGGGCCTAATTTTTGAGGGGGACGAAGTTAAATTATGCATTCACAATAGTTTTCTAAACTTCTCATGTACGAAGTAAAAAAAAAAATCCTTAATGAGCTATATACCTGCAAAAAGATTGCTTATTTTTTATTTCTTTCTTGGTTCTAACTTTAAGGAGTTTAAATCGATGATAATTCTCGAAAATTTTCGTCATCTGAAATATTGAAGGGGACTTCTAGAGGGTTCTAATTATTGAGGGGTGCATATATCCACCGTAATGTACCCCTCAATCAAAACCTCCTTCAACAATGTCCTTACTTCGTCCTAATCCTCAAAATCAAAACTGTCTTACTTCAAGTTTTTATGCATGTAACATACAGGCAATAAAAGAAATTCTGCAACGTTTAACATAGCCTCGAACAACCATATGACTATGATTTATAATGCATCTCAGTTGACTCAAACATCTTATATATTTCAAAATAAATGCTAAGAATGAAACAATTGCAGGGCTCCCATCTACAACGTCGCTTTTTGCAAGATGTATATAAAGGTAGCGAATTCAAAACTACAGCTTTCAGAGTTTTTGATAATTTTGCCAATATTTTAAAAATCTCACAACAAGTAAGATGGAACAAAATTGCATATGAACTTTTGAATCACATTAAAAAGACTAAGAATCAGACTGTAAAATATAAACTTAGCTTCCCTTTGTGAGCAATATTTTTCTAATGGTTGCAAAATTTGTTTTAAAGTAAGATCATGGGTTCATTCATCACCTCATACATTAGAAAGCCTCCACACCGTTTTGTAGAAGTAGTCTGCGCAGACTATTTGAAAACTGAACCAGTTGCGCGTAGGAACCCAATTTCTATTTTAATAGTAATTAAGAGAAATTTATCACATATATTTGAGAATTGTATCTGTAGTGGTTGACAAGTAAATAAGACTAATCAATTAAATTCATAAATTAAACAAATTTTTAGACATATATTTGCTACCACTTTCTTATTTTTACTAGATTTTCTATTAAATGGCTCTTTCATAAATTGATTTACCTTCATAGTGGTCTCATCGGACTACCCATAAGAAACCGTGTGGAAGCTTTCAGTTATAGGAGGCGTTGTTTCATTACATTTGATTTTAAATTATTTTGCCTACAATTAAGTATAAATACTTCAAAAGATAACATTAAATGCCCCTTTATTCCAAATACATAGAAGGGACATTTTATAATTGTTTGCTGAAATATTATTCCTAACACGCTCCTTCTCTTAGCTTTCGAAGTATAAATTTATTTCACAAAATTCAAAATTGAAACTTTTAAATTTACCGATTACATACAATTTATGCATCATAAAAGAACAATGTTTTTCTAATTGTTCAGTCCTTGTATCATTTATAGCGAAAATAGACGACTGGGTTAAGTCTAAAGTTTGTACAAAAAGTTCATGAGAAAAAAAAGACTTTTTATTAATTTCTTCCGCAATTTAAAAAAAAACACTTCTGGATGAATACGGACCTATTTGATTAATTTTGTGATATGCAAATATAAAACTTATTTGTTCAAAACAAGTTCGAAAAGATCCCTTTAATCGTGACTAGTCTCATTCTTAACAAGTTTTAACAAAAAGAGTTATCTAAAATCAGATAATAAAAGTTAACTTCCGACTGGCCATTAATTCTTTTTTGATATAACATTTATTAAACCTGAAAAAAAAAACAGAATTTAGAAATTCTGAAAGTATTTTTTTTAAATTTTAAAACTGAACTATTTTTTTAAGTTCAAATCTCATTTATTAATTATGACGTAATAAATGTAACATTTAATCACCTGAATTATTACACAAATATGAATCATTTGTTAATTTAAAACAGAGCTGCAAAACCGGACTAAATACACAATACCTAACTCTCCCCAATATTCATAGTGATAGTAAAATAAACAAGTAGACTATGTTATTTTTATTATATTTTGTCTCCATATAAAACCTTCATAACATGTTAATAAAGTCTATTATGCATATCTTTGAATACACTTTAAACAATTGGAATAAGTTTTTGATTAATAACTGGAGAAGCTAAAAATAAATTTAAGCTTAAAAATAATTAAATAGAAACCATCTTTTTTATCATTTATGACAATTGAAATCTTAAAATTGTACTTAATATGGTAAAGCTGATAATCGTTTTCATTGTATCTTAAAGCTATATAATTTGAAAAGAGCTTATGAACCTTACCATGGTTAAGAGCATATAAACCCACTTACGTACCACGATGCTTATATTATGTAATTATCGTGATACTTAAGTAATTAAAACTCAGCGGGGCGACAGCCCAAAGAGGGCCAAGGCCTACTGTGCCCATCTCAGTTTTCTTGACCTTTGGGCTCTGGGGTGCAGGAGCAGATGTTCCGGTTAGGTGGTCAGCCGAACGCGAAACCCCCTGTGTTTAGTTCCCAAACATGCTTGGTACTCATTTATCGACCCACTGAAGGGATGAAAGGCTGAGTCAACCTTGCCCGGCCCGAGGATAGAACCAGGGACCTGAGGCACGACAGCGTGAAGCGCTTCCGCTCAGCCACCGGGCGTCACTTAAGTAATTAAGTAAGCTAATTTGCACAGGAAATACTGCTTTGTTCCAGTTATTTCTTGGTATTCAAAAAGTTTGCAAACTTATACAAAATTTTACAAACATTTGTTTTAAATTCTTTATCATTTTATAAAATTTTTTGCTGAAAGCAGAGAAGTTGGCTTCCATAGATGAATAATTTAAATTTGCACTAGAAATTTGAATTACCGAAAGCAAACTAAAACGAAATCATTTTCTGTCAATAAAGTTACAGTGAGGGTCTTTAATTTATTATCTCTGTGTATATTTTTGTATCAAATAAAATATGGGACTCCATCCATTATCTTAGTAATTTATTTCAGAAGACATTAAGTTTTCAGCATTTACATTACTGTAATTGCACCAGGCTGGGGGTGCAGAATTAATTATAGGTTTGATATCTGTGATTTTGATTCAAATAGAAAAGATTTTTATTATTAATACATTGTGGTTGACAGAACAAACATGTTTTTGAAAAATAAATGTTTATTATATAAATGTTTCCTCCTTAAAAAAAATAACTGTGTCTACTTTAAAGGACTCTTGGCACAAATGGATCATCTTTTTCTAAACTTTGAGAAAAGTAGAAGATTTCATTGAAAAATGAATTCAGTGAAGTGAAACCAAACATTAAAAATTTGGAACTAAAGGAAAAAGGTTCAAATATAATTTACTTCACTATGATAATTCAAAATACGAAATAATGCTTCCTGTTTATGGTTTCGTATTTATTATATGTTTTGCAACACGTAAATACACCTTTTTATCTCTTGTAGTAATTCTGTTTAAAATGCATGCAATAGATCATTGTAAAAATTAGCCATCGAATTTATTTGAGAAACTAATGTCTTAGAATTTATCTAACAAGCTTAATTTATTTACTCACTTAAATAGGGAATTTCCTTTGATATGTTCTGTAAAATAACTCATTACTCATAAGATAATAGTGTTTACATCACGTTTCCAGTTTATTGGTTCCATTTCCTTTATTTTGTATCTCGTTTTATGTTTCTATTAAATTTATCGGAAAGTTTTGTTTCAATGTTATTTGCACACAAGAATATTATTCAACCAAGATAACTTGATTGGTGCAAAGTGAGTTTAAAGCAAAACGGTAGAGTTTATTCCAGCGATTTAAAAGAAGAAGGCATACATAAGCGAAGCGAAAGAGAATCAGGGGAAAGTGATAATAGACAACTTATTTGGCGTATTAACCCCTTGACATACGAAGACGCTTGGGAGACGTTATTTGTTTCTTATGTCAAAATAATAATTTACGTGTCTCAGACGTCTTCAATACAGAGTTGCCAACTTGCTTCGGACAGTATATAAATATTTTAAAGTGGTAGTTTATTCTTGGTTTATTCTTGGTTTTAGTGAGATTCTTGGTTTAATAAATTCAATTTAGTAGATTTTTTCCACCACTATTTCTAAATAATTCGTAATCTTATATAATTCCCCACTTTTTAGTAATTGAGCCATGCTATGCCTTTTAAAAAGCAAGCAAAAATAGTCAAAAAGTTAGTTTGTAGTTGTTGACCATTTTTTAAATTATTATGGAGCATCCGGAGAAGTTGACATCTCTAGTACATATCAAATTAGGATAATTAAACAGTTTTTTAACGCAAATATTAAGACGTTGAGCGCCGCGTCAGTCATCGGTGGCTGACACTGAAATTACATTTAGGCTGCGTCTGCCACAGCTTGCTGATACTGACCTTTCACATAGGACGCGAAAAACAGTTGGCTGACAGCGTTTAACATGATATAGAACTATAAAATTTACACTCTTTTATGGAATTGCAGAAAATGTATTCAAAATTTACTTCATTATTGTGATTCTTGGTTTAATACATTCAATTTAAGTAGATTTTTATCCACCACTATTTCTACATAATTCGTAGGCTTATATAATTCACCACTTTTGTTAGATATGTCATGATAAACCTTCTAAAAAATAGCAAAATCTGTCGAATATTTGCAAATTTAGTTTGTAGTTATTTACCGTGGCTACAAGGGCAAGTCACACAAAATTAGCGTGGTGCTCAACGTGTTAAACTGCTTTTTACAATTAAAAAAATGCCAAAATATATATTTACCTGTAATTAGAGAATCAGATAAATATATATAGATATAAAATGTACACCCGTGCCTCTCTTAAAGGGATAAGAAAAGTGTTTTGTAAAATATTAAATCTTTATTATCAATTACTTTCTGTAAGAAAACAGTTATTAAAAAATATAATCATGCATTCGAATTCCTTCACTAACAAGCATATATTATTATAAAAACTCGAAACTAAAAAAAATTAAACAGTTCAAAATTCCAGTATGACGCTATCTTTTCTAACCTGTTCTAATTTGAACCCTTCTTCAAAAAGAGGTTCACGATGTGATACGGAAGTAGTGAAATGCTACAATTTTTCAAGATTTCAGGTTTTTCTAAGATAATTTTAATTTGTGTTTCCCAAAGAAGTTATTGTTTGGGTGGGACGTTCTTCAATTCTTGACAAGTAAATCAGGTCAAAACAGAAGTATAAGTCAATTATAAGAAGATGAGAGTGCACTGAATTTATTTCCTTATGACATTTGACAAATTAAACAATGGTTCTGATTTTGAAAATCTTTCAACGTGTTTTTCAACGCTGAATATTTAAATCCTGAATATATTGTAGGGTTTCTCAGTCTTTTATTCAACCCACTTTAGACAATCACGGATGATACGGCCATAATTCTTAAGTGTAAGTGTAGGATTATTTAAATAGGCTTTTCGAAAGATTCACAATTTAGATTAAGGTTAATTACTCCTGAGTTTTTCTCACTCTTTTTTAATTTATTCTCGCAATATTTTTAAAATCGGAGATTCTTCAAGCAGGTTTTTTAGAAGAAATTATTGCTTGAAAATAAAAGTATATAAAATATTTGAAACCTGAATGTATTGTAGGGTTTCTCAGTCTTGTTCAACCCACTTTAGACAATCACACATACACGGAATTCATTAAGCCGGATATTTTAGAAGAAGTTAATACTTGAAAGCAAATTCAAATGAAGAGCTTAGTAGATGAAGCATGGAAGTGAAGCATGGATTTTCAGGTGCATTTATTAATACTTCAGACAATCACACGTGATTAGACAATCACAGATACACGAAATTCATTAAGTAGGATTTTTTAGAAGAAATTATTACTTGAAAGCAAAATAAAACAAAGAGCTTAATAGATAGCACGGAAGTGATATTTTCAGGTGCATTTATTAATACTTCAGACAATCACACATAATTAGACAATGACAGATACACGAAATTCATTAAGCAAGGTTTTTTTAGCAGAAATTATTGCTTGAAAGCAAAATCAAATGAAGAGCTTAGCAAATGAAGCACGGAAGTGATATTTTCAGGTGTATTCATTAATATCTTGACAATCACACATAATTAGACAATCATACGTACACAAAATTCATTAAGCAAGATTTTTTTAGAAGAAATTATTGCTTGAAAGCAAAATCAAATGAAGAGCTCAGTAGATGAAGCATGGAAGTGATATTTTCTGGTGCATTTATTAATCAGGGAAAATATCGATATGAATCTAGGATATATTTAATATTACAGAGTTGTTTTTGCTCTCACTTTAATTTAAACATAATTAATGCTCATTAGTTTTAAGTAAAATTGAATGATTTTTATTTCAAATTAGGTAGTGGTAAATAAAACAAGGTAACGAATTTTTACCCCTCTTCTAATAAGACTATAATAAAATACAGTAAACCGTGGCGAGTCTACCCATCCAGGGGCGAGTCTACCCATTTTAGTTTTATTTAATTTTCACTATTTTAAATTGCAAATAAAAAATTTTTTACCGACGGAGGACTTAGTTCAGACTCTAAGGAAGATGGCGCTGTAGTAGTTTGATCCGTTTTTATTTATTTGGTGTCTTTTTAACCGACCTGTTCAAACGTCTTTTGAGAGATTTGTATTGAAAATCAGCAAACTTTTAGTTGGTGCTCCGTAAGTATATTATTATTATTACTATTTTCACTTTGGTTAAGTGATGAACTTATCTAAGACTAAGATTACATTAATTTTATATGAAAAAAAAGAAAAAAAAAAAAGAATGTAAGTTTTGCTGTTGTAAACAAAAAGCCAGAATTCGCGGGGCGAGTCTACCCATTCGTATTTAGTTTTAATAAAGCATAATAATATAATTTAGAACTTTGTTTATATTAAAATTAAGTCATTTTAAATGAATTTGAGTATATTATTTTAATTCTGCATTGATAAATTTATCATTAATAAGAAAATTTATAGGTTAAATATAAATGTAAATATAAAATATGTTTATGTTACCTATTTTTTCAATTTTTATATTACAAATTTAACTTTTTTTATTTAATGCAAGTTAAATAAATTATTATTTATTATTACAGATGGTTCGAAATTATATTCGCAAAACAAATGGATTTAAATGTTACAAAAAAATGCCACCTGAGATGGAAAAAGCTATCCAAAGGATAAAAGCCAAACAAATAACAATTCAAGATGCCGTAGCCGAATTGAAAATAACGAGAAAAACTCTTTCAAAATATTGTCATCGGGAACCAGAAGAGTTATTTTATAATGTTAATGATTATAAAAACACAACTGTGATCAAAATGTGATAATCGATCAAATACTCAATTTGTGTTATTTTATGAATAAAAAAATGAAATATATAATAAAGTTATGAATTTTACTTCATAAATATCCTATATAGTAACTAAAATAACTATTTAATAGTAAAATTTGATTATTTACAATGTTAGCATTCATTTTAGTAGAATGGGTAGACTTGCTCCATACGAGAGATTTGTCAGCAGTTCTATAAAAATATACAGTAACAGCGTAACTGTTAATATTTTCTAAAATCGATTTCACAGCTTTAAAGAGGGATAAATAGCGATTCCGAAACATCTATTAAAAGGCTTTTTTCTTCAATATTTATAAAAGTTTGACCACTTGAAAGTTGACAAACTGAAAAAATGGGTAGACTCGCCCCGGTTTACGGTAATAGTTCCCTTTACTACTTTTTTCTTCGTACTCTGATTAACGCTACTCTGAAAATATCATCTTGTTCATACACTCGGCTCATCACTTATTCAAGGATGCCACAGGCTACCAAAAATGCAGAAGGTGAGAAATTAATTAATAGCAAAAACCTATTAACACGTTGACTGCCACACGCGTTTACAGTGAAATCTCCTTCAGGCCTCGAGTACCGTTGTACGAATGGTACTCTGGTGAGTACTCCCACCGATATATTAATAATGTGAGTGTCTAATGATCACAAGAATAATATCTCGCTCCATTTGTTTCCATGGTATCATATCTGTTTGTTTATGTCTGTTTATTTTGATATAAAGGGGGAGGTCAATTCTTATATACTAATTAAATTGTTTACTAATATTTTTTTAACATATTGAGCAGTTTTGTCCCATTAAATTTCGAACGTTTATCCTCATTTTAAGTGATACATTAGCTAATTTAGACGTATTCTTTTTCAAATTCTTTTTAAAAAGAAGTTGTTTTTCTCTAAGATGATGTAAAGATTTTAAGACATTTCATAGTAAATATTATTGAAATAAAAGTGTCATTAATGGGCTAAAGTTTGGAATATTAAATGCCCCAATGCAAAAGGTTTTTTTTAAAACTTTTTTAAATTATTCAAAAATATTTAATATAAGATATTGTTAAAATAAAAGTGACTTTAATGGGTTAAATTTCGGATTCTTAAGTGCTCCAATGCAAAAAAATTTTTTAAAAATTATTATGAAATATTTAATACAAAATATTGTTGAAATAAAAGTGACATTAATGGGTTAAAAATTGGATTCTTAAATGCACCAATGTAAAAAGACTTTTGTGAAATTTTTCCGATAATTTAAAATATTTAATACAAAATATTGTTAAAATAAAAGTGACATTAATGGGTTAAAGTTAGAATTCTTAAGTGCACCAATTCAAAATATTTTTCTGAAATGTTTTAAAATATTTTGAAATATTTAATATAAAATATTGTTAAAATATAAGTGACATTAATGGGGTAAACTTCGAATTTTTAAGAGCACCAATGCAAAAGACATTGTATTTTTATTACTTATAAAGCTTTTATTACACACTTATAGGAAATTATGTTCGTAATAGTTCCCGGCCACCATTTTTACATATAAATACAGAAATATTACATTTAATAATATAAAAATGTTTAATCAAATGAAAACAAAACGTATTTTAGAGAAATGTAATTTATTTTTCAAAAAAATGTATACATATATACAACAACAAAGTTGACAAAAACACCAGAATCAAAAGTAAATAACAAATACAAATCAATAAGAATATACAGGGTGTTCCATAAATAGCACTTTTATTTACGTATTTTAATATTCTTTGTCAAAATTGAAATTAAAAAATTTACTCTTAATGAGTCGCAAATTAAGCAAAGAAAATGCTATTTTATCACCTTCTAACGAACACTACTAAGGAAGTTGGGATTAAAAGCATCAAAACCTCTTTGATAGACGG
Organism: Parasteatoda tepidariorum; assembly: GCF_982258835.1. Classification (NCBI taxonomy): domain Eukaryota; kingdom Metazoa; phylum Arthropoda; class Arachnida; order Araneae; family Theridiidae; genus Parasteatoda; species Parasteatoda tepidariorum. The sequence continues at coordinate 44,487,662 of NC_141766.1, forward strand.
GAAAGGTGTAAAAAAGTTGAAGATCTTAATTATACACACTTTTAATTTCCTCCGACGATTAAACTAGTTTTAAAGTTTTAAGTTCTCATTAGCTATACATCAGAATTTTTTTACTCTTTTAATTTTTTTAAAATCAATTTGTGACCCATATTGTGCATATATTTTAGGCAAGATTTAAAAAAATATATGTTAAAGGTGGTGATTGCACAACACTCTCTGTATGACTACCACCAGCAGCACTAAAAAACTTAACTTTCTAATTAGTGTTGTTAGTTTGTAAACATTTTGTATGATGATTTGTAACATGCATACAATCATAAATACAAAGTACAACAATTGAATTCGGTTTGTGTTAAATTATAGCAATAGAATTTAAACAGTATAATTAAAAATAATGTATAAGTACATAAATGTAACGTCTAGAATAAACAAATAAGATAGTTAGAATAATCATCAATAATTCTCAAATACATCACAAGATAGCGAGTGAGCAATACAATAATTTCATTCACAATATGCTGCTGCTTTATTGAGTTTATAGAAAGTATACAAACTCATTAATGCTCATTTAATCAAAATTCGTTAAGTTAAAATACACATATTACAAACAAAAACAGCACTCTAAACTCATGACTGTACAGTAATAGCAAAATTTTGTTACAATATATATTTTATTTACAATACATTTTTCACGTATTACATAAAATAAATGTCTAGATTCTATGCATTGACAATAAATTCTTGACGCGCAGTTTAAGATATTTAAATTTGCTCAAAAATTTATATAATTTGAAACAATACTTCAAGTAATAAAATATTTAATACGTGGCTATATAGGGGTGTACAAATACTATTGCCAGTACACCAATAAAAAAAACTGTTCATCGTAGAAACATTGCTTATATTTTTGCATAAAGTTTCCCTGGCAGTCAAAGAGTTAAAATGAAACTTATTGATAAAAATAAAATAAATCGAATAAAAGTAAGATGGATATACTATAATAATAAAATAATAATATAAATTATCAATAGCTATATTCAACGTAAGATAAATTTACAATAATTATAAAAAAAAATACTTAGCTGTCAATCTTTATGCTTTTCGTGAAAGATTTATCATTACAATTATCATTTACATTATTATGTAAATCAGTTTAAATTTGTCTAATGCAAAATAACATTTCCCCCGTGATAATCAGTTTTCTTCGATACATGCATTAATTATTACTATATTTTGGCTATCACACTCATTTAAAAATTCCATATATTAATGCGTAATTTTAACTTAGAACTAGACAATCAAATCTTTAACAAAAGGTGTAAAAATTGGCAGCGATTAAAATATGATAAATTTACAATAATCATAATGATAATAAGAAGAAAAAATTACAACAATCATCATAATCGATGAATTTATAGTAATTGCAACAAAAACAAGATGAAATTGCACTGATCAAAATAATAATTAGATAAAGATAAAATAATCATAATATTAATAAGATAAAGTTATAATAATTATCGTTAAAATACGTAAGTATATGAATAGTAAACTCATAAAAATTCATATTTGCTTATGTTTTAAGCACTAAAGATAAAAGTATATGTAGAAGTAAGTGTTGTTAGCAGTTATTTACTTTTGATCATAATTATGGTACATAAATTACACGTAATTGATAAATCTAATTATTGCGAACAGCACTTTAAATAAATCAGACAATTTATCAAAAGTGCTTAATAATGATAACCAAATGATTTTGAATAGTGTCCAATTCCATGAAGATCAAGACCATGGTCATCGTAATGGTGTCCCAAGTCAGCAACCACATGTTTTACAATAGGAACTTTCTTCACTACTTCGATGTGCTTCACAACTGGAACATGCTTAACGACTGGGACGTGCTTAATAACTGGCACGTGCTTAACAATTTGGACGTGCTTAACAACTGGCACTTTCTTTACAATTGTAGCATGCTCTACGACAGGGTAAATCACTTGGTGATGGTGACCTGGTGATAGATGGTGACCTGATGATAGATGGTGACTGTCAAGAAGGAGGTGACTATGATCATCTAAACCATGATATTCGTGATATCCCTTAATTACACCACCAGATGTAACGACAGCCAAAGCGGCAACAGTAAGTGCTAAAATCTATAAGAAAAATGCCACAAAATTATTTATTTTAAAAATTCAAAATTTGAAAGTCAGACATAAATGACAACTATTTAATTTAAATTTTATTTTAAATTTTTCATACATTTACACTGATTTATCAACATTGGCATTGAACAAAAAAAATAACATAGATGGTTTCAAGTCCGATGCTGAACTAGATTACTCAACTATTATCATTCTATCAATTACTGTATTATGGTTGTTAATAGAAATTTATTCAGTTATTTATACTAGTTTATTTTGGGGCGAAATGAATTCTTACTTGTCACTGAAGATTATAATCATTGATATATAATCTGTATACGGGTAAATGAACAACTTCAACCAATGGAAAATGTGAAATTTGACAGAAGCTATATATTTCATTTTTAAACATTTATTTGGCTGGTGTGGATTACATAGCAGTATGATACTACGCAGAATCACAAATCGTTCGATTACAAAAGAAATCTCATCATTTTAAAGAAAAAAATTTAATTTTTTGTGTGGAAATTTTACTCTCCTTCAATCATTAACATATGTAAAAATAAAAGCTCTTAATCTGCCTAAATGAATGTATTGAAAGCAATTTGTTTCCTTTTACAATCTACTTTAACGTGTTTCGATTTGTTTATTTATTTTGTGCCTCAGTGTAGTGATCTTTAATTCATGCTTCCCAGTATAACGCCGAAGTCAAGCACAACTGGCTGAGGTCAATAAACGGGGTGGGTGACCACTTTGATCAGCAAGTGTAGAGATTGAAGATGCGCGGTACTGGTCTAAACATATGCGGTTATATATATTTAATTGTTAGCTTTATTATTATCAAACATTAGTTATATCAGAATTGGTTTACTATACGTTTAATGCAGGCTTCGAAATAAATTATAATGAAAGCTTCTGCCTCCACAATTATTTGTTTATTTTGAAAAAAGGAGACCTATTATAAAAAAAATATATCAAATTTTTATGGGGTTTAAATCGCTTTTTACCTCATTAAACAATAAAACAAACACCGCCAACGGGGGGACATGAACCACCAATCTTTCCGTAACTCCGTACGCGCTAGCTGATTGCGCCACGGAGGATTCACACCTCGTTTAAAATCTAAATCAATGTATATATAATTGTTAGCTATGTTATTATCAATTATTATTTATATCAGGTTAGATTTACTACATTTTAAGCCGGCATCGAAATAAATTATAATAAAAGTTTCTGAATCCATAACAAACAAAAATGAACGCCTTTTTTTAGAAAAAAAAAGGAAGTAAATTTTCATAGGGTTTAAATCGCTATTCACCTCATTGAACAACAAAACAATCACCGCCCCCTGGTGGGCTCGAACCACCAACCTTTCGGTTAACAGCCGAACGCGCTAGCCAATTGCGCCATGGAGGCTACACTCTTCGCATAAAATCTGCATGAATGTTTTTTTAATTCTTAGCTTTATTATTATGAATTATTACTTAAACCAGGTTTGGTTTACAAAATTTAGTCTGTTTTCGAAATAAATTATAATATTGGCTTCTGCCTCCGCAATAATTAGTTTATTTTGAAAAACTAAGCCATTTTTTTCGAAAAAAAGATTGCAAACTTTCATGTGGTTTAAATCGCTGTTTACATCATTGAACAACAAAACAATCACCGCCCCCTGGTGGGCTCGAACCACCAACCTTTCGGATAACAGCCGAACGCGCAAGCCAATTGCGCAACGGAGGCTACACTCTTCGCATGAAATCTGCATGAATGTTTTTTTTAATTCTTAGCTTTATTATTATGAATTATTACTTATGCCAGGTTTGGTTTACAAAATTTCAGTCTGTCTTCGAAATAAATTATAATATTGGCTTCTGCCTCCGCAATAATTAGTTTATTATGAAAAACTAAGCCATTCTTTCGAAAAAATGATAGCACAGTTCCATGTGGTTTAAATCGTTATTTACATCATTGAACAACAAAACAATCACCGCCCTCGGGTGGGCTCGAACCACCAACCTTTCGGTTAACAGCCGAACGCGCTAGCCAATTGCGCCACGGAGGCTACACTCTTCGCATAAAATCTGCAGGAATGTTTTTTTAATTCTTAGATTTATTATTATGAATTATTACTTAAACCAGGTTTGGTTTACAAAATTTCAGTCTGTTTTCGAAATAAATTATAATATTGGCTTCTGCCTTCTCAATAATTAGTTCATTTTGAAAAACTAAGCCATTTTTTCGAAAAAATGATAGCAAAGTTTCATGTGGATTAAATCGCTATTTACATCATTGAATAACAAACCAATCAACGCCCCCGGGTGGGCTCGAACCACCAACCTTTCGGTTAACATCCGAACGCGCTAGCCAATTGCGCCACGGAGGCTACACTCTTCGTATAAAATCTGCATGAATGTTTTTTTAATTCTAAGCTTTATTATTATGAATTATTACTTAAACCAGGTTTGGTTTACAAAATTTCAGCCTGTTTTCGAAATAAATTATAATATTGGCTTCTTCCTCCGCAATAATTAGTTTATTTTGAAAAACTAAGCCATTTTTTCGAAAAAATGATAACAAAGTTTCATGTGGTTTAAATCGCTATTTACATCATTGAACAACAAAACAGTCACCGCCCCCGGGTGGGCTCGAACCACCAACCTTTCGGTTAACAGCCGAACGCGCTAGCCAATTGCGCCACGGAGGCTACATTCTTCGCATAAAATCTGCATGAATGTTTTTTTAATTCTTAGCTTTATTGATATGAATTATTACTTAAACCAGGTTTGGTTTACAAAATTTCAGTCTGTCTTCGAAATAAATTATAATATTGGCTTCTGCCTCCGCAATTATTAGTTTATTTTGAAAAACGAAGCCATTTTTCGAAAAAATGATAGCAAAGTTTCATGTGGTTTAAATCGCTATTTACATCATTGAACAACAAAACAATCACCGCCCCCGGGTGGGATCGAACCACCAACCTTTCGGTTAACAGCCGAACGCGCTAGCCAATTGCGCCACGGAGGCTACATTCTTCGCATAATATCTGCATGAATGTTTTTTCAATTCTTAGCTTTATTATTATGAATGATTACTTATGCCAGGTTTGGTTTACAAAATTTCTGTCTGTCTTCGAAATAAATTATAATATTGGCTTCTGCCTTCTCAATAATTAGTTTATTTTGAAAAACTAAGTCATTTTTTCGAAAAAATGATAGCAAAGTTTCATGTGGTTTAAATCGTTATTTACATCATTGAACAACAAAACAATCACCGCCCCCGGGTGGGCTCGAACCACCAACCTTTCGGTTAACAGCCGAACGCGCTAGCCAATTGCGCCACGGAGGCTACATTCTTCGCATAAAATCTGCATGAATGTCTTTTTAATTCCTAGCTTTATTATTATGAATGATTACTTATGCCAGGTTTGGTTTACAAAATTTCAGTCTGTCTTCGAATTAAATTATAATATTGGCTTCTGCCTTCTCAATACTTAGTTTATTTTGAAAAACTAAGCCATTTTTTCGAAAAAATGATTGCAAAGTTTCATGTGGTTTAAATCGCTATTTACATCATTGAACAACAAAACAATCAACGCCCCCGGGTGGGCTCGAACCACCAACCTTTCGGTTAACAGCCGAACGCGCTAGCCAATTGCGCCACGGAGGCTACATTCTTCGCATAAATCTGCATGAATGTTTTTTCAATTCTTAGCTTTATTATTATGAATGATTACTTATGCCAGGTTTGGTTTACAAAATTTCAGTCTGTCTTCGAAATAAATTATAATATTGGCTTCTTCCTTCTCAATAATTAGTTTATTTTGAAAAACTAAGCCATTTTTTCGATAAAATGATAGCAAAGTTTCATGTGGTTTAAATCGCTATTTACATCATTGAATAACAGAGCAATCAACGCCCCCGGGTGGGCTCGAACCATCAACCTTTCGGTTAACAGCCGAACGCGCTAGCCAATTGCGCCACGGAGGCTACACTCTTTGCATAAAATCTACATGAATGTTTTTTTAATTCTTAGCTTTATTGATATGAATTATTACTTAAACCAGGTTTGGTTTACAAAATTTCAGTCTGTCTTCGAAATAAATTATAATATTGGCTTCTGCCTCCGCAATTATTAGTTTATTTTGAAAAACGAAGCCATTTTTCGAAAAAATGATAGCAAAGTTTCATGTGGTTTAAATCGCTATTTACATCATTGAACAACAAAACAATCACCGCCCCCGGGTGGGATCGAACCACCAACCTTTCGGTTAACAGCCGAACTCGCTAGCCAGTTGCGCCACGGAGGCTACATTCTTCGCATAAAATCTGCATGAATGTTTTTTCAATTCTTAGCTTTATTATTATGAATGATTACTTATGCCAGGTTTGGTTTACAAAATTTCAGCCTGTTTTCGAAATAAATTATAATATTGGCTTCTTCCTCCGCAATAATTAGTTTATTTTGAAAAACTAAGCCATTTTTTCGAAAAAATGATAGCAAAGTTTCATGTGGATTAAATCGCTATTTACATCATTGAATAACAAACCAATCAACGCTGCCGGGTGGGCTCGAACCACCAACCTTTCGGTTAACATCCGAACGCGCTAGCCAATTGCGCCACGGAGGCTACACTCTTCGTATAAAATCTGCATGAATGTTTTTTTAATTCTAAGCTTTATTATTATGAATTATTACTTAAACCAGGTTTGGTTTACAAAATTTCAGCCTGTTTTCGAAATAAATTATAATATTGGCTTCTTCCTCCGCAATAATTAGTTTATTTTGAAAAACTAAGCCATTTTTTCGAAAAAATGATAACAAAGTTTCATGTGGTTTAAATCGCTATTTACATCATTGAACAACAAAACAATCACCGCCCCCGGGTGGGCTCGAACCACCAACCTTTCGGTTAACAGCCGAACGCGCTAGCCAATTGCGCCACGTAGGCTACATTCTTCGCATAAATCTGCATGAATGTTTTTTAATTCTTAGCTTTATTGATATGAATTATTACTTAAACCAGGTTTGGTTTACAAAATTTCAGTCTGTCTTCGAAATAAATTATAATATTGGCTTCTGCCTCCGCAATTATTAGTTTATTTTGAAAAACTAAGCCATTTTTCGAAAAAATGATAGCAAAGTTTCATGTGGTTTAAATCGCTATTTACATCATTGAACAACAAAACAATCACCGCCCCCGGGTGGGATCGAACCACCAACCTTTCGGTTAACAGCCGAACGCGCTAGCCAATTCCGCCACGGAGGCTACATTCTTCGCATAAAATCTGCATGAATGTCTTTTTAATTCCTAGCTTTATTATTATGAATGATTACTTATGCCAGGTTTTGGTTTACAAAATTTCAGTCTGTCTTCGAAATAAATTATAATATTGGCTTCTGCCTCCGCAATAATTAGTTTATTTTGAAAAACTAAGCCATTTTTTTGAAAAAATGATAGCAAAGTTTCATGTGGTTTAAATCGCTATTTACATCATTGAACAACAAAAGAATCACCGCCCCCGGGTGGGCTCGAACCACCAACCTTTCGGTTAACACCCGAACGCGCTACCCAATCGCGCCACGGAGGCTACGTTCTTCGCATAAAATCTGCATGAATGTCTTTTTAATTCCTAGCTTTATTATTATGAATGATTACTTATGCCAGGTTTGGTTTACAAAATTTCAGTCTGTCTTCGAAATAAATTATAATATTGGCTTCTGCCTTCTCAATACTTAGTTTATTTTGAAAAACTAAGCCATTTTTTCGAAAAAATGATTGCAAAGTTTCATGTGGTTTAAATCGCTATTTACATCATTGAACAACAAAACAATCAACGCCCCCGGGGGGGCTCGAACCACCATCCTTTCGGTTAACAGCCGAACGCGCTAGCCAATTGCGCCACGGAGGCTACACTCCTCGCATAAAATCTGCATGAATGTCTTTTAATTCTTAGCTTTATTATTATGAATTATTACTTTAACCAGGTTTGGTTTACAAAATTTCAGTCTGTCTTCGAAATAAATTATAATAGTGGCTTCTTTCTCCGCAATAATTAGTTTATTTTGAAAAACTAAGCCATTTTTTCGAAAAAATGATAACAAAGTTTCATGTGGTTTAAATCGCTATTTACATCATTGAACAACAAAACAATCACCGCCCCCGGGAGGGCTCGAACCACCAACCTTTCGGTTAACAGCCGAACGCGCTAGCCAATTGCGCCACGGAGGCTACATTCTTCGCATAAAATCTGCATGAATGTCTTTTTAATTCCTAGCTTTATTATTATGAATGATTACTTATGCCAGGTTTGGTTTACAAAATTTCAGTCTGTCTTCGAAATAAATTATAATATTGGCTTCTGCCTTCTCAATACTTAGTTTATTTTGAAAAACTAAGCCATTTTTTCGAAAAAATGATAGCAAAGTTTCATGTGGTTTAAATCGCTATTTACATCATTGAACAACAAAACAATCATCGCCCCCGGGAGGGTTCGAACCACCAACCTTTCGGTTAACAGCCGAACGCGGTAGCCAATTGCGCCACGGAGGCTACACTCCTCGCATAAAATCTGCATGAATGTCTTTTAATTCTTAGCTTTATTATTATGAATTATTACTTTAACCAGGTTTGGTTTACAAAATTTCAGTCTGTCTTCGAAATAAAATATAATATTGGCTTCTTCCTCCGCAATAATTAGTTTATTTTGAAAAACTAAGCCATTTTTTCGAAAAAATGATAACAAAGTTTCATGTGGTTTAAATCGCTATTTACATCATTGAACAACAAAACAATCACCGCCCCCGGCTGGGCTCGAACCACCAACCTTTCGGTTAACAGCCGAACGCGCTAGCCAATTGCGCCACGGAGGCTACATTCTTCGCATAAAATTTGCATGAATGTCTTTTTAATTCCTAGCTTTATTATTATGAATGATTACTTATGCCAGGTTTGGTTTACAAAATTTCAGTCTGTCTTCGAAATAAATTATAATATTGGCTTCTGCCTCCGCAATAATTAGTTTATTTTGAAAAACTAAGCCATTTTTTTGAAAAAATGATAGCAAAGTTTCATGTGGTTTAAATCGCTATTTACATCATTGAACAACAAAAGAATCACCGCCCCCGGGTGGGCTCGAACCACCAACCTTTCGGTTAACAGCCGAACGCGCTAGCCAATTGCGCCACGGAGGCTACATTCTTCGCATAAAATCTGCATGAATGTTTTTTTAGTTCTTAGCTTTATTATTATGAATTATTACTTAAACCAGGTTTGGTTAACAAAATTTCAGTCTGTCTTCGAATTAAATTATAATAATGGCTTCTGCCTTCTCAATACTTAGTTTATTTTGAAAAACTAAGCCATTTTTTCGAAAAAATGATTGCAAAGTTTCATGTGGTTTAAATCGCTATTTACATCATTGAACAACAAAACAATCAACGCCCCCGGGTGGGCTCGAACCACCAACCTTTCGGTTAACAGCCGAACGCGCTAGCCAATTGCGCCACGGAGGCTACATTCTTCGCATAAATCTGCATGAAAGTTTTTTTAATTCTTAGCTTTATTATTATGAATGATTACTTATGCCAGGTTTGGTTTACAAAATTTCAGTCTGTCTTCGAAATAAATTATAATATTGGCTTCTGCCTTCTCAATAATTAGTTTATTTTGAAAAACTAAGCCATTTTTTCGAAAAAATGATAGCAAAGTTCCATGTGGTTTATATCGCTATTTACATCATTGAATAACAAAGCAATCAACGCCCCCGGGTGGGCTCGAACCACCAACCTTTCGGTTAACAGCCGAACGCGTTAGCCAATTGCGCCACGGAGGCTACACTCTTTGCATAAAATCTGCATGAATGTTTTTTTAATTCTTAGCTTTATTGATATGAATTATTACTTAAACCAGGTTTGGTTTACAAAATTTCAGTCTGTCTTCGAAATAAATTATAATATTGGCTTCTGCCTCCGCAATTATTAGTTTATTTTGAAAAACTAAGCCATTTTTCGAAAAAATGATAGCAAAGTTTCACGTGGTTTAAATCGCTATTTACATCATTGAACAACAAAACAATCACCGCCCCCGGGTGGGATCGAACCACCAACCTTTCGGTTAACAGCCGAACGCGCTAGCCAATTGCGCCACGGAGGCTACATTCTTCGCATAAAATCTGCATGAATGTTTTTTCAATTCTCAGCTTTATTATTATGAATGATTACTTATGCCAGGTTTGGTTTACAAAATTTCAGTCTGTCTTCGAAATAAATTATAATATTGGCTTCTTCCTCCACAATAATTAGTTTATTTTGAAAAACTAAGCCATTTTTTTGAAAAAATGATAGCAAAGTTTCATGTGGTTTAAATCGCTATTTACTTCATTGAACAACAAAAGAATCACCGCCCCCGGGTGGGCTCGAACCACCAACCTTTCGGTTAACAGCCGAACGCGCTAGCCAATTGCGCCACGGAGGCTACATTCTTCGCTTAAAATCTGCATGAATGTTTTTTTAGTTCTTAGCTTTATTATTATGAATTATTACTTAAACCAGGTTTGGTTAACAAAATTTCAGTCTGTCTTCGAATTAAATTATAATAATGGCTTCTGCTTTCTCAATACTTAGTTTATTTTGAAAAACTAAGCCATTTTTTCGAAAAAATGATTGCAAAGTTTCATGTGGTTTAAATCGCTATTTACATCATTGAACAACAAAACAATCAACGCCCCCGGGTGGGCTCGAACCACCAGCCTTTCGGTTAACAGCCGAACGCGCTAGCCAATTGCGCCACGGAGGCTACATTCTTCGCATAAATCTGCATGAATGTTTTTTTAATTCTTAGCTTTATTATTATGAATGATTACTTATGCCAGGTTTGGTTTACAAAATTTCAGTCTGTCTTCGAAATAAATTATAATATTGGCTTCTGCCTTCTCAATAATTAGTTTATTTTGAAAAACTAAGCCATTTTTTCGAAAAAATGATAGCAAAGTTTCATGTGGTTTAAATCGCTATTTACATCATTGAATAACAAAGCAATCAACGCCCCCGGGTGGGCTCGAACCACCTCCCTTTCGGTTAACAGCCGAACGCGCTAGCCAATTGCGCCACGGAGGCTACACTCTTTGCATAAAATCTGCATGAATGTTTTTTTAATTCTTAGCTTTATTGATATGAATTATTACTTAAACCAGGTTTGGTTTACAAAATTTCAGTCTGTCTTCGAAATAAATTATAATATTGGCTTCTGCCTCCGCAATTATTAGTTTATTTTGAAAAACTAAGCCATTTTTCGAAAAAATGATAGCAAAGTTTCACGTGGTTTAAATCGCTATTTACATCATTGAACAACAAAACAATCACCGCCCCCGGGTGGGATCGAACCACCAACCTTTCGGTTAACAGCCGAACGCGCTAGCCAATTGCGCCACGGAGGCTACATTCTTCGCATAAAATCTGCATGAATGTTTTTTCAATTCTTAGCTTTATTATTATGAATGATTACTTATGCCAGGTTTGGTTTACAAAATTTCAGTCTGTCTTCGAAATAAATTATAATATTGGCTTCTTCCTCCACAATAATTAGTTTATTTTGAAAAACTAAGCCATTTTTTCGAAAAAATGATAACAAAGTTTCATGTGGTTTAAATCGCTATTTACATCATTGAACAACAAAACAATCACCGCCCCCGGGTGGGCTCGAACCACCAACCTTTCGGTTAACAGCCGAACGCGCTAGGCAATTGCGCCACGAGGCTACATTCTTCGCATAAAATCTGCATGAATGTCTTTTTAATTCCTAGCTTCATTATTATGAATGATTACTTATGCCAGGTTTGGTTTACAAAATTTCAGTCTGTCTTCGAAATAAATTATAATATTGGCTTCTGCCTCCGCAATAATTAGTTTATTTTGAAAAACTAAGCCATTTTTTTGAAAAAATGATAGCAAAGTTTCATGTGGTTTAAATCGCTATTTACATCATTGAACAACAAAAGAATCACCGCCCCCGGGTGGGCTCGAACCACCAACCTTTCGGTTAACAGCCGAACGCGCTAGCCAATTGCGCCACGGAGGCTACATTCTTCGCCTAAAATCTGCATGAATGTCTTTTTAATTCCTAGCTTTATTATTATGAATGATTACTTATGCCAGGTTTGGTTTACAAAATTTCAGTCTGTCTTCGAAATAAATTATAATATTGGCTTCTGCCTTCTCAATACTTAGTTTATTTTGAAAAACTAAGCCATTTTTTCGAAAAAATGATTGCAAAGTTTCATGTGGTTTAAATCGCTATTTACATCATTGAACAACAAAACAATCAACACCCCCGGGTGGGTTCGAACCACCAACCTTTCGGTTAACAGCCGAACGCGCTAGCCAATTGCGCCACGGAGGCTACACTCATCGCATAAAATCTGCATGAATGTCTTTTAATTCTTAGCTTTATTATTATGAATTATTACTTTAACCAGGTTTGGTTTACAAAATTTCAGTCTGTCTTCGAAATAAATTATAATATTGGCTTCTTCCTCCGCAATAATTAGTTTATTTTGAAAAACTAAGCCATTTTTTCGAAAAAATGATAACAAAGTTTCATGTGGTTTAAATCGCTATTTACATCATTGAACAACAAAACAATCACCGCCCCCGGGTGGGCTCGAACCACCAACCTTTCGGTTAACAGCCGAACGCGCTAGCCAATTGCGCCACGGAGGTTACATTCTTCACATAAAATCTGCATGAATGTCTTTTTAATTCCTAGCTTTATTATTATGAATGATTACTTATGCCAGGTTTGGTTTACAAAATTTCAGTCTGTCTTCGAAATAAATTATAATATTGGCTTCTGCCTTCTCAATACTTAGTTTATTTTGAAAAACTAAGCCATTTTTTCGAAAAAATGATTGCAAAGTTTCATGTGGTTTAAATCGCTATTTACATCATTGAACAACAAAACAATCAACGCCCCCGGGTGGGCTCGAACCACCAACCTTTCGGTTAACAGCCGAACGCGCTAGCCAATTGCGCCACGGAGGCTACACTCCTCGCATAAAATCTGCATGAATGTCTTTTAATTCTTAGCTTTATTGATATGAATTATTACTTAAACCAGGTTTGGTTTACAAAATTTCAGTCTGTCTTCGAAATAAATTATAATATTGGCTTCTGCCTCTGCAATTATTAGTTTATTTTGAAAAACTAAGCCATTTTTCGAAAAAATGATAGCAAAGTTTCACGTGGTTTAAATCGCTATTTACATCATTGAACAACAAAACAATCACCGCCCCCGGGTGGGATCGAACCACCAACCTTTCGGTTAACAGCCGAACGCGCTAGCCAATTGCGCCACGGAGGCTACATTCTTCGCATAAAATCTGCATGAATGTTTTTTCAATTCTTAGCTTTATTATTATGAATGATTACTTATGCCAGGTTTGGTTTACAAAATTTCAGTCTGTCTTCGAAATAAATTATAATATTGGCTTCTTCCTCCACAATAATTAGTTTATTTTGAAAAACTAAGCCATTTTTTTGAAAAAATGATAGCAAAGTTTCATGTGGTTTAAATCGCTATTTACATCATTGAACAACAAAAGAATCACCGCCCCCGGGTGGGCTCGAACCACCAACCTTTCGGTTAACAGCCGAACGCGCTAGCCAATTGCGCCACGGAGGCTACATTCTTCGCTTAAAATCTGCATGAATGTTTTTTTAGTTCTTAGCTTTATTATTATGAATTATTACTTAAACCAGGTTTGGTTAACAAAATTTCAGTCTGTCTTCGAATTAAATTATAATAATGGCTTCTGCCTTCTCAATACTTAGTTTATTTTGAAAAACTAAGCCATTTTTTCGAAAAAATGATTGCAAAGTTTCATGTGGTTTAAATCGCTATTTACATCATTGAACAACAAAACAATCAACGCCCCCGGGTGGGCTCGAACCACCAGCCTTTCGGTTAACAGCCGAACGCGCTAGCCAATTGCGCCACGGAGGCTACATTCTTCGCATAAATCTGCATGAATGTTTTTTTAATTCTTAGCTTTATTATTATGAATGATTACTTATGCCAGGTTTGGTTTACAAAATTTCAGTCTGTCTTCGAAATAAATTATAATATTGGCTTCTGCCTTCTCAATAATTAGTTTATTTTGAAAAACTAAGCCATTTTTTCGAAAAAATGATAGCAAAGTTTCATGTGGTTTAAATCGCTATTTACATCATTGAATAACAAAGCAATCAACGCCCCCGGGTGGGCTCGAACCACCTCCCTTTCGGTTAACAGCCGAACGCGCTAGCCAATTGCGCCACGGAGGCTACACTCTTTGCATAAAATCTGCATGAATGTTTTTTTAATTCTTAGCTTTATTGATATGAATTATTACTTAAACCAGGTTTGGTTTACAAAATTTCAGTCTGTCTTCGAAATAAATTATAATATTGGCTTCTGCCTCCGCAATTATTAGTTTATTTTGAAAAACTAAGCCATTTTTCGAAAAAATGATAGCAAAGTTTCACGTGGTTTAAATCGCTATTTACATCATTGAACAACAAAACAATCACCGCCCCCGGGTGGGATCGAACCACCAACCTTTCGGTTAACAGCCGAACGCGCTAGCCAATTGCGCCACGGAGGCTACATTCTTCGCATAAAATCTGCATGAATGTTTTTTCAATTCTTAGCTTTATTATTATGAATGATTACTTATGCCAGGTTTGGTTTACAAAATTTCAGTCTGTCTTCGAAATAAATTATAATATTGGCTTCTTCCTCCACAATAATTAGTTTATTTTGAAAAACTAAGCCATTTTTTCGAAAAAATGATAACAAAGTTTCATGTGGTTTAAATCGCTATTTACATCATTGAACAACAAAACAATCACCGCCCCCGGGTGGGCTCGAACCACCAACCTTTCGGTTAACAGCCGAACGCGCTAGGCAATTGCGCCACGAGGCTACATTCTTCGCATAAAATCTGCATGAATGTCTTTTTAATTCCTAGCTTTATTATTATGAATGATTACTTATGCCAGGTTTGGTTTACAAAATTTCAGTCTGTCTTCGAAATAAATTATAATATTGGATTCTGCCTTCTCAATACTTAGTTTATTTTGAAAAACTAAGCCATTTTTTCGAAAAAATGATTGCAAAGTTTCATGTGGTTTAAATCACTATTTACATCATTGAACAACAAAACAATCAACGCCCCCGGGTGGGCTCGAACCACCATCCTTTCGGTTAACAGCCGAACGCGCTAGAAAATTGCGCCACGGAGGCTACACTCCTCGCATAAAATCTGCATGAATGTCTTTTAATTCTTAGCTTTATTATTATGAATTATTACTTTAACCAGGTTTGGTTTACAAAATTTCAGTCAGTCTTCGAAATAAATTATAATATTGGCTTCTTTCTCCGCAATAATTAGTATATTTTGAAAAACTATGCCATTTTTTCGAAAAATTGATAACAAAGTTTCATGTGGTTTAAATCGCTATTTACATCATTGAACAACAAAACAATCACCGCCCCCGGGTGGGCTCGAACCACCAACCTTTCGGTTAACAGCCGAACGCGCTAGCCAATTGCGCCACGGAGGCTACATTCTTCGCATAAAATCTGCATGAATGTCTTTTTAATTCCTAGCTTTATTATTATGAATGATTACTTATGCCAGGTTTGGTTTACAAAATTTCAGTCTGTCTTCGAAATAAATTATAATATTGGCTTCTGCCTCCGCAATAATTAGTTTATTTTGAAAAACTAAGCCATTTTTTTGAAAAAATGATAGCAAAGTTTCATGTGGTTTAAATCGCTATTTACATCATTGAACAACAAAAGAATCACCGCCCCCGGGTGGGCTCGAACCACCAACCTTTCGGTTAACAGCCGAACGCGCTAGCCAATTGCGCCACGGAGGCTACATTCTTCGCCTAAAATCTGCATGAATGTCTTTTTAATTCCTAGCTTTATTATTATGAATGATTACTTATGCCAGGTTTGGTTTACAAAATTTCAGTCTGTCTTCGAAATAAATTATAATATTGGCTTCTGCCTTCTCAATACTTAGTTTATTTTGAAAAACTAAGCCATTTTTTCGAAAAAATGATTGCAAAGTTTCATGTGGTTTAAATCGCTATTTACATCATTGAACAACAAAACAATCAACACCCCCGGGTGGGTTCGAACCACCAACCTTTCGGTTAACAGCCGAACGCGCTAGCCAATTGCGCCACGGAGGCTACACTCATCGCATAAAATCTGCATGAATGTCTTTTAATTCTTAGCTTTATTATTATGAATTATTACTTTAACCAGGTTTGGTTTACAAAATTTCAGTCTGTCTTCGAAATAAATTATAATATTGGCTTCTTCCTCCGCAATAATTAGTTTATTTTGAAAAACTAAGCCATTTTTTCGAAAAAATGATAACAAAGTTTCATGTGGTTTAAATCGCTATTTACATCATTGAACAACAAAACAATCACCGCCCCCGGGTGGGCTCGAACCACCAACCTTTCGGTTAACAGCCGAACGCGCTAGCCAATTGCGCCACGGACGTTACATTCTTCACATAAAATCTGCATGAATGTCTTTTTAATTCCTAGCTTTATTATTATGAATGATTACTTATGCCAGGTTTGGTTTACAAAATTTCAGTCTGTCTTCGAAATAAATTATAATATTGGCTTCTGCCTTCTCAATACTTAGTTTATTTTGAAAAACTAAGCCATTTTTTCGAAAAAATGATTGCAAAGTTTCATGTGGTTTAAATCGCTATTTACATCATTGAACAACAAAACAATCAACGCCCCCGGGTGGGCTCGAACCACCAACCTTTCGGTTAACAGCCGAACGCGCTAGCCAATTGCGCCACGGAGGCTACACTCCTCGCATAAAATCTGCATGAATGTCTTTTAATTCTTAGCTTTATTATTATGAATTATTACTTTAACCAGGTTTGGTTTACAAAATTTCAGTCTGTCTTCGAAATAAATTATAATATTGGCTTCTTTCTCCGCAATAATTAGTTTATTTTGAAAAACTAAGCCATTTTTTCGAAAAAATGATAACAAAGTTTCATGTGGTTTAAATCGCTATTTACATCATTGAACAACAAAACAATCACCGCCCCCGGGTGGGCTCGAACCACCAACCTTTCGGTTAACAGCCGAACGCGCTAGCCAATTGCGCCACGGAGGCTACATTCTTCGAATAAAATCTGCATGAATGTCTTTTGAATTCCTAGCTTTATTATTATGAATGATTACTTATGCCAGGTTTGGTTTACAAAATTTCAGTCTGTCTTCGAAATAAATTATAATATTGGCTTCTGCCTCCGCAATAATTAGTTTATTTTAAAAAACTAAGCCATTTTTTTGAAAAAATGATAGCAAAGTTTCATGTGGTTTAAATCGCTATTTTTATCATTGAACAACAAAAGAATCACCGCCCCCGGGTGGGCTCGAACCACCAACCTTTCGGTTAACAGCCGAACGCGCTAGCCAATTGCGCCACGGAGGCTACATTCTTCGCATAAAATCTGCATGAATGTCTTTTTAATTCCTAGCTTTATTATTATGAATGATTACTTATGCCAGGTTTGGTTTACAAAATTTCAGTCTGTCTTCGAAATAAATTATAATATTGGCTTCTGCCTTCTCAATACTTAGTTTATTTTGAAAAACTAAGCCATTTTTTCGAAAAAATGATTGCAAAGTTTCATGTGGTTTAAATCGCTATTTACATCATTGAACAACAAAACAATCACCGCCCCCGGGTGGGCTCGAACCACCAACCTTTCGGTTAACAGCCGAACGCGCTAGCCAATTGCGCCACGGAGGCTACATTCTTCGCATAAAATCTGCATGAATGTCTTTTTAATTCCTAGCTTTATTATTATGAATGATTACTTATGCCAGGTTTGGTTTACAAAATTTCAGTCTGTCTTCGAAATAAATTATAATATTGGCTTCTGCCTCCGCAATAATTAGTTTATTTTGAAAAACTAAGCCATTTTTTTGAAAAAATGATAGCAAAGTTTCATGTGGTTTAAATCGCTATTTACATCATTGAACAACAAAACAATCAACACCCCCGGGTGGGTTCGAACCACCAACCTTTCGGTTAACAGCCGAACGCGCTAGCCAATTGCGCCACGGAGGCTACACTCATCGCATAAAATCTGCATGAATGTCTTTTAATTCTTAGCTTTATTATTATGAATTATTACTTTAACCAGGTTTGGTTTACAAAATTTCAGTCTGTCTTCGAAATAAATTATAATATTGGCTTCTTCCTCCGCAATAATTAGTTTATTTTGAAAAACTAAGCCATTTTTTCGAAAAAATGATAAAGTTTCATGTGGTTTAAATCGCTATTTACATCATTGAACAACAAAACAATCACCGCCCCCGGGTGGGCTCGAACCACCAACCTTTCGGTTAACAGCCGAACGCGCTAGCCAATTGCGCCACGGAGGCTACATTCCTCGCATAAAATCTGCATGAATGTCTTTTTAATTCCTAGCTTTATTATTATGAATGATTACTTATGCCAGGTTTGGTTTACAAAATTTCAGTCTGTCTTCGAAATAAATTATAATATTGGCTTCTGCCTCCGCAATAATTAGTTTATTTTGAAAAACTAAGCCATTTTTTTGAAAAAATGATAGCAAAGTTTCATGTGGTTTAAATCGCTATTTACATCATTGAACAACAAAAGAATCACCGCCCCCGGGTGGGCTCGAACCACCAACCTTTCGGTTAACAGCCGAACGCGCTAGCCAATTGCGCCACGGAGGTTACATTCTTCACATAAAATCTGCATGAATGTCTTTTTAATTCCTAGCTTTATTATTATGAATGATTACTTATGCCAGGTTTGGTTTACAAAATTTCAGTCTGTCTTCGAAATAAATTATAATATTGGCTTCTGCCTTCTCAATACTTAGTTTATTTTGAAAAACTAAGCCATTTTTTCGAAAAAATGATTGCAAAGTTTCATGTGGTTTAAATCGCTATTTACATCATTGAACAACAAAACAATCAACGCCCCCGGGTGGGCTCGAACCACCAACCTTTCGGTTAACAGCCGAACGCGCTAGCCAATTGCGCCACGGAGGCTACACTCCTCGCATAAAATCTGCATGAATGTCTTTTAATTCTTAGCTTTATTATTATGAATTATTACTTTAACCAGGTTTGGTTTACAAAATTTCAGTCTGTCTTCGAAATAAATTATAATATTGGCTTCTTTCTCCGCAATAATTAGTTTATTTTGAAAAACTAAGCCATTTTTTCGAAAAAATGATAACAAAGTTTCATGTGGTTTAAATCGCTATTTACATCATTGAACAACAAAACAATCACCGCCCCCGGGTGGGTTCGAACCACCAACCTTTCGGTTAACAGCCGAACGCGCTAGCCAATTGCGCCACGGAGGCTACATTCTTCGAATAAAATCTGCATGAATGTCTTTTGAATTCCTAGCTTTATTATTATGAATGATTACTTATGCCAGGTGTGGTTTACAAAATTTCAGTCTGTCTTCGAAATAAATTATAATATTGGCTTCTGCCTCCGCAATAATTAGTTTATTTTGAAAAACTAAGCCATTTTTTTGAAAAAATGATAGCAAAGTTTCATGTGGTTTAAATCGCTATTTTTATCATTGAACAACAAAAGAATCACCGCCCCCGGGTGGGCTCGAACCACCAACCTTTCGGTTAACAGCCGAACGCGCTAGCCAATTGCGCCACGGAGGCTACATTCTTCGCATAAAATCTGCATGAATGTCTTTTTAATTCCTAGCTTTATTATTATGAATGATTACTTATGCCAGGTTTGGTTTACAAAATTTCAGTCTGTCTTCGAAATAAATTATAATATTGGCTTCTGCCTTCTCAATACTTAGTTTATTTTGAAAAACTAAGCCATTTTTTCGAAAAAATGATTGCAAAGTTTCATGTGGTTTAAATCGCTATTTACATCATTGAACAACAAAACAATCACCGCCCCCGGGTGGGCTCGAACCACCAACCTTTCGGTTAACAGCCGAACGCGCTAGCCAATTGCGCCACGGAGGCTACATTATTCGCATAAAATCTGCATGAATGTTTTTTTAATTCTTAGCTTTATTATTATGAATTATTACTTAAACCATGTTTGGTTTACAAAATTTCAGTCTGTCTTCGAAATAAATTATAATATTGGCTTCTGCCTTCTCAATAATTAGTTTATTATGAAAAACTAAGCCATTTTTTCGAAAAAATGATAGCAAAGTTTCATGTGGTTTAAATCGCTATTTACATCATTGAATAACAAAACAATCACCGCCCCCGGGTGGGCTCGAACCACCAACCTTTCGGTTAACAGCCGAACGCGCTAGCCAATTGCGCCACGGAGGCTTCGCTACTCGCGTAAAATCTACGTGAATGCTTTTTTAATTGTTAGCTTTATTATTATCAATTATTACTTAAATCAGAAAAGCGTATTTCTTTTTTTTTCATTTAATTGTTGTCTATGTCTTTTAATTCATTAATATCATATTAGCTAAAAGGTTAGTTTAATTTCGTTTGATTAATTCTAAAATATAAGTTTTTAAATAAATAACAAATGTAAGTAAATCTTACTTATAACTGTCAGAAAGCCGGTTTTTTTTTTAAAAATTTTTTTTTGGAATTTTAGATTATTCTGTTACAGTTAAGAAATTTTAACTTGCTTAATTTTTTTATTAATATATTTTTAAAGATATGAAGTTGGTAGAAATTATTTCCTTAAATATATTATTACTTCAAACTTATTGAAAATTTGTATATTTTTTTATAATTTCTTTTTTATATTTTTATAATATTTTATATTTTTTCTTTTAGTTGAAATTGATTAAATGTTAAACAAAGATTTTTTTTTTCTCTTTTACTGGAATTTTTTTTCACGGCGAATTACAATATATTCATACTAAGTTCTGAATTTTAAAAAAGCTGTTTTGTAATATGCAATTCTGCTAAATATTTAAATTTAATTTTTTTGGAAAGTGATTTCTTAAATTTAACCTAATTGAAAATTTGCAAAGTTTTTTTCGATAAAATTGTCTAAACTTTAAACAAGGAATTTTTTTCTCTTTGACTTGAATTTATTTAAAAATGTCTAATTACAATTTATTTTAATAATGGTGTGAATTTTACCAAATTTATTTTTGAATATATAACTTTGCCAAATGTTTAAATATATTTTTTTCTCAAAATGTTCCCTTTTATGCCTAATAATTTCTTTCTTACAGAAGACATGTTCAAAATTTTATTAAGATCGGTTCTTAGTTTTTGAGAAATCTCGCTACTTGAAAGGGCAGGGCTCAGGTTCTTCCGATAGATGGTTTTTCCGCTTCGAGTTCATGAATATGTTTTTATAAATTACTAATTTATAAATTATAAATTTATTTTAACAACTAATTTGAAAAATACTGATTTTCAAAAACTACTTTCAAACATACTAATTACACAAATATCCTGCAAGAATTATTATGGTTTAAAGTCTAAGATGTTAATAACTTTATCAAAAAACAATCTATTATCGTTGAACCATAATATTGATCTTGATCCACAATACTGCAACCGTAATAAGAGGAACACAGTATTATAATATAACCTTATTTTGTAATAAGAGGACCATAGTATAACCGGAGTATCGTTTAATTAAATTTTAATTAAAGCACAATAATATGGTTTAATTTAGAACCCTTTTAATTCACCAATGCTTGGCTGGATATGAGGTAAATATTTGAAAAAATATAAAGAAAAATGGCATTTGCAGGGCATCAAGTGGTTCCTCAAAATTGTTTTGGTGGTAGCTAACTTATCTGAACAGTGAAAATTTACCTGACTCAGCTACCACTTAAATGCTATAAGCTTTCAACGCATCCATAACATATCTTTATATTGGTGTTTGAGTTATCGAATTATTTTAAATTTTATAACCGTCGTTGAACAGTCAATCTAATTTTTGAGTTTGCAACTTCCAACGCTCAAATTTATGGCCTTATAATTTTGAACCAAATCCAGAAGACAAGAGAACCTCTTGATCAAGTATTGGGAGAAATTTGATGGAACTAACCAGCACTTGCGTTACATGGAGAGGAAAACCACGAAATTCTCTCACGATTAGCCTGAGGGCAAGGGATTCTAACACATGATCCGTCTACCACTGATGATATTTTACGTCAGGACTGTGGTCGGTGCAAGCCGTGAGCGGAATTCGTTTCGATCAGTCATCGCTGGGATTCGAATCCGGGTTATCTAATTGGGAGGCAAGCGGTCGTAATCAAGAATGATTCATGTTAACTTTTTAAAAGCATGAAATACATTTTACCACTATAATAATTTTGAGGGATCACATCGCGCCCTGCATTTATATGTAGTGGATAATTCTGCCTATTACCTATCATTTCAGCTTTAAAGAAGCAGTACGCTTTTAATGCAATTATAAATATAAATATTAATACATGATGATAGATAGAATTATCTTGTTTTTGAAAAATAAATCCTAATAATGAAGCAGTTGCGCTACCATCTCTTTCTTTTTTGAAAATGAAACCGTCGTTTTAAAAAGACGTAAAACACAAATGCATAGCTACGAACTTTTACGCCTTTTACGTAGAATTTTATTGTTATACTTAAAATGGAAGTAAAATTTACAATTTCTTTTTATTTCTTGAACTTATAAATTTAGTTTAAAATGATTTTCAACACCGCTGCTTACAAATAAATTAAACATTGGGTAAGTCTAGGATAGATAGTCATCGTTGATTCAAATCGAAAAAAAAGTACTAAGAATAGAGATACAAAAAATGTTTATGCATATTTTAAATTCTCATACATGCATATGTATGAGAATAGAGTATAGGATAGATGGCCATCGTTGTTTCAAATCGTAAAAAAGTACTGAGAATAGAGATACAAAAAATGTTTATGCATATTTTATATTCTCATACATGTGCTCAATATGTTTTGTGCAAAAAATAATGAGCTATTGTAAACAAAACATGAAAAACGTTGTTTGACAATAAATTTACATGTGGCCATCTTTCCTTAATATCAAGGATAGTTGGTCATCCAATTCAGTTAAAGAAAAGTAATCTTAAAATATGAAAAAAATGCTCCTTTCATACAGTTTATCATAAATAACTTACGATCAGTTACAGAATTTTAAAAGAAATATGCCACCGAAAGCAATTTGTCTACACAATCAATATTAAAATAGAATAGAGAATATTTTTTTTTAAAAAAAAACTGCCTGCTCGTTTATTTATTGAATTTGAAGCTGACTTAGCATTAAGTTATTTTTCAATAACTATTATCTGCTCTTTTCGTAAAAATTAAAAAAAAGACAATTCAAATATTTTAAGCAAAAACAATTTGTTCATATCATCACTATGAACAAAAGTAGAACTGTTATTCGAATTGAAAGCAATTTATTTACATGCTCAATATCAAGTTAAAATAAAGACTTTTCAATGTGTAAAAACGTTTTATTCATTTATTCACAATTAAAATGGAATCATGTGCAAATTCAATCGGAAGTAAGACTAATTTTTTTTAACTAAAAATAAAATTGAATTAAACACCTTTAAACGAAAGCAACTCTCTCATACAATGTTAAAAAATTAACTAAATGTGATTCTGAATTAGTTCAATTTCTTAAGAAGCGTTTACTTAAAATATTTCAATCAAGACCAATTTCTTTATGCGATAAACATTAAAGAAAGGAAATAAAACCCTTCAGTCGGCAGCAATTGTATTTTTTTTTATATCATCAGCCTTAGAAAAAGTATTAAATATTTTCAATCGTTCCAAAGCAATTGTATTTTTTCAGACATCTAGCATTAAAAAGAAATCAAATCTTTGAATCATAAGCAATTGAAGTTTTTCATATGATCAACATTAAAATATATAATGAAAACTTTTCGATCGGAAGTTATTGCACTGGTTCCCACGTTCAGCATTAAGAAAATGAATTAAAATCTTTCAATCATAAGCAATTGTGTGTTTTTTATACTATCAACATTAAAAATTGAACCTTTGAATCGTTCAGAAGCAATAGTATTTCTTCAGACTCTGCATTAAACAAGGAATTAAAATCTTTGAATCAGAAGCTATGGAAATTTTTCTTATAATCATCATTAAAAAATGGAATGAAAAATTTTCTGGCGGAAACTATTATATTTGCTATTATGATCAGCATTAAAGAAAGGCATTAAAATCTTTCAATCAAAAGCTATTACGATTTTTCATATTATCAACATTAAAAAGAAGAAATAAATCCTTACAGTCGCCCCCAAGCAATAGTATTTTTTAGAGACTTAGCAATAAGAAAAGAATTAAAACCTTTAAATCAGATGCCATGGAATTTTTTTTATATGATCAGCATTAAATTTCGGAATTAAAATTTTTTTGAATGGAAGCTATTGTATTTGTTCCTAAGATCAGCATTAAAAAAAGGAATTTAAAAATATTTCGATTAAAAGTAATTGTGTTTCTTATATTATCAACATAAAAAAATTTATTAAGTGTTTCCAATCTCTCCAAAGAATAGTATTTGTTCATACACTTAGCACTAAGAAAGGAATTAAAATCTTTGAATCATAAGCTATCGACATTTTTCATATAATCAGCATTAAAAAATGGAATTGAAATCTTTCAAATTGGAAGCATGCATTTGTTCCGACGATCAGCATTAAAAAAAGGAATTAAAACAGGAAAGAATTCGGAAGGAATTGTATTTACTTTACGATTAGCATTTATAAAGGAATTTAAAATCTTTCGATTAGCATTTAATAAAGGAATTTAAAATCTTTCGATTAAAAGCAATTATGTTTTCTTATATTATCAACATACAAAAAGAAAAAAGAAGATCCAATGTCTCCAAAGCAATAGTATTTGTTCATACACTTAGCACTAAAAAAGGAATTAAAACCTTTGAATCATAAGCTATCGACATTTTTCATATAATCAGCATTAAAAAATGGAATTAAAATCTTTTAAATTGGAAGCTTGCATTTGCTCCAACGATCAACATTAAAAAAGGAATTAAAACCTTATATTCGGAAGCAATTGTATTTACTTTACAATCAGCAGTTAATAAAAGAATTAAAATCTTTCAATCGGAAGTCACTTGTTATCATGATCAGTATCAAAACAGAATATAGATTCATTTAATGAAAACTTCTCTCAGCCTATCTGTTCAAAATCAAAATAGAATTTAGTCCTTTCTCAATCAGAAGTAAAACCAATTTTCTTTTAATATTAAAAATGGAATTAAACACCTTTGGGCTTGCATTTGTTCCGACGATCAGCATTAAAAAAAAGGAATTAAAACCTTTTACTCGGGAGGAGTTGTATTTACTTTACGATCAGCATTTAATAAAGGAATAAAAGTTTTTTAATCGGAAGCTATTTGTTAATATGATCCGTATCAAAACCGAATATAGATTTATTCAATGAGTACTTCTCTCAGCTGATTTGTTCAAAATCAAAATGGAATTTAGTCCTTTCTCAGTCAGAAGTGAAATAAATTTTCTTTTAATATTAAAAATGGAATTAAACTCCTATAAGAAAAAACAACTCGTACATAAAATCAATATTAAAAAAAAAGGAATTAAAATACAGAGCTAATTCAATTTGTTGGTTTGATCTTTATTAAAACATAGTAATGGGAAACACTTTGTACTCACCATGGCGTTCATGATGGCTTGAATCAATTGGAATTCTTGCTCAATAGTTTTTCAAGGTATATATAGTAGAAGAAAATAACATGCAATAAGGTTTAGCCCTTGAAACCATATTTATCGGAAGGGTGTCTTTTTAGCCATCGGCACTTAAAAAAATAAAAAATTCTTCTGTTTGCTCTAGTTTAAGACCTCGCTAAGAACACTTAAAAAACAAGTTTAGCTGTAAATTAATAAAGCCTACGGGCATCATCCCTTTTGTCCTACATCCACAAGTATTACACAAATATCTTAAAAACAAAAACCCACCCAGATCATTAGTTGGGGGAAAGGTTTATTGATTTTATTTTTTCTTCATCGATAACAATTTAAGATAAGTGATTAAAAAGTAAGAGTTACGCCTTTCTTCAGTTTTAGAAATGAGTTTCGGAACAAAAAAAAAGAAAATTCTAATTGACAATCACAATTCTTAAGATTGTTATCACTTCCGAACTATATAGAGGAAACATAGGAGACGTTAATCTATCTCACTTTCAAAGCGTTTTCTTTTATTAATTCTTTTGTAGAGAAAAACACACAGGGAATAAAGGTACAAAAGGTCTATGTTCGGGTTTATTGTGATTGAATTTTAATAATAATCAATATGGAATTGATTATTTGTTGAGGAGGAAAATCATTGAAAGGGTTATTATGTTAATATTATCGATTCTTCAGGCATTATCTCACGTTTGTTAGTGAATGAATAGTATGTTATATGAATTCCTTGTAACTTACAGCATTTAAATATTTGTAGTTCACGTAATCAAAGTGAACTACGTTAATTTTTTTTGGGCACAGCAAGTGCTTAAATACAAATTACTAAAATGATTTTTAAAATAAATAGTTTTTTAGTGAAATATTTTTTTAAAAACTTATAATGGTTATACATAAAAAAACTTATAATCTAAAAACGTTGTCATTGGTTTTCGGTTTATTGGTTTCATATTGTTTTTCGAACTAATTTTCAAAAAAATATGTTTCTAAAATATTTACATAATTGAGATTTAAATCTCCAGGTTGCCATTGGTTAGCTGAAAAATCCGTCGTTTTACTCATGTTGCCTTTGAAATTCACCAGTATTATTGAAAAAGTTTCCAGTGTTTTCAAATCATCCTGGAATTTTTAAGACTTATTATAATAAATCCATTTATCTGTAGGCTAAATCGAAAATCTTCGATGATTTTCTCATTCAAACTGAATTTTCTTAGGCTTATTGCAATGCACTATTAATAAGGCTATTTACAATAAGCCTTTACTGATCTGAGCTAGCTTTAAATTGCCTGAAATAAATCCGACAAATTGAGCAACGAATCTTGTATTTTAATTAGCTAAAAGTCAGCGAACTCTCTGCAATAATAAGCCTTAAAAGTGTCAGAGAAATTAAAAAATACTAGAGACTTTCCAAATTAGTTTTGTGCATTGCAAACTGCTTGAATATGTTTTCAAAAATAGCTACTTTTCAATTAGAGTGTAACTAAGTCGCGATTATTCAGGGGATTGTGCTCTCACTTCCAAATGAGGCGACCCAGGTTCGAATCCCAGCGAAGACAAGAGATACGAATTCTCGCTCCGACCACAGCGCCGACGTAAAATGTCCTTAGTGGTAGACAGACCATGGGTTCCAATTACGTTGCTGAAGGAATTACCGATTCGATTTTTGTGTTCTCCACATGTTGGAAATGCGGATTAGTTCCATCAAAAAAGGTACTTCACGAAAGCTAGTTTGTCCCAATGTTTAATCCATAAGAATTAAGTTCCTTTGTCTTCTACATTGGGTTTAAAATTAAAAGGCTACGAAGGATTTTCTTCAAAAGAGAATCATTATCCACTATAAATGTGAGAGCCACTCTGCTCATTCAGTTAATGTATACATATTTTATTCTATCTGGCTCTTTTTAGATTTTGTCTAGTTCAAAATTTTCTTATGTCAAAAATTTTTTAGTTCAAAATTTTCTTAATTACATTTTCTTAATATCTAAGAATGACTAGCAGAATTTTCCATTTAGTGCTACCTTCTAGTAAAAATTCAGAAAACTTGTAAAGTACTTATCTGGAAACAACGCTAAGAAACAGTTTGGAGTCAAAATATCAACTTTGGAAAAAATAATGACTTAATTGCAATTATATTTCCCCAAACTTTTAAATTGTTACTTTGCTGCTCATTGAAAAATTATTCTCCAAATAGCGCTATGGCTATAAATATAATAATAATTTATAAATAGCACTGTGTCACGGCTGTAATAGCTCGTCTATGTGAGTAGAAATTCTTCTTCTATTCAACACATCTCTGAAATATATCAATGCTGGGAAGGGTCCAACAGATAGTTGTACGTGCATATAAGTTTGTAAAATGAAACTAGCTAAATTTATCCATACAATTGAAAATTTTGGTATTAAACATAACTAAATTTTATAATTATATAAATATTATAGATTTAAATTTTAAAAAAAATTAGATTTTATTATCATCATGTTTTCTTTAAAAAATGCAAAACATTTTTAAGCGTACTCTTAATAAATTATTTGAATCCCATAATTTTTTTCAAGATAATATTTTGAATCACTTCACAAAGTGAAATAGTAGGAAGAAATATTTTTTAAATAACCTTCGAATTAATCATATACAGGCATTCTATGTATGCTTAATTCTCTTCTGCTACGTGGTGATCACTAAAATTTAAAGTGCTAAGTTTGAGACCGCTTTAAATATGAAAATAAAATCTTACGAAAAATTAGAAGTTGACAGGTATGGTGTGAATCCGGATTTTTTGGCCGGCAATTAATGAGTTAAATAAACATTTTCAGTTTTAAAATTTTCTCAAACTCTTATATCAAGGCTTTGTTTGTTTTTTATACTAACCTTTTGAGCTAAATTCATTGTTTTAAACTCACATTGCAAGTTATAATATTTTTTTAAACATGCATTTTAATCATTGTCCATTTTCCATTGTAAAAGGTCAAAATGAGCAATATCTATTTTCTTTCCAAACGTGCATTTTAAGCTCTATTTTTTAAACATGCAATTTTATCAATGTTCATTTTTTGATATATCCTATATTCATCTATGCTATATTCATTTTTATAAACAAACAATTTTGAACATATCCATATTTTTTCAAACGCTAATTTTAGGTAATGTCCATTTTTTAAAACATGCAATATCGCAATGTTCCTCATACGCGCATATCAATGTTATATTCATTTTAATTAACATAAAAAAAATTTCGAGCAATATCTAATTTTAAAAACGCTAATTTTAAGTTATTTGCATTTTTTTTAAAAACTCATGTTTAGCAATGTTCATTTTCTCAGATCCACATATCAATGCTGCTTTCATTTTTATAAAAATATAATTTTAAGCTATATTCATTTTTTTCAAGTTACGTATATCCATTTTATGAAGCATGAATTTACAGCAATTTCCCTTTTCTCAGAAGCACATATCAATGCCATATTAATTTTTAAAAACAAACAATATTAAACAAAATTAAGTTTTTTTAAACTCGCATTTAAACTTTTGTTCCTTTCTTTAAAATGCACTTTGAGCAATGTCATTCTTTCAGACGCTCACGCCAATGTTCATTTTTATAAACTAAAACGAATAATTTTGAGTAATATGCAGTTTTTTCAAACTCACATTTTACGTTCTGTTCATATTTTTCAACAGGAATTTTGGGAAATGTTCATTTTATCCTACTCACACATCAATTCATTTTTATAAACAGATATTTTAAGCAATATCTATTGTTTTCAAATAAGCTTTTCAACCTCTTGCTAAATTCCTAAGATCTCATTTTGAGCAAAGTGCAAAGCAAAAAGTTTACTGACAATCTTTTAGACAATTAATTGGTTTTCCTCAAAAACATTCAAGAAAAAAAAGCAGCTTTCAAGGTTATAAATTTATATTATACCCTCCGGTAAACATGATGACCCTAATACAACAACTTTCGCCACAAGTGTCTATAATTTGCTTTTCGCATTTTTTTGTCACAAAAGTTATCTTCTTTATGTGATAGATGCTGTAACAATAACTGTTTCAAGGTAGTTAGAAATTAATGTGTGTGAGCCTGCTAATTCTTTTGACGTCAATACCTATTTTAATTTTAATTATCAAATAAAAGGTAGTAAATCTTTAGATTATCGCTTATTACTTTTAAGGGAGATTAAGGCATACAGAAGCCTGTAAAAAAATAGAAGGATTTTTAAATGAATTTTGCAACGATTGCCACAAACTTAACTTGATATATTTTTTAAATAAACGAAAAACCCTGATTATTTTTTGATCTTACGATTATTCGCACTCTAGGTCTCAATCTGAATGGCTTGAGGGGGTGACCTCAAGCAGGCTAATTAATAAGTGCAGACGATATTTTAAGTTACGATATCAGACACAAAAGCATACTTTCTCTGAATAAACATAAATTTTCTTTTCAACGGATTTGGATTTTTGACCCCCAAAATCTAGGGGGTAGCCGCAATCTGGGAAATATGGTCCCAATAGTTTGGTCAGAAGAGTGGTTCTAACTTTGGACCCCTTAATTTAATTAAAATTTTTTCGAATTTCGAAATATCTCACAAACTTTTTAAGTAAATTGGGAACTTTTCGACTGTTATAAAATTCGTTTATCTAAAGGTAATTCCGTTCAATGAAATTAACTTTAAGTAAATATTTATTATTTTTTATATTTTATTGATAATCGTGGAAAGATTCTTGAGTTGTAAGGTATATAATTTTTTACATCATTTTCAAAAAGTGTACTTTACAAAGCAAAATGCAAAATTTAAGATAAACCGGTTGAATAGTTCCTGAAATACACCAGACCGGTATTTTCAAGAGTGATCAAATTTGAAAAAAATCATACTTTTAAAATTCAATTTCTCAAGAGCTATTCATTCGATTTCGTTTAAATTTTGCATTTTCCATGTAAAATTTTGCACTTTAAAAAGAAGTAAAAAAACTTTATACTTTACAATTCAACTTTTTTCGATTATTGCTAAAGAAAACAATAAAAAATAATAAATACTTACTGTAATTAATTTTTTGCATGGATTTATTTTTGGATAAACGAATTTTATAATTGTGTGCAGAGATTTTTTTATTGGCTTAAAAAGTTCTCGAGATATGGTGAAATACTAAAAAAGTAAAATAACCATTAAGTGTTTCAAACTTTGAACCGCCCTCCCGACCAAACTATTTGGACAATATTTCTCAGATTGCCCCCCCCCTCTATATTCTGGGGGGTCAGAAATCAAAATTCATTGAAAAAAAAAACAATGTTTTTTCAGAGAAAGAATTCTTATTTTGAGATCACCCATACAAACTATTAAGAATGAGTCCAGAAAGTGAAGATCCGATCATTTGATCAAAAGCTATTCAGGGTGGTCGGTTTATTTTTTTGCGCATTGTACATATTTTAATCTTCAATTTATTATACTACAAATACAAGAATTTTAAAAATGAGAACCAATATACATACATATTTTTTAAATTAATCATAATTTCCATAAATTGAAAAAAAATGTAAAAAATTTGATTCCATTTTGATTCTATAAACTACATGAGTATAGTTTTCGTTGCACGTAGGATTTAAGAAAAAAATTCTTTTTTCACTAAAAGGTGGTGTTGTGATTAAAAAAAAAATTAAAAAAAAATGTCCTAAAATAAGTTAAATTTTCGTAGATTACTCAAAACCAGTCAACTCACTTAAAAACATTCTACGTGCAACGAAAACTATATTTATTATGAACATTGGGTCAAAATTTGAAGTAAATTGATTGAAAAGTGTATTAGTTAAAAATATAGCAAGTAAGAGAAACATATAGTTTGGAGTAAATTGCGTTTAAATTATTGTGATCAATAATCCACAAAAATACATAAATTTTTTAAAGTATTGTGATCAATAATCTACATAACTACATAAATTTTTTAATGTATTGTGATCAATAATCCACAAAAACACATAATTTTTTTAATTTATTGTGATTAGTAATCCACATAAATACATATATTTTTTTAAAAATTAGAGTGATCAATAATCCACATAAATACATAAATTTCTTAAAGTATTGTGATCAATAATCCACAAAAATGCATAAATTTTTTAATGTATTGTGATCAATAATCCACAAAAATACATAATTTTTTTAATTTATTGTGATTAGTAATCCACATCAATGCATAATTTTTTGAAAGTATTGTGATCAGTAATCCACATAAATACATATATTTTTTAAAAATTAGAGTGATCAATAATCCTCATAAATACATAAATTTTTTGAATTATTGTGATCAATAATCCACGTAAATACATAAATTGTTTAAAATATTTTGATCAATAACCCACATAAATGCGAAATTTTTTAAAGCATTGTAATCAAAATTTCACATAAATACATAAATGTTTGCAGCTAACTCTAATACAGCTCTAATTCATCTAACAGCTAGCTCTAATACACCTCACCTAACTCTAACATCAATGCCAGGTTCATAAGATGCTGCTTCTCCATCATTTTCAGCCGTATTAAGTACTAGCGTAACCTTTTTACTTGTCGATATATCCTCATATGATGCTTAATATGTTTTTAAATTATCAGAAAAATTCAGAGGTTATCGTCATTTTGAGCATATCCTGTGGTTGTTTTTCTTCCAATATTTATTTCTAATTATTCCAAAATTGTTAATTACCCTTTGCAACCTTCAGAAAACATTATTGCAGATAAAAAAGCTACAATTTCAACTATTTATAGTGAAAGTACCATTAATTCATTTTTCTTACATAATTTAAATGAACTATTTCAAGCTTTTCGTGGGATGTTTTCGTGGTTTACACCATGTAGCACAAATGCGGGTTAGCTCCTTCAAAAAGTCCTCCACGAAAGGAAATTTTTCTCTATACTTGATCCAGGAGTTCCCTTTTGTCTTCTGGATTGGGTTCATAATTACAAGGTTACAGAGTTGAACATTGGTAGTCGTAAACTCAAAATTGGATCGCTGTTCAACGATGATTATAAATAAAATATTTTACGGGATAGAGAGCTTGCTGCCCATTGAAGTTACCCAGGTTCAAATTCCAGCGTTGACTGAGCTATACGAGTTCAGTTCTCAGCTCGCACCGATCATGGTGCTGACATAAAATATCCTCAGTGGTCAACGTATCATGGATTATAATCCCCTTGCTGTTGAGCTAACCGAGAGAGGTTTTCCTCTCCATGTAACAGAAATGTGGGATATTTCCATCAAAAAGTCCTCCACGAAAGCTAATTAGTCCCGATGCTTGATCCCGGTGATCTTTCGTCTTCTGGAATGAGCAAAATTACAAATGAGTTGAAAATAAGTAATCGTAAACTCAGAATTGAGTCGGGTTTTCAACGATGGTTATGAAATATAATAAAATAGATATTTTAATTTCAGTTAAAAAATAAAAGATAGTAAATATTTGCACTTTCACACATTAATTTCAATACATCTCCAGTTTTTTTATTTTTTCATAATTTTTATAAAATGCCTGTACTTTACGATAAAAGTATAAAGTATGGTACTTCAATTCAATATACATGAAGATCTGTTGCTACTAAAACTGATCCATGCATTCTGTATATTTCTTTGACATTCTAGTTTCATTTAACAAATATAAGATAATAAAAGATCACGACCTACCTAATATTTTGTTTACAATTTTTAATAAAAAACATGTAAGATTCGGCATTTCAATGAATCTGTTGCTTATAAAACTAATCTATTCGTATCTGATAAACATAGTTTTATGGAAGTCTTAAGATACAAAAATATCTTCTTAGCACTTTATTCAAAAACAATTAGTGTAGAGCAAAGTTTCGAGCACTGCATCATATTAAGCACAATGCTTTAGATGTTAGCCCAAAAATTCTATAAGTGATGTAACTATTATAAGACAAAATCATGTACTGAAGGTGAGGCAATGCAATTAGAATAACATTTGTTCCAAATTCTGAATAAAATTAACCTGTAAAAAGCCCCAAATGAGTGTGACTTCTAATTTGAGTTACTTTGAATAAGGGAAAGTTTCACAAAAAATTCTGTTGTTTATGTTAAATTATGCAATTAATTGAAGAGCTTAGTGGAAGAACCAGGTAAAGTGACATTTTCAGAGTGGCTATGATCAAGGTAAAAAAAAAAAAAAAAAAAAAAAAAAAAATGGTATCGAACAATTTTATTATAGATTTGTTGCAAGGCCGGGCTAATAATTCCTTGCCCTTGAATGTTAAATCATGTAATTGAATGAAACGTTTAGTGGAAGAACCAGGTAAGTGACATTTTTAGAATGGCTATAATCAGGGTAAGAAGGAAAAAAAAGTGGTATCCGAACAATATTATTATAGATTTATTAGGAGGCGGGGTAAATAATTCTTTGACTTATTTTACATACCATTTCCCAATATGAAATAAAAGGTATGCGAGCATACTCCAAACTGTTGTGGATCAGTTATGCTGAAATTCAAATGAAGGCAAATAAATAAATAAATAAATATTTTTTTTTCATTAAACATACCAATATTGAAGCGACTACTTTATGTTATTTTTGCAGATTAATAAATACCCCTGAAAATGGCACTTACCTGTTTCTTCCACTAAGGTCTCCAAATGTTTTTTTTTTTTTTTTTTTACTAAAACTTTTGTAAAATTTATTACTTTGTACATTTCTTAAGACAATTTAAAAAGCAATAGAAATATTGAACTTAAAAAGCTTCTTTATTTTTGCTTTCTACAATGATCCCAATACCATTTATTTTATGGATGGGAGATTGTTAACTTTAATTTACTGATTGACATCGATAAATATTCTAATTTTATTTCTTAATAAAGGCGCAGAGTAGTCATTGCGAAGGTCTGGAGCTCGATCCTCATTGGCGGCTTTTTGCCTGTCCACCTTAAGCTCGATAAGTATCATCTTGCTCGAGAAGTAAATGAGGCATGTGCGTAATAGTAAAAACGCTACTACAATTATGCCATTGGTCTCGAAATTGTGGATACTTAAATTCTATGACCTCCCTGGCTTTCAGCAGGCTGTTGCCGAAATTCTTTACTTTTGCGGTTATCTGATTATTTCAATTCTTCATACATAATTTTTACCAAAGTAACATTATCATTTTTTTCAGTAAAAAAATTATGAAAAAATAATAATGGGGATTGTAGTCTATTACTTTATAATTAACCGATTACCAACCTTTTCGTAGATGAAGGTTAACATAGTCGATATCTGCTCTATCCACATTGGTGACCCGGACGTGGTGTGAATACGCCCATCTTAAAGGCAACGCGCCCTCTTCGATCTGAACATGCCTTCTCATCACCTCCTACATTAGAAAGCCTCCACGTGGTTTTGTAGAAGTAGTCTGCGCAGACTATTTGAAGAGTGAACCAGTTGTGCGCATGAACCTAATTTCTATTTTAATAGTAATTAAGAGAGATTTATCATATACATTTGAGAATTGAATCTGTAGTGGTTGACATGTAAATAAGACAAACCAATTACACTCATAAATTAAACAAATTTTTAGACATGTATTTGCTACCACTTTCTTAATTTTACTAGATTTCCTATTAAATGGCTCTTTCTCGTAAATTGGTTTATCTTCATAGTGGTCTGATCCGTGTGGAGGCTTTCAGTTATAGGAGGCGTTGGCCTACTTCGATAGATGGTCCACATTGAACAGTTAACTTGCTACATGTGACAGCCACATTATCTACCTCCTCGGGCTACTCAGTCTCGATCACACACAACGTCGGTAAGTCGACTGATAATGGCAACACAGGAGCAGTCACGACATTGAACTTAGTACAGCTCTACGATCAGCAAAAGTACGGTGATCTTGATACAGCTCTCCCGGCTTCTCACAAAACAGCAATTAATCAACTAGTAGCATCCGTTCATCGAATTTCATCACAGACATAATTCAGGTGGGGGAGTACTGTAGTGTATCTACCACTACAAATATATAATTCTGATTCACTAGTTTATAAGACGCGTTAACTCGATCGTATAGTGGGGTACTTTTTCATAGATGAAGGTTGACATTGTCAATTACGACTCTTCCCACAGTGATCAACAAAAAGTTCAATCTTTTGGAATATACAGAAATTTTTTAGCGTAATGAAAATTATAACTTAGCCAGTGTTCGCCCACACGCTTTCTTTATAATCATAAAGAGTTTAAATTGTAAGAAGGAAGGAAATAAGTTGAATTGATATTCATATTTTAATTTTCTATATCGATACAAGAATTCAGTAAAAAATGACATCCATTTTGCGTTTTTCGGTACTTTATTGCATGCTTAAACATTTAAGAATTTGTTTTTCTTCCAAAAATTCATTTCGCTATAGAGAAAATTCGGTAATTTTTAAGTCAGTATAACGGCGCAATTTTTGCATCCATAATTATTGGCATTTTGGCGATGACTTAGGAAACTGTCACAATAGCATATTTCTTGTATTATGCATGTTGGTTAGATCAAGTTTGAAATGTATGTTCTTAGCTTCTTCGTTTAATATTTGCTACAATTACCTCATTATCATTAATCTCCATAAAAATTTTGTTCACCCTTAAAAGTCTTAAAAATCCTCAAAATTCCGGATTTTTTTCTCCGACTCTCAATTTTTTTTTTAATCTCCATTTTCAATTTCAGTTAGAGAATATAGCACGCGTATTTAAAACTTTTTAGGGATTTTTTATTTAAAACAAAATTAAGCTGATACAGTTTTACGCTTTGCATTTTTACAAAGGTAATTTAGTAATTGTAATTAGTAATAGAATAATCTTTGAATATTTTGAACAAAATCTTTTTTCTTTATTTTTCTTTCTACTCTTGCAATGCATTTAATTTCGTATATAATGAATGAGAAAGACTTCCATATAATATGAATATGACAATGGGCAAAATTAAATAAATTCGGTGTTTAATTTTGAACTAAGATTAGCTTTCACCTACGCAGTCTTACATGTTGAAATTACATTTAAATGTGAAAATATTTATAACTATAGCCAAATTATATATTCACTAATAATCATTTACACTTCCGCTCATATAAATATGCCCGCTCATGATAATGTCAAAGAAGAACTTAACTAACAACGAATTATTTTCTTTATTAATATATATATACATGGTGTGCGTAATCACTGTCCTTAAAATATCTGTTAAGAATTTGTTATTGCTTTTTACTAATAAATGAAATTTTAGTATATCATTACAACAAATGTAATTCTAGCTCCATTTTTAGTGATATATTCTCTAAACATGAGAAAACACGATGAATCATTATATTTACTATTTATCCAAAATTTAATTTGTTGTCTAATATAAAGCTTTAAATTTTTTTTCCTACCAAGCCTAAAAAATTATTTACAAAAGGTATAGGTAATGCTGCCATCTAGTGAGTAAGACTGTCAATAATTCAGACCTTCACCATTAATTTGTTATTTAATTATTTATTTCATTCATTCTATATTTGCATAAGCTTTTTACATTTGCTGGAATGCCACGAGTGACTAAAAATGTAAGAAATTATGGATGCTCAATTCAGCTTTAATTATTCTATTATAACTATCACCATAATTTAGTGAATTATTTATATTAACATTATTCGTTAGAGAAGGGTCAATAATTTTTATGTCGTCATAAACGTTTGGATCTTTAATATCAGCATTTTTGAGATGACTTAAAAAATTCTCGGAATAGCACACCTTTTGTACTATGCATGTTTGTTATATCGAGTTTTAAATGCATATTATCTTCTTCATTTATTATTTGCAACAATTATCGCATTATCATTAACCTCTTTAAAACTTTCACTCACTTTTAAAATTCCCAATAGTCCTAAAAATCCCGGTTTTTCCATGACTTATATTTTTATTTTTTTATCTCCATTCTCAATCACAATTAGAAAATATAACTCGCGTATTTTAAATATTTCTAGCGAGTTTTTAATTTAAACAAAATAAACTGATACAGTTTAATGCTTTGCATTTTCAGAAGGATAATTTAGTATAATGTCTTTGAATATTTTGAGTAAAATCCCTTTTTTTTGCCATTTCTTTCTGCTCATACAATACCTTTTATTTTTTTATATAGTAAATGAAGAAGACTCACATAATATGAATAAAGGACAATGGGGAAAAATAAAAATAAAATTCATTGTTTAATTATGAAGTAAGATTAGCTTTCACCCAAACAGTCTTAGATGTTGAAATTATATTTAAATGTGAAAAAATAACTGTAAGCCACTTATACTTCCACTCGTATAAATATACCTGTGCAAGAAGAATGTAACTTGTAACTAATTATTTTCTTTATCAATATATATACATGGTCTTGAGAAATCACTGCCCTTAATATATCTGTGTTAAGAATTTGTTTTTGCTTTTTACAAATAAATAGAATTTTAGTAAATCATTACAACAAATGCAATTCTAACTCCATTTTTATTGATTTATTCCCTAAAACATGAAAAAGCACAATGAATCATTATATTTACAGTATCACAGTTTCAAAAATTATTCACAAATGAAATAGGTAATGCTGCCATCTAGTGAGTTTAACAGTAAATAATTCACTCCCTCGCCATTAACTTAGTTGTTATTTAATTATTTATTACATTTATTTTACATAAAATTCCTTTTACATTTATTTTATATAAGAATTTTTTGGAATTTGGAATTTTTTCTACATTTGCTGGAATGCTACGTGCGACAGAAAGTGTAAGAAGCGATGGATACTCAATTCATCCTTATTTATGTAATTATTTAATCATAACTACTACCATGACTTAGTAAATTATTAATATTAACACAGTAAATTATTTATATTTAAAACAAAAACATTCTTTGGTTTCACTTTTAATAGTAAACTGAAATAAATATGCTGGAAAAAGATGTTTATTTTAATCTCGTTAATTAGAGTTTTGCAATTTATTAATCATTATTTTCTATTTTTTTAATCGCCTGTGGGATTCTTGCATTTGCAATATAATTGCTCCATTAGTATTTAATCTCTTAACTACTAAAATATAAAGAAATATGGCAAAAAAATATTTTGCAGTTCCGATTATCTCTTTTATTGCCATAAGTCATAAGAAGATAAAGAAAATATGAATAATACTGTCAGGGGACTAATAATTTTAGGTACAAATACGTGGACCTCAGGTTTTAACTACGTAAAATAAAATTTCAAATGTTAAATTGCACCTAAAGCAGGAATAAACATTCAAATGCATAATTACATGCAGAATGTTATATTATGTTCTATTTAAATACAATGATGAATAGATTTAATAATTATGTAGAAGAAAAAAATTAAAAATACGAAGTTTTTTTTTACAATGAGATGCAATACTTAATGCAATACCAATGCTTAGCAATGCATTACTGCTTGAAATCTCAGTTTCAAAATTATTTTAATTATACAAGCCATGCAAAATAAATAATTATTGAAAAGAATCTAACATCAACTAGAAAAAAACATTTAATTCTAAGGAGTAAAATTTAAAAATTATGGAAAAAAAAAACACAAAAAGTTAAAGTTATTAAATATATGTGTGTACCTTAATATAAATCAATTAATTAAAATACACATAAAATTGTTTCTAAATCGATATAAAATTCAATACTCATAATACTATGAGATTTCACTAGACTACTATACTGTCATGACTTTTGGCGTTCGTACCAAGGTACGTGGGCAGGCATGTTCTTGACAGTTTAGTAAATATAAACTTAAAAGTTTCATATAGATCACAGAACTACTAAATCAAAAGAAAAAATCTATTTCAGAATAACTAAATTATATAATATTTAAAATTAGTTACTTTTCGAGCACGTGAATTTAGCGTCATTTTTAGAAAATTCCTTTTGTTTATGTGGATTTCTACCCAAATAACTTATATGTTCTATAGTTTGTCTAAGCTAAGAACTCCTCCCGCCACTAAGTCTGAGGCCGTCTGGTGCTATGGAAACAAGAATGGTGCATTTTAGGGAGGGTAGCTTCACTTTAAGACTAACACAATAGACTGAAGAAAGTGATCCCCTTTCTTTCTGAAACAGCACCAAAACAGTGACCCCGCACCCCTATCTG
This sequence comes from Parasteatoda tepidariorum, assembly GCF_982258835.1. Lineage (NCBI taxonomy): Eukaryota > Metazoa > Arthropoda > Arachnida > Araneae > Theridiidae > Parasteatoda > Parasteatoda tepidariorum. The sequence continues at coordinate 44,527,661 of NC_141766.1, forward strand.
AAATAGTTATACCTCGTTACCATAGCAACCGCCACAGGTTCAGGTGAACGTCTGGGGGAGTTCTTATTTTAGACCAATTATACATCTATTGCGAAATCTAACGAAATCTAGCGAAATCCTAGAAAAAGTAAATATTCCCGAACATTTCAGTAAAGGTAAAACGATAAATTTTCTTATAATATGTTTTTAGAGGCTAAGACGTGAAGGTTCATATATCTGGATCCGGTAATATGGAAGTTAAAGGTGGTTTCTGAAAAGAAATTGATTTTACACAATCATTTATTTTTATTATTTATTACATTCATTTTACATTTGAATAAAACTTCACATTTATCACATATTGGGTCTGCCAGTACTAAAAGCTGGTTTCTGAAATGAATTTTTTTTTCCGTTTACGCATTAATTACTTGCAAAAGGAAAATATAATTTTTGAAAAAGAAATATTTATTTTCCTAACATACAAAAGTAACTGTGATTAATTAACATTACAAAGCAAAACATTAAATACACGATAAACAGATATTCTACATGCTATTATGCTAACATGTTTGATTAATCGGAACATTTTTATTTGAATATTTAGAGTGGTAGTAAGTTTTATAATGTAAAATTTTTTATTATTGATTTAATAAATTTTATTTAGAATGATTTTGTCCGCCACCACATGCAAACGTCTTAAACATATCAAACATGTTGCTTATGCAGAGAAGTTTTAAGTGGGGATAAAATTAAACAAATTAATTTTATCTTATATTATTATTTGGCTATGGCTTTAAATATTCTGGGAAGGCAGTTATGCACAATATTAATCTTTTTTTAAATTATCTTTATTTATCGTTCTTTTTTCTCTTTATTAATCCTTTTCTTTGAATTTTAATTTTATTAGTAATATTTTATTCATTCTTTTTTTCTGCTTTTGATTTAATGCGCAAAAATCAACCTAGGAACCAAATTTTCTGAAAGTTTGACAATTAGGAGGACAAAATTTACAAAGTTATTCATTGCCTGAAATTGTCAGGATAAGCAGATGAGTATATCTGAGCCCAGATTTAAAAAAAAAATTATAATAAGTGGCAGCATTTTTTTTTTTTTTTTTTTTTTACTTATGCATTGCTTAAATCTATCAATCGGTGTAATGAAGTAAATCTGACCCCCTTATGATTTACTAATCAAAAATTGGTTGTGAGACTTTCCTTCCTCAAAATAAAACTAGGAAAATAAGTATTTTCTTTTCTCTTCTTTAACCGATTTGGGTTTAATAGGTGGAGTTGTCTTAAGGGATTTGGGTTTAATAGGTGGAGTTGTCTTAAGGGATTTGGGTTTAACAGGTGGAGTTGTCTTAAGGGATTTGGGTTTAATAGGTGGAGTTGTCTTAAGGGATTTGGGTTTAATAAGTGGAGTTGTCTTAAGGGATTTGGGTTTAATAGGTGGAGTTGTCTTAAGGGATTTGGGTTTAATAGGTGGAGTTGTCTTAAGGGATTTGGGTTTAATAGGTGGAGTTGTCTTAAGGTTCCTGGAATTTATTACTCGTTGTCTTTTCTTCCCCCCGTTTAACTCGTATGTATTAGAAAAAATAAAAACTTGCAAGTTTTCTTTTATTTTCTTTTATTATTTTTTTCTTGCCGTGATAGAAATATGATTTTAAGGGCAAAAATTAACCTTTAGCCCTCCGAATACTTTAAAATGCTGTTTGTGCTAATTTAAACACTAAATCATTTATAATATGTTATACAGTATTTTTAATATAGTTTTCGAAATTTAAAAAAAATATGGTTAATAATTATTAAGGTCCAAATATTTTTAATTAGTGAGCAGTGGCTGTAGATGACTCCTCAGAGGCGACATCGGAGTACAGAGGGTTAAACTGATCATGGTTGTGCTCAGGTACCCTACTAGCTTTAGATACAATTCAGCTTTTTATTTCAAATAAGTAAATATATACTAATTAAACAATTAATTAATAATCAAATAAAGAAAAACTAGTAGAGCAATCATTTCATGAGCAGTTTTTATCCAGTCATAATAGAATGTAAGGAACCATCATGATAATAGATAAGTAATTTAAAGCCTTTAATTTGGCTCTGTAATCATCGAATTATAAATTTTTAATAATTTAGTGGTAGCTAATACGATAAAGTTTTACTTAATATACACATGAATATACTAGCACACCTTTAATAATAACGCTTTCCACATAAAATTTGAAAATTTGGGCTTTACTAACTATTTATTACATAGAGAAAGTGTTACTTCCAGATTTTTGGCTTATTATTGGCTAGTTTTGTTTTTCAGGACCAGCGGGATCTTTATTCACAAGGTAAAAATTTTTTAAATGGACATGAGACTATGCGGAAGTTCCTACTTTTTTTAAATTTTTTTTTTACCTAAAATGGCCATATAACCATTTTGTAAAGGGAATAATTTTCCCCCCAATTAAAATGTACTAAATAAAATTGCAACGTAAGCTTTGCAATTAACTGCACTGTGCTATAGGGCTCTCTCTAATCAAAGAGGTTTTAATGCAAAAACGAAATTTTTGTCACTTAATTCCTTTTCAAGATCAACCCTTTAAATAGTAGGTCATTAAAAATAAAATTTGTTGGTTAAATACGTCGATTTTTACTGCTCATTACCCGGTTGTTTCTTATATTTTATTTCAGAACCGTCATTGATCAGTCTAACCAATTTTTGGGTTTACGACTACTATTGTTCAACTCCGTAGCCTTGTAATTTTGAACCCAATCCAAAAGACAAAGGGAATTCCTGGATCAAGGATTGGGAGAAATTTGCCTTCGTGGAGAACTTTTGGATGGAACTTACCCTCATTTGTGTTACATGGAGAGGAAAACAACGAAAACCTTCCACGCTTAATCTGCCTTCAAGGAGAATCTAACCCGTGACCTGTCTAACACTGAGGATATTTTACGTCAGCACTGTGCCGGATGCAGAATTCGTATCGACTAGCCATTGCTGAGATTCAAACCCGGTTTAGGCGAACGCTGGAAAGGCGAACGCTTTATCCCCTGAGCCATTCCGGATTTATTGTTTCTTATATTTTATTTTATAACCGACATTTTTTTTTTTTTTTGAACAGCCGACCCAATTTTTGGATTTATGACTACTAACGTTCAATTTCGCAGTCTTGTAATTTTGAGCCCAATCCAGAAGACAAGGGAACTCCTGATTGATTGATTCCACATAGTAGTTTTTGGTTGGTGCCCTTTCAAATATAGAAAGTAAAAAGCAACATTTTCGACATATTTAATCTTTTTTAAATATCGAAAATGCGAAAATACTACAAGTAAGAAAAAATTATCCCATGTGTATGAAATAGATGTATTGACAGTACGCCAGTGCCAAAACTGGTTTGCAAAATTTCGATTCGGAATTATTTTGATTAACGTGCACTAAGCCAGTTTAGGCTGATTAAGACACAATAACGGCACCAATTGATGAAAACTGGCGAATAAACAACTCCTGAGTTGTTGAGACATTAAATTTAACAAATTCGACAGCTCATGATAATTTGAAACGTCTAGGTTAATTCTCAAAAACTCGACATATAGGTTCCCCATGTTCTTACGGAACGAAATTTGCGCTGTCGTGTTTGACGTCTGTGAGTTTCTTCTCAAACATCAAGAAAATTATCCATTTTTGAAGCGTATCATCATTGTGGACGAGAAATGGTTTACATGGGTATGGTACAGCATTTGTTCCAGTCTCTACAAAAATTTCAGATGGTGTTACCTTTACTTTAAATTATGAGGTCAGAGCCATGATCTCTCAGGGTAGAGAGCATTTGCCCTCCAATGAGGTGCACCGGGTTCGAATCCCTGCAATGGCTGTTTGATATGAATTCTACCCGCACCCGGCTTGCATCGACCACAGTGCTGACGTAAAATGTCCTCAGTGGTAGATGGATCAGGGGTTAGATTCCCCTTGCCGCCGAGCTAACCGTGAGAGGTTTTCCTCTCCTAGGAATGCAAATGCGGATTAGTTCCAACAAAAAGTCCTCCACGAAAGCAAATTTACTATTCTTCTTTGTTGGGTTCAAAATTACAAGGCTACGGAGTTGTAAGTAGTCGCAAACCTAAAATTGGGTTGGCTGTTCAACGACGGTTATAAAATAAAATGTAAATTTTGCAGGTCAAAGGTTACCTGGATCAGTTTCTTGCCGGTAAAGAACAAAACTTTAATGAGCTGGGAAACATGCTATTGCCAGAAAGATGGCAAAAAGTATTGGACTAGAATGGACAATATACATATAATTTAATAATATTTTTCTCTATAAGAAAATCGTCTTTCATTTTCATTAAGAAGAAAAAAACGAAATTACTTTCCGAACAACCCAATATTTGACATTAGCTGTAAACGTTGACATTTCCAACCTACAAATTTATTCTTGATATTACAATATTTAAGAAGTTGACAATGAAAAGAAATTAAGAGACAAAAATTTTTGACATCTCATTATTTGACATTGGATCATACAATAGACTAATCTCAAGAAAAGCGTCCAGTAGATCATCGAAATCAAGCATCACTGGTAGCATTCAGTGAGTGGGTGCATGACCACTTTGATGAGCCAGGGAAAGAATCGAAGTTGCTCGGTATTGGTCCTTGTTAAACTGATCTACCATGAAGTGCTTGACTTCTAGTCCAGGTCGTCTCTGCTTAAAGAAATCATTGTGAGCTCTAAAAAATATAAAAAACAAATTTTTGAAAAATTTATTTAATTGATTTTTAATTTTTTAATTTCATTTTTAGTGGTTAAAATTCACACTATTATGAATTATGAGATAGTGGGCACAGAGGGGACCGAAGTGGCCACTGCCCTAAGCATCTACCCAAGTGAGATAACCACTTTATCTGCAAGAAAACTTTAAATAACTTTTTATTATGAAATTAATTTTTTAACAAATAAATATTTGACCAAAGTAAAACTGTTTATAAAGAATAAACTATAATTTTTAAAACAAATTTAATAATTAAGTGTCAGATTATCGAAATTCAAAAATTACTTACATTTATGAAAAAAATACGAATACTTTGTTGGAAATAATGATTTTTTACTAAAGAGTTCTCGCTTACTTTTACATTAAAATATTAATTTAGATTCAGATTTTTATTAGCAACTACCTCGTTTTAACTTTTTTTTTCTTCTTTTTCAATTTTTTTAATTTAGTGCTTTTTTTGCTCCCTCCGGTGATTACACTACTTTTTAAGGGGCATCTGATTGAAAAATTATCGGGAAATAGAGAAACGGTTAAAAATAAACACCACAGTGATGAAATAATACGTTAAATTACAATTTGGAAAATAGAATTTATGAAACAATAGCTATCGCATTTGAAAGGAAAGAACAATCGAATCATTTTAAGAAAATAAACGATCGTATAAACATTTAGCAATCTAAAAATGTGTTATTTTTTACCATTTTAATTGATTTGTTAAATTACGACTTCGAAAATAAAATTTATGAAACAATAGCTATCCATTTTGAAATGAAAGAATAATTGAATTGATTTTAAGAAAAGCGATAATTAAGCGTATAAATTTTAGCCTTCCAAAAATGTATTACTTTTAGCATTTTAATACGTAATCCCACTCTTTTTTCCACTGTTTATTTCCTTTCATGACAATAGCTCATTCTGATCTAAGCCCGAAATCTTTTGTTTCTTTTTGTGTCAAAGGCGCATGCGCTAGTACTCGCAGCCAACTTCGAACAAGCTTACAAAGATGGATTAGTAGCAAGTCAATCAGTCAAATAACAGTGATGTTGAGTTTCGCTTGATTCTATACTTTATAACAGGTGCGTGTTTATTTTTCTCTTTAGTTTTCTTATTCAAATATTTTGCTTTGAACAAATCGTATATTTATTATAAATAAATTTTTATAAATTTTTTTATATTTGCTGATTTGAGGTACGAAAAATGACACAAATTATTCTTTTATTTAGAAACATTTTTATTTCGTTCGATTCTATTTTGATTATATTCTATTTGAGTAAAGGCAATGTTTATTTTTTTCTCCTTTTTACGCTTTATAAGAGGTGCATGATTTTTTGTCTTTTTTTTTAATATCCTTCATTATACTTAAATATAGTGCTCCGAGTTTATTGTTCGTTGTAAAGAATTTTATCCCTTATTTATTATTTTTTTAAAAAAAAATTTACTAGTTTGAAGTAAGAAAAATAACAAAAATTTTTTTTATTTTGAAACACTTTTATTCCTTTATATTCTATTCTGAGCATATTTTAATTAAATATAAGCAATAATTATTTTTTCTATTTTCTACGCTTTATAAGAGGTGTATGTGTTTTTTTATTAACTTTAATTATATTCAAATGTAGTGCTCCGAATTTATCTTTGCTTTTTGGAACTTTTATCCCATATTTAGTATAAATTTATTTTATATTCACTAGCTTGAAGTAAGAAAAGTAACACAAATTATTTTTTTATTTTGAGGCATTTTCATTTTGTTTTATTCTATTTTGATTACATTCTATTTTGATTACAATCTATTTAAATAAAGGCAGTGTTTTTTTTTTCTCCCTTTTACTCTTTATAAGAGGTGCAAGTTTTTTTTTAATATCCTTCATTACATTCAAACATTGTGCTCCGAATTTATCGTTCGTCGTAAAGAGCTTTTTTCCTTCATTTTATATAAATTTATTTTATATTTACTAGTTTGAAGTAAGAAAAATCACAAAAATTTCTCTTTATTTTGAAACATTTTTATTATGTTCTATTCTATTTTGAGCATATTGTAACTAAATATACACTGCGTTTATTTTTTTCTTCCTTTCAGTGCATTGTAAGAGGTGCAGGTTTTTTTTTTATTTACCTTTATTGTATCCCAATTTATCGCTTGTTATAAGAATCTTTTATCCCATATTTTATATGAATTTAATTTATATGAATCGATTTTTATGAATTTATTTAATCTACATTTATTTTATATTTAATAGCTCGAAAAAAGAAAAATAACATAAATTTTCTTTTATTTTGAAACAATTTTATTTTGTTTTATTCATTTTCGTTCATTATGATAAGTGCATGTTTTTTTTTTTATCAACTTTTATTATATTCAGATATAGCCCTCCAAATTAATCGTTTGTTGCAATGAACTTTTGTCCCATATTTTATATAAATTTACTTTATATTTACTAGTTTGAAGTGGGAAAAATAACACATTTTTTCTTTTATTTTGAAACTTTTTTATTATGCTCAATACTATTTTGAGTATATTGTAACTAAATACAGGCAGTGTTTATTTTTTCTACTTTCAGCGCATCATAAGAGGTGGATGTTTTTTTTATTAATCTTTATCATATTCCTCTGTAGAGTTCCAAATTTATCGCTTGTTATAAAGAACTTTATCCCAAATTTTATATGAATTTATTTTATATGAATTTACTTTATTTAAATTTATTTTATATGGATTTATTTTATATGAATTTATTTTATGAAAATTTATTTTATACAAATTTATTATATATTTAATAACTTGAAGAGTAAGAAAAATAACACAAATTTTCTTTTATTTTGAAGCATTTTTAATTTTATTTTATTCTTTTTTGATCATATTGTAATTAAATATAGGCATTGTTTATTTTTTTCTTGTTCTTACGCTTTATGAGAGGTGCATGATTTTTTATTATTAACTTTAATTATATTACGAAAAAGTTAAAACGAAACAAAAGGGTTAATACTAAAACTAAAGTGTCATCGACAGGGTAAAAACGAAGACAACAGAGACTCACAGAGCACAAAATAAAAAACGGACCACCCTGAATAACTTTTGATCAAATGATTAATTCTTGTTGGTTTAATGGTTCGAATGGTTGACTTCTAATAGGCTAATTAATAAGTGCAGACGATATTTTGTTGCAGACACGAAATCAGACACAAAAACGTACTTTCTCTCTATATATATGCCTTTTTTCGACGGATTCGGATTTCTGAGCGTATTCTGAAATATATACGGGGTAGCCATAGTCTAGGAAATATGATCCCTACAGTTTGATCAGGAAAGGGGTCTAAATTTTGGACCCCTTAATCGTAAATTTACTTTTGCATATTTTACCATATTTCGAGAACTCTTTAGGCGAACTGAAAAATTTTTGCACGCAATTATAAAATTCGTTTATCCATAGATAAATTCCATGCAAAATATAACTCTTAGCAAATATTTTTTCAATTATTTTATTTGATATTAATCGGAAATTTTAAATTAAATGGTATATAATTTTTACACCATTTTGAAGAATGTAATTTTAAATATCAGAATACAAAATTTGAGCTAAATCTGCTGAATAGAATTCCTGAGAAATCGAATTTTGAAAATGTCGCATTTTTAAAGTTCTATTTTTTAGGAACTATTCGTCCGAATTCGTTCAAATTTTGTATTCTACCATATAAAATTACATTCCTTAAAATGATGTAAAAATTGTATGCCTTTCAATTCATTTGTCTTTTGAATACTACTAAATAAATTAATAAAAAATAATAAATAATTACTAAAAGCTATTTTTGCATGAAATATCTTTGAATAAATGAATTTCATAATTATGTGCAAAAATTTTTCAATTCTCTTAAAAAGTCAAGGTATGGCGAAATATGCAATATATATATATATATATTGCATATTGACTGTATGTTTACATATACAGTCAACCCCGCTATAGTGAAATTTCAAGGGACCGAAATTTCGGTTCACTATAACCGGGGGTTCACTGTATCCTTACTGCAGACAATTTGAACTAATTTTTCCGAACTGCTCCCTTTTATTACACATCATTTAAATAAATGACCAATAAAAAGAATTACAAAAGTGATTAAAAAAACAATATATAGTAACGAAAAATGTACTCTTCGTCTTGCGGACAAAAAATTTAGGGATCGGAAACTGAGACAGAAGAAGCAAACAAGAAAAAATGCTTGTGGCTACATTCCAATAAATAGATGGTTTTATAAATCGGTATTTGTATTTTATGTAAAAATTTCAAAATTACCAAAAAATGAAGAAAAAAAAAATCAGTCAAAGACTGAAAAAAAGTTCACAGAATCCAATTTCGTCTCGTCTTTTGGTTCACTATATCCGGTAGTTCCCTATAAACCATGTTCACTATAACGGGATTTGACTATATATATATATATATATATATATATATATATATATATATATATATATATATATATATATATATATATATATATATATATATATATATATATATATATATATTTGGGGTCAAAACTTTGGACCGACTTCTGACCAGACTATTGGGACCACATTATCCAGATTGTGGTTACCACCTACATTTTGGGGGTCTAAAATCCGAATTCGTCCAAAAAAAGGCATGTTCATTCAGAGAAAGTACGCTTTTGTGTCAGTTTTGTAACTTGAAATATCGTCTGCACTAATTAATTAGCATATTTGATGTCACCCCTTCAAACCATTAAGATTGAGTACTAGAACTCGAAGATCCAATCATTAGATCAAAAGTTTTTCAAGGTTTCCCGTTTTTTATTTCGAGAAACAGTACAAAGGAATGTTTTGATTTCTTTTTAAGGAACTCATACATTTAATCATGTAACTGAAATTCCGATCGCATTAATAAATGATGAGTGATCTTACAAAAAAAGCAGCATATTTCAAATCTTAATCAATGCAGTATAGCCATTTAATCAGACCATAAAAGCAGTATGAAATAATACTTTGAAGAGCTTAAGATAGAATAAATGATTGATATATCAGAACGAAATTATATCGTGACAACATCGCAAAACGGAAGGTTTGCGTGCAATGGAGAAGGTCGTTTTATCATCAAGAAACATTTCTTAGAGAAACACAAATCCTATCACCAACTAGTGTTTTGGCACAGTTCTTAAGTGTACCACTACACCAGGGGAAAGGAAAAATTATTTTAACTCTTATGGTTTTTGTTTTTGGATATAAAACTGTTCCTTTCCATTTTTTGTGCGAAGCCATTTTAATGTTATTAATCTCAAATTTAAATCTTCAATGTTCCTGTTCACTAAGGGGTATTTTTAAAAATGTGGCAGCTTTTTTATGGACAATTCTAAAAATGGAACATAACGTCAGTAATAACTTTTTATTTTCAAAGACGAAATTATGCGTTTGATAATTTGCTTCTATCGTTATTTTAGAAGGGGCGGTTTTTTCTCTTCCCAAAAAGTAAAAAGTGGTTGCCATTAACTACAAAGATTGTGGCTACAAGATCTTTAGTTGACTAAACTCTTAAAAATTTATCTGCGCCCAAGAAGAAAAATTTCAGTTGGTTTAACTCTTTCTGAGGCCGTAGTAATTATACTTACCACCAATTTTTAAAGTCCATGGTGAGCTTTTTTACCACTTTTAATTTAGGTTTCCATTTGTTAATAACTTCAGCTTTCTTGAAGTGCGTTTGAATAAAATTGGTAGCCATTTGTTAGTTTAAGAAAACGTATAAAAGTTATGAAATACAAAATTCTTTTTGAAGTTTGTAGCATTTATAAAACTTGTTTTATAAATAACGAAATCCAAAAACCAATACGTTTCTAATAGGTCATGGTAAAAATACTTACCACCCCCTAAAAATGGCATTAAAATTTAGATAAATTTTTAATAAGCTAAATAAGTTTTTTTTTCTTATATCAATTACTATTCTTATATCAATTTCAATTCCAAAAATACTTTAATTTACCTTTACTATAAATAAATGGTCCATTAAAGGGTTAAAGTATTTCAGTATTGCCAACTTGCTCCGTTTGATGAAATATTATTTTCTAGAGGTAACGAAATTTAAGGTATTTTCAGCTTAACATTTTTCCTTTTTATTCATTTTCCCCCGACTGCACACCATGAATTCAAAGTATCATATGAAATACAGTTTTGTTGCAATTATCGCGAAGTGACTGTTTTAAAAAGTAGGCAAAATTATCTTTAGTCTACAAGTTTAACTATTTTATTAGCCACCAATTTATGAAAACTTTTTCAGAAAACGGAACAGTTGGCATTCCTGCTATTTGTTTATGGACGTAAACTATTTTGTAGCAACCACTGTTTTTTAAGCAACATTGAGCTCAAGTATATCTCTTTGCGTAGAAAGCACGATCAACGGGAGCAGTTGCTAATATGTCGCCTGTCTTAAATTCAATCAAAATTTTTTATGCCAAGAAAGGTTGATATGGGTAAAATCACATATTTTGCCCTTAATATTTTTGGTAGCCACAATTGTGTTATGTGTCCCTGCGATTTTTATAACTGATGAATAAACAAAAACATAGCCAAAATTTTTAAATATTTTTTTTTGAGATTGCGTGTCATTGTTTAACCCTTTCGCGCCGACTGTCACAAATACGCGCCAGCATAAAACCGTATCAATCAGGGTAAAGATAAAACTGGTAACCAAAGTAGTTCTTTAGCAGTTTATTTGCGGGCGGGGTCATAATTGTTTGATTTATTTAATTCACCATTACTTTAGTTCAAAATAAAATTATTTAGTTATACTTTGAACTAACATTGATTATATATATGATTAAACGAGTGTTGCCCAAACTTATGACTTTTGTGTACCCTTTCTAAATTTTTCGTAACGCTGTGTACCACTAATTAATAAATTAATGTCTTTTTTACTATAAAAAAATTGCACCAAAGTTAAAAATCATAACTGGCTGTTGACACTACTAATTATTAACTGTTAACTTTGGAAAAAATACCCAATAGAAAAATACGTAATCGCAAATTTTCATGGCTAGCTTTGTTTCTAAATGAAATTTTTTGAAATTATCGTTTGCTGTAAGATGTTTCGCATTCGAACGCATACCCCCGCTAAACTGTACCCGTACCCTTGAGGGTACGCGTACCACACTTTGGGAAACACTGGATTAAACTAACAATAATTAAAATAACAGCAAAGTAAGTCTGTCAAATTAGCAACGCTTACATTTAAGCTACCGTTTTTTATTTATTTTCATCCTGGTTCTGATTTTGTATGAATGCTTTTGTGAATCACTCGTCCCCAAGGGGTTAATGTTTACCATTAACCTATACAATTTATTAAATTGAAATGAATGATGGTTATTCCTGTCTAGATTTTGTTAGAGGAACTTGAGTATTTGTTTGGAGTAAGTATATTTTAATTTTAATTTTTGGAGTGATGTATTTCGACATAATTAAATAAGAATAAATTAAAGTATCATCAGATTCCTTTCTTTAATTGTGATTTATAGCTTTTATTTCACAAAATTTACAATAAAACCATAATTAAAATAATTGAAACAGTTACAGTCAAGGCTAATAAATAATGCCTTTTTAATTACTATTGCCTTGAACTTTTAAACAATGAAGCTTCTTGAAGCAGTTGAGTGAATTTCAATGAACATGTAATTTACCTGTAATAATAGATCTTATAATCATAATTATAAATCATCCACATTTAATTGCCTTTGTAACTTTAGAAAAACATTTACTAACATTGTTATCTTAAGTTGGTAAAATTACAGAGTTTCCTCCTACTATATTTTTAAAAGATAACGAAAGTGAATAAAAATAATCTTTATTGAAATGAAATTGTTTTTCTTTCTTTAAATTTTATTTTATTATATTTTATTTGACATTCAGATGACTTTAAAGGCACAGCAATATATTTGAGTTTATTATGGTTTTTGAAAATTTACCCTTTAATGGACCCTTTATTTCTAGTAAAAGTAAATTAAAGTATTTTTGGAATTGAAATTGTTTTAAGAACAGTAATTGAAATTTAAAAAAAACTCATTTAGTTTATAAAAATGACATTTTTTTGGTGGTAAATATATTTAACATGACCTATTAGGAACTTACTGACTTTTATTTATCTTCATTTATAAAATAAATTCCTTAAATACTACAAACTTCGAAAGGAATTAAGTATTTTACAACTTTTATACGTTTTTTAAAAGTGACAAATGGTTACCAATTTTATTCAAACTCACTTCAAGAAAGCTGAAGTTATTGAAAAATGGAAACCTAAATTAAAAGTGGTAAAACGTGGTGGTAAGTGTACTTACCACGGCCTTCAAAAAGGTTAATTAATCAAAATGATTTTTATAAAATTAGTTATCTAGGCAAATTTTCTAAACAATTAATAGAAATGATTTTTATGAAATTAGTTATCCAAATTACCTTTGAAACTGTTTATCAAAATGATTTTATGCAATTAATTATCAAAACGAATATCTAAAAATTAATCAAAATGTTTTTTTATGTATTTAGTTATTAAAACAGCTGTATTAAAATATAAATAATTATTTTTTTAAATCAGTTTTCCAAGCAACTTTATTAAAAAATAATCAAAAAAATTAGTTACTAAATTAGTTTTTTTAATTAGTTTTTCAAAAAAATTAGCTTTTTAAAAAAAATTAGCTTTTTTAAAAAAAAAAAAAATTAGTTATTACAACAACTTAACAAAAATGCGCTGTTAACTATGAAAATACAAGTTAGCTCAAAATAATCGTGCTCGTTTCATCTTTGAAAAAAATTATATACGTTCATGATAAATCTCACTGTGGATTGCTCTTCAGACGTAATTTCTACTAAATCACACAACTCAAGTATCACTGGCAGCTATTAGTGAGTGATCACTTTGATCAGCCAGCGTAGGAGCCCATCTTCTCTGCAGAAGATCAAAATTATGATGGCATGGTTTCCCGATCATCCCGAGGGATGTTTCCTAGACAATAGCTGATTGCATAGCTCTAGTACAACTTGAAATGTGCGCAAAAAAACGCACCACCCTGAATAACTTTTGATATAATAAACGGATCTTCACGTTCTAGGTCTTAATCTTATTGGTTTGAGGGGGTGACCTCAAATATGTTAATTAATTAGTACAGACGACGTTTTAAGTTATGGAATCAGACACAAAAACGTACTTTCTCTGAATAAACATATCTTTATTTCGACGGATTCCGATTTTTGACTCACAAACTATAGGGGGTGACCACAATTTGGGAAATATGGTTCCAATAGTTTGGTCAGGAGAGCACTCGTAAGTTTGGAACCCTTAAAGTTAATTTTACTCTTTGCGCATTTCGTTATATCTCGAGAACTTTCCGAGGGGAATGAAAAATGCTTGCACACAATTATAAAAATCGTTTATCCGAAGATAACTCCATTAAAAAAAATTTTAGAAATTATTTATGATTTTTTATTATTTTATTTAATTTTGATCGATAAAATGTTGAATTGTAAGGTTTAAAAATTTTAGCTTCATTTTAACGATCATAATTTTAATGGAAAAATAAAAAATTAGAGCAAAATCAGTCGAATAGTTCCTGAGAAATCGAATTTTAAGTATCTGACTTTTTTGAAATTCAATTTCTCAAGACCTGTTCAACCGATTGTGCTGAAATTTTGATTTTTTGCCATTTAAAATTATATTCCTTGAAATGAGGCAAAAATTTGTGTACCCTACAATACAAGTTTGTCTCGACCATATATAAATACAATATTTAAAAATAATAAATATTTACTAAAAAATATTTTTTGCATGGAATTATCTTTGAATAAACGAATTTTTCAATTGTGTGCAAAAGGTTTTCAATTCGCTTCAAAAGCTTGCGAGGTAAGGCGAAATGCGTAAAAAGTAAAATTAACATTTAGGGGTCCAAACTTTGAACCCCTCTCCTGACCGAACTATCGGGACCATATTTCCCAGATTGCGGCTACCCCCTACATTTTGGGAGTCAAAAATCCAAATCCGGAGATAATAAGATATCCGTAGAAAATAAGATATGTTTATTCAGAGAAGGTACGCTTATGTGTCTGATTTCGTAACTTAAAATGTTGTCAACACTAATTATTTAGCATATTTGAGGTCACTTTTAAACCATTAAAAATGAGTCCTAGAACATGAAGATCCGGTCATTACATCAAAAGTTACTCAGGGTGTTCTGCTTATTTTTGCGCACTGTACATAACTACTGCTACTATGGTTTATGATGATATTTATTTATTTTAAACATTTAATGCATCCACACACCTTCAAATGAGCTGCGATTGATAAATTTTTTCTTCCTTTGTATTTTTATTGCACTTTCAGGGAGGCATGGTATCTTTATTAGTTTATCTTCTTATAATCTAAAGGATAGAAAGATTATCTTTACTTCCCAGAGTTTTAATTCTGTCTGAACTACTATTCGATCCTTTCTTGCCTTTTCGCTATTATCTGTTCCTTTTTTTTATCAATTACAATAACTTACTCCAATTTATAAAAAACTATTTTCTATTGGTAACGAAATTCAAATTATTTTTAGTTTAGTATTTTTCCTTTTAAGTAATTATCCCATCTCAACGTATCAAAAATTAAAAGTAAATGTCATAAAATGCAATTTTGTTGCAGTTGTCTTCGTGGTGACACTTCTAAAGAGTGGGCGTAATTATCCTTATTCTGCAAGTTTTACTACTTAATTCTGTACCAATTTATTAAAACTGTTTGTTATTAAAATATATATATATATATATATATATATATATATATATATAATAAAAAAAACCATTTTCACATTTCAAAAAATTGGTGAGCAAATTGTAATAGTTGGAAAAATTCGAGATTTTTGGAGGGAAAAAAAACATAAATAATTTGCAATGAACTAGGTAGGAAACATTTTTAGAGTGGCATTATTGATTTATAATTATTATTTGCCTTATTTTATTTACCACTAACTTGAAATAAAAATCATGCAAGCATACTCAAAACTAGTGTGGATTAGTTATGTTTAAAGTAAAGGGAAAGCAAAACAATTCTCTTGCATTAACCCTTTAATGGGCTATTTAATTCTACTAAAGGTATATTAAAGTATTTTTGGAATTGAAATTGATATAAGAATAGTAATTGATATAAGAAAAAAAACTCATTTAGTTTATAAAAAAAATCTACATTTTAATGCCATTTTTTTAGTTGTAAGTATATTTTCCATGGCCTATTAGGAGCTTATTGACTTTTATTTTTCGTTATTTATAAAATAAATTTTTTAAATGCTACAAACTTATACTTTTATACGTTTTCTTAAACTAATAATTTAATTCAAACGCACTTCAAGAAAGCTGAAGTTATTAACAAATGGAAACCTAAATTAAATGTGGTAAAATGCTTACTATGGGTTTTTAAAAATTGGTGGTAAATATATTTACCTCGGCCTTCGAAAGGGTTAAACATACCCATATGGAGACCGGTTATTTCGCTTTAAAATGTCAGTTACCTGCTTTATCAACAATGCTCCTTCATTGATACATATCAACGAACTCTGAAAGATAATGAAATAAAATTTTTAACCAGTTCAAAAAATTCTGATTGATAATAATGATATCAAAACACAAAATATTAAAATAATGAGAATTATTTCAAGAGGTCGATAAACGTTCCAAGAAGCTAACCATGCAAGATGTTATTATAATTTTCATAACATTTTCACGTCTCATAACTTTCACGCTAACAAAACTGTTATTTAATAGCAGAGAAATCAGAATAATATTTTAATGTATCTATAAACATCTTCACCCATCCGTGCATTCTTTGAAATTTATTATTGAATTTACCTACTTATTTCATATGCTGCTAATCGAGAAGAGGTTAAATTTAAATAAAATTCCAGATATTTTTTCTTAGCACTCATTAAGTTCGTAATCAGCATAAGATTGCTTTTTTCTGTAGGCTGACTTCATGTAGGTGGTTTGAGATGTCAGATGAACTAATGTGTTAGCTGTATCAACGTGCGTGTGTTTATAGTATCTACGACTAACACATCTTTTCGTGGTTTGACCTTCGAAGTATAAGAAAAAAAGTCGCGGTTTGAAGTTACACCTGTATGCAGGTAATTTCCTGTTTTGTCCCATCTTCCTGCTTTAATCCCACTTGAGCTAACAGGTTGTGTGATTCCAGAATTGGTTGCGCTAATTTAGATGCAAACTGGGTTTTATGTATGTAAACTATGGGAGTTAACAAAGTTTGTCATTTTGGATTTATATTGTTTGAGAATTGGTTGCGGGCTCTTTGAGGTACTTTTTTTAAATGTCAAATATTTGTGCTGGTTGATGTGAAACTGCGTAATTACTTTTTGGATAGTGAATTCCGTAAGTTACAATTTTTGTTTTAATATTTTAGACATAAGAATAATAGATAGATAAAAGATGTATATAAAATATAGATATAAATAAAATATAGAAAAGATATAAATTAAAGATATAAATAAGATATAAATAAGATAAAAATAAGATATAAAGTACATTAGTTATGTATATAGGAAAGATAGATTTCAGATAAAATGATAGATATAAGAATATAGAATGCTTTAATCGCTATTTCCCAATTTTTTTTTCTCGATTATATTTTATGTAAATTTTGTAGTGTATTTTATTAGATGCCCACTGGTTTTATGTATGTAAACTATGGGAGTTAGCAAAATTTGTCATTCTGAATTTATAATATTTGAGAATTGGTTGCTGGATCTTTGAGGTGCTTTTACTAAATGTCAAATATTTGTACTGGTTGATGTGAAACTGCGTAATAACTTTTTGGATAGTGAATTCCGTAAGTTACAATTTTTGTTTTAATATTTTAGACATAAGAATAATAGATAGATAAAAGATGTATATAAAATATAGATATAAATAAAATATAGAAAAGATATAAATTAAAGATATAAATAAGATATAAATAAGATAAAAATAAGATATAAAGTACATTAGTTATGTATATAGGAAAGATAGATTTCAGATAAAATGATAGATATAAGAATATAGAATGCTTTAATCGCTATTTCCCAATTTTTTTTTCTCGATTATATTTTATGTAAATTTTGTAGTGTATTTTATTAGATGCCCACTGGTTTTATGTATGTAAACTATGGGAGTTAGCAAAATTTGTCATTCTGAATTTATAATATTTGAGAATTGGTTGCTGGATCTTTGAGGTGCTTTTACTAAATGTCAAATATTTGTACTGGTTGATGTGAAACTGCGTAATAACTTTTTGGATAGTGAATTCCGTAAGTTACAATTTTTGTTTTAATATTTTAGACATAAGAATAATAGATAGATAAAAGATGTATATAAAATATAGATATAAATAAAATATAGAAAAGATATAAATTAAAGATATAAATAAGATATAAATAAGATAAAAATAAGATATAAAGTACATTAGTTATGTATATAGGAAAGATAGATTTCAGATAAAATGATAGATATAAGAATATAGAATGCTTTAATCGCTATTTCCCAATTTTTTTTTCTCGATTATATTTTATGTAAATTTTGTAGTGTATTTTATTAGATGCCCACTGGTTTTATGTATGTAAACTATGGGAGTTAGCAAAATTTGTCATTCTGAATTTATAATATTTGAGAATTGGTTGCTGGATCTTTGAGGTGCTTTTACTAAATGTCAAATATTTGTACTGGTTGATGTGAAACTGCGTAATAACTTTTTGGATAGTGAATTCCGTAAGTTACAATTTTTGTTTTAATATTTTAGACATAAGAATAATAGATAGATAAAAGATGTATATAAAATATAGATATAAATAAAATATAGAAAAGATATAAATTAAAGATATAAATAAGATATAAATAAGATATAAAGTACATTAGTTATGTATATAGGAAAGATAGATTTCAGATAAAATGATAGATATAAGAATATAGAATGCTTTAATCGCTATTTCCCAATTTTTTTTTCTCGATTATATTTTATGTAAATTTTGTAGTGTATTTTATTAGATGCCCACTGGTTTTATGTATGTAAACTATGGGAGTTAGCAAAATTTGTCATTCTGAATTTATAATATTTGAGAATTGGTTGCTGGATCTTTGAGGTGCTTTTACTAAATGTCAAATATTTGTACTGGTTGATGTGAAACTGCGTAATAACTTTTTGGATAGTGAATTCCGTAAGTTACAATTTTTGTTTTAATATTTTAGACATAAGAATAATAGATAGATAAAAGATGTATATAAAATATAGATATAAATAAAATATAGAAAAGATATAAATTAAAGATATAAATAAGATATAAATAAGATAAAAATAAGATATAAAGTACATTAGTTATGTATATAGGAAAGATAGATTTCAGATAAAATGATAGATATAAGAATATAGAATGCTTTAATCGCTATTTCCCAATTTTTTTTTCTCGATTATATTTTATGTAAATTTTGTAGTGTATTTTATTAGATGCCCACTGGTTTTATGTATGTAAACTATGGGAGTTAGCAAAATTTGTCATTCTGAATTTATAATATTTGAGAATTGGTTGCTGGATCTTTGAGGTGCTTTTTCTAAATGTCAAATATTTGTACTGGTTGATGTGAAACTGCGTAATAACTTTTTGGATAGTGAATTCCGTAAGTTACAATTTTTGTTTTAATATTTTAGACATAAGAATAATAGATAGATAAAAGATGTATATAAAATATAGATATAAATAAAATATAGAAAAGATATAAATTAAAGATATAAATAAGATATAAATAAGATAAAAATAAGATATAAAGTACATTAGTTATGTATATAGGAAAGATAGATTTCAGATAAAATGATAGATATAAGAATATAGAATGCTTTAATCGCTATTTCCCAATTTTTTTTTCTCGATTATATTTTATGTAAATTTTGTAGTGTATTTTATTAGATGCCCACTGGTTTTATGTATGTAAACTATGGGAGTTAGCAAAATTTGTCATTCTGAATTTATAATATTTGAGAATTGGTTGCTGGATCTTTGAGGTGCTTTTACTAAATGTCAAATATTTGTACTGGTTGATGTGAAACTGCGTAATAACTTTTTGGATAGTGAATTCCGTAAGTTACAATTTTTGTTTTAATATTTTAGACATAAGAATAATAGATAGATAAAAGATGTATATAAAATATAGATATAAATAAAATATAGAAAAGATATAAATTAAAGATATAAATAAGATATAAATAAGATAAAAATAAGATATAAAGTACATTAGTTATGTATATAGGAAAGATAGATTTCAGATAAAATGATAGATATAAGAATATAGAATGCTTTAATCGCTATTTCCCAATTTTTTTTTCTCGATTATATTTTATGTAAATTTTGTAGTGTATTTTATTAGATGCCCACTGGTTTTATGTATGTAAACTATGGGAGTTAGCAAAATTTGTCATTCTGAATTTATAATATTTGAGAATTGGTTGCTGGATCTTTGAGGTGCTTTTACTAAATGTCAAATATTTGTACTGGTTGATGTGAAACTGCGTAATAACTTTTTGGATAGTGAATTCCGTAAGTTACAATTTTTGTTTTAATATTTTAGACATAAGAATAATAGATAGATAAAAGATGTATATAAAATATAGATATAAATAAAATATAGAAAAGATATAAATTAAAGATATAAATAAGATATAAATAAGATATAAAGTACATTAGTTATGTATATAGGAAAGATAGATTTCAGATAAAATGATAGATATAAGAATATAGAATGCTTTAATCGCTATTTCCCAATTTTTTATTCTCGATTATATTTTATGTAAATTTTGTAGTGTATTTTATTAGATGCCCACTGGTTTTATGTATGTAAACTATGGGAGTTAGCAAAATTTGTCATTCTGAATTTATAATATTTGAGAATTGGTTGCTGGATCTTTGAGGTGCTTTTACTAAATGTCAAATATTTGTACTGGTTGATGTGAAACTGCGTAATAACTTTTTGGATAGTGAATTCCGTAAGTTACAATTTTTGTTTTAATATTTTAGACATAAGAATAATAGATAGATAAAAGATGTATATAAAATATAGATATAAATAAAATATAGAAAAGATATAAATTAAAGATATAAATAAGATATAAATAAGATATAAAGTACATTAGTTATGTATATAGGAAAGATAGATTTCAGATAAAATGATAGATATAAGAATATAGAATGCTTTAATCGCTATTTCCCAATTTTTTTTTCTCGATTATATTTTATGTAAATTTTGTAGTGTATTTTATTAGATGCCCACTGGTTTTATGTATGTAAACTATGGGAGTTAGCAAAATTTGTCATTCTGAATTTATAATATTTGAGAATTGGTTGCTGGATCTTTGAGGTGCTTCTACTAAATGTCAAATATTTGTACTGGTTGATGTGAAACTGCGTAATAACTTTTTGGATAGTGAATTCCGTAAGTTACAATTTTTGTTTTAATATTTTAGACATAAGAATAATAGATAGATAAAAGATGTATATAAAATATAGATATAAATAAAATATAGAAAAGATATAAATTAAAGATATAAATAAGATATAAATAAGATATAAATAAGATATAAAGTACATTAGTTATGTATATAGGAAAGATAGATTTCAGATAAAATGATAGATATAAGAATATAGAATGCTTTAATCGCTATTTCCCAATTTTTTTTTCTCGATTATATTTTATGTAAATTTTGTAGTGTATTTTATTAGATGCCCACTGGTTTTATGTATGTAAACTATGGGAGTTAGCAAAATTTGTCATTCTGAATTTATAATATTTGAGAATTGGTTGCTGAATCTTTGAGGTGCTTTTACTAAATGTCAAATATTTGTGCTGGTTGATGTGAAACTGCGTAATAACTTGTTGGACAGTGAATTCTGTAAGTTACAATTTTTGTTTTAATTTTTTAGACATAAGAATGATAGATAGATAAAAGATGGATATAAGATATAAATATAATAAGCTATAGAAAAGATATAAAGTATAGATATAAATAAGATGAAGATAAGATATAAATATAAATAAGCTATAGAAAAGATATAAAGTATAGATATAAATAAGATGAAGATAAGATATAAAGTAAATAAGATATAGATATAAGAAAGATAGATTTAAGATTAAATGATAGATATAAGAATATAGAACGTTTTTAAGTGTTATTTCCGAATTTTCTTCTCGATTTCAATTTATATAAATTTCGTAGTGTTTTTTATTAGATTCAAACTGGTTTTATGTATGTAAACTATGGAGGTTAGCAAAATTTGTCATTTTGGATTCATATTATTTGAGAATTATTTGTGGGCTCTTTGAGGTGCTTTTTTTTAAATGTTAAATATTTGTGCTGGTTGATGTAAGACAGCGTAATTATGTTTTGGATTGAGAATTCTGTGAATTACAATTTTTGTTCTTATTTCTTAGACATAAGAATGATGGATACATATAAGAAAGATGTAAGTTTAGATATAAATAAAATATAGATATAAATAAGATATAAATATAATATAGATATAAGAATGATATATTTTAGATACAATGTTAGATATATAGAATGTTTTTAAGTGTTATTTAACAATTTTGTTCTTGATTATATTTTATGTAAATTTTGTAGAGTTATTTATTGGATGCAAACTGTTTTATGCATGTAAACTATCGGAGTTAACAAAACTTTTCATTTTTGGATTTATGTTACTTGAGAATTGGTCAAGAGCTTTTTGAGGTGCTTTATTTAATTGTCAAATATTTGTGCTGGTTGATGTAAAACTGCTTAATAACTTTTTGGATAGTGAATTCTGTGAGTTCCATTCCGTGTTTTTATTTTTTAGTCATACGAATGATAGATAAAAGATAGATGGATGTAAAGTATAGATATGAATGAGATATAGATAAGATATTTATAAGAGATAGATTTAAAAATTATAGATTTATGCAAACTGGTTTTTATGTAAACTATCGGAGTTAATAGGACTTTCCATTCTGGATTTATATTACTTGAGAATTGGTCTCGGACTTTTTGAGAGACTTCTTTCAAATGCCGAATATTTGTTCTGGTTGATGTAAGATAGCGTAATATCTTTTTGGATAGGGAATTCCGTAAATTACAATTTTTGTTTTTGTTTTTTTAAATATATTTAAGTGCTATTTCCCAATTTTCCTCTCTATTAAATTTAATATAAACTTTGTTATTTTTTTTTATTCGATGAAAACTTTGTTTAATGCTTGTAAACTATCGGAATTAACAGAACTAGTCATTTTGGACTTAATTATTTGAGAATTGGTCATCAGGCTCATTGAAATGTTTTTTTTTTTAATATCAAATATTTGTGCTGGTTGAAGTAAGGCTTTATATGTTTAAGCAAAAAAAATTTTTATAGTTTTTTTATTAACTTCAAGATGCAAAACTTGATTAGGATTAGAATTCAAGATTATGATTGCTTCTAGGGTTCAATAGCTTCCAACTTTTACTCTCTGCAAGGAATACTTTTTTATTGCTTGTAAAAGGACAATTTTATTAACTATTATAATGTTTATAAATTTTTTGCTAGTATTTTTTAAAAAAAATTAATAAACAAAAATAAATTAATGTCTTTAACATTTTAAGTGCTCTTTTATTATTTGCTTCAAAAAAGAAATTCTGCTTTGTTTTTCATTAATAAATTAGTAGCCCAGATGCAAATACCCGATGAAGTATTTTATTTTCTATGATGAATTTCTGCGATTTTTTTGTATAATTTATTGGTTTTTGATTTTTCTTTATAGATTTTTAATTTTTCTTACGTTTCAGACTTCCAATTACTGATTATTCTTCTATTAGCATTAATTTATTATATTTATAACTAGTTTTATCGAACCAGATCGAATAAAATAGGGTTTTAGCAAACTTCCAAAAAATGATAAATTAACCCTCCAAAATATAATTTTATTTAATATCCAATAATTTTTATTTTTGGAACTAAGGAATTAAATTTTCAGATTTGAATGAAAATTTAGACAATTTTGTGCATGGAAAATAAAAGAAGGAAAGAAAAAAAAAACCTCAAGAGGCCTCTACCCTTGCCATCTTGGGTTTTAGGTTAAACTTTTGATTTGCGTTTTCTTGTTACTTTTTGTACAAATTTATAATATAGTATTATTATTCGGCAAAATAATGCGTTAAAAAAGTAGAAAATAAAAGAGTCGTTTTACTGGATTCGGAGAAATAGCACTTGATAATTTTTAGATTGATAATCTTTCCTCAAAATTTTTAAGCAGGAAAATGATGCGATTTATGATTTTGTTTTCGTATTTTAAAACCATGCATTTTTCAGTTTTTAGATTTATTAAAATTTTCTTTTATACAGTTTAAACTGATGAAACTGATTTTGGTTAGTCTTTTAGCGTTAATTGCATAAAAAATATGCTCATCAAAATCTTAGATATGGCATCTGGCAAAAACAGTTGATTGCTGAATTGATAAACTTTTTGTTAGAAAAAAATTTATGGAAATTTTAAAAAGCTGCATACTTTGGATATTAAATTGTGATTGGGTGACGGATTTGTAATTTACATGTATCAAAAGATAATGCCAAGTAGAATATTTCGAATTCACCTCCCCGTTTCCACCCTTTCGACAGTTGTGTTCAATTTTGACCTTTCAAATGGACATCTGTGATACGAGTAATTTTGTAGGCGATAAACCGTTTCCAGTCGAACGGTGATAGCAGTCACCACTGTCGCTTGCAAATTACCCACCACTCTAATTGTGATTTTTGTTTTTCATCTTAATGTTTAGTTACCACTTCATTCAGTGATTTCCGGGAATTATAAGGTAAGTTTGAAAAAAACATTTCAAAATGTTAGTGGTTGCGTCCATTTCTTTAACTGTTGAAAGGACTTCAAGTGCAAAAGGTTAATAAAATGTTATTTTTTAAATTTTTTTTTAATTAAAGTTATAAAGATATTATGACAGTGAAATTGGTTTACTACAGGTATTGCAATTTTATTGATAGTAATCAAATGGAAATTATTATTATATTAATGGTCATCATGCTGTTTAAACTGTATTTATGGGAGAAGGGTTAGTATTTATTTTATTTATTTTCTCCAGGTAAGTTAATACTTCTCTTACATAAGTTCAGCTGTAATTTGGATTAAAGGTAAGATATTCTTCTCTGATTACTGTACTAATGAATTTTTTTTTTTAAGGAAAAAGTGAAATATATGGGTATTGTTCGGAAACATTGAACTAAGAAATAATGTGAATTCATAAAAAGAATAAATTTGATACAAAATACCTGTACAAGTTCTTATAATTGTTAAAAGCAAAACGGAGATGGCAACAAGTTTAAATTATTGCTAATAAGTACCACATCAGTTCTTTTAGTTTTGGGCAAAATGAAGTTTTAGTTTGCATCATGTAGTTAATAAGTATTGCGATAAATTTATCTAAGTTTCTAACCATTTATTAATATTTTTATTGCTTTCTTTTTTATTTTTTTACATGAAAACAGTCATAAAAATTACCCAGTTGAGTCTAAAAGGGGAAAAATGGGAGCAAATTGCTTTATTTTTGATTTGAAAATTATATCAAAGCACGCAAAATATTTTAGCTATTTGCAGAAGA
The DNA here is from genome assembly GCF_982258835.1 of Parasteatoda tepidariorum. Classification (NCBI taxonomy): domain Eukaryota; kingdom Metazoa; phylum Arthropoda; class Arachnida; order Araneae; family Theridiidae; genus Parasteatoda; species Parasteatoda tepidariorum. Next base: position 44,553,036 of record NC_141766.1, read on the forward strand.
TTTTTCCCATTGATAGTAAGAATAAACTTTTAGTTTCATCATACCATAGTTTAAGAATTCTTCTTCCTTTCTTTTTTTTTTTTTTTTTTTTTACAAAAGGATAAAAACTGATTTTTCTCATAAGGCGCCGATATTCACAGTTATGGAAACATGCTCTTTTTTCAAAAGGTTAAAATTTTTAACTTAATCAGTTCATTTTTAACATTTATTTTGAAAATTTAAGACGGTTGCGCCCACCTTTCTATATTTTCTTAAATTTGTTTCGAAAAATTGCGAAATATACCGTATTTATTGTAAATATAACTATCTTTACATCTGTAGGTATATATATATATATATATATATATATATATATATATATATATATATATATATATATATATATATATATATATATACCTACCTTAAAATATATTGTAAATATAAGTATCTTTATATCGGGAGTTATATATATATCATATATACCTATCGTAGTATAATTCTATTAATTTTTTCCAACAAAATTTGATCAATACAGATCTGCAATCAACAGATTGTGAAAGGTTATTAAACAGTATATAGCTTCCAGTTTTTAGAATTTTGATAAGTATTTTTAACGTTAAAAGACGTTATTAACGTTAATAGAATTCAATTATTAGAAATTCTAAAAATTATCAAGCGCTATTTCTCCTGATCTAATAAAGAAGGTAGAAAATGCTTTCATTTTCTACCTTTTTAAAAAAGTATTATTGAGCTGTCAAATAATAATACTATAGCATACGTTTGCTAAAAACAAAAAATATTTATAAAAAAAACACACATCACACAAAAATTTAACCTAAATTATAAGATGGCGAGAGTAAAGTCATCAAAATATTGTGACTAACAGCTTAATTTAAATACGTCACTTCTTGTTTCAGTGAATTTTTAAAGTAATTTCAAAACACGTTGAATTTATATATTTTTGTTGCTAAATGTTTAGGCTATTAGAATTTTACACTGTATATTTCTTTAGACTTTTTATATTTTTACAATTCATCGGAAAATTTTATAAATCCCTATTATACCAAAGTTTAATTGTTACCACTGTTACATTGCTATAAATATTAATAAATTGACCCAAAAAAAGCCTTATTTTGCATAAAAAGGGGATGAATAGTTCATACATTTTTTTATACTTCGCTTGCCAAGCGAAATGCGAATAAACATGGTTTTAAGCATGGTTTTAAAATATCTTTTCCGCTTAAAGGTAAAAATATTTTTATTAGCTATTATTACAACCAGCACTTCTAAATGTTATAATAATTAAAGAGGTTTGTTAATAATCTTTAACTAATAACATACATGCCAACTCTTCCGGATTTTCCGGAAGATTTTATTTTCTTATTTAAAGTGGTAGCAATACTCAAGTTATTCCAATTAACTTTTTGAATTATAATGATAATTATAAATGAGTTTGACCACCACTACATATAAATAATTACAATAAATATATCAAAGCATAATAATCTTAGCGCAAGCGAATTTCAACGGGATCAAAATATAAATATATTTTTGAGTCAGATTGTTTTTCGTTTATTGTTTAACAACCACTTTGAAAATCCATTATCAGAAAGAGTAAAAGTTGGCAGGTATGTAATAATACTTCTAAATGATAATTCAAAAAGACACCCAATGGTCGTGGTAGCTCAGGGGGTAGAGCGTTTGCCTTCCAATAGATAGAGATTCTCGATAGAGCTTTCCGGGTTCGAATCCCAGCGATTGGTGCTTGAAATGAGTTCCGCACCTGGCTCGCGCCGACCACAGTGCTGACGTAAAATATTCTCGGTGGTAGACGGATTATAGGTTAGAGTTCTCTAGTCGTCCGGGTAACCACAGGTGGTTTTCGTGGTTTTCCTCCCCATGTAACACAAATGCGGGTAAGTTCCCTCAGAAAGCAAATTTCCCCCAATACTTGGTTCAAGAGTTCTTCTGTCTTCCGGGTTGGGTTTAAAATTACAAGGCTACGGAGTTGAACATTAATAGTCGTAAACTCAAAAAATTGGGTCGGCTGTTCAGCGACAATTATAAATGAGTAACAGTTACAAATGGCAGTTATAAATGACAGTTATAAATGAGTAATAAAATGAGTTTATTAATATTAACTAGGTTTAGACAAAACAATATTTTCTTCAAGATTTTGTCATTCTGTCCTTGTTATTACGGTCCTTTAATTTATGTTTTAATTTTTTCCTTGCTTTAATCAATATAAAAAGTAATTACTTCATCAAATATATTTAATGTTTGGTAACTAATAATTGTTTTATGATAGTCAATTTTGTGTAGATAAATTGTATTAATGCACCCGTTTTCAAATAAAATACCTTATAAAACATATTCCCAACATCGTAAATTATTTGCTACATTTAGGTCCAAAATTGTGTTCCAAATAAGCTGCTACATTTAGGTCCAAGCTTTTGTTCCAAATTAGTTGCTACATTTCAAGTAAGGGGCGTCATAAATAACTACCGATGCAGTTTAGTAGATCAACACCAGTAAAATTATAATACTAATGAATTCATAATTCATTTGCGGGAAGATAGTCTTACATGATTAATGGTGGAAGAGCTCTTACTAAATGTCGTGCGAGCCCTGGATATTTGAAACAAATTCAGTACTGTTTTAAGGAGCGAATATTTGTAAGTAAACGTTGTTAATTGGTAACATAGTATCCTGAAACCTCTAAAAAATGTTCTAACGAAATCATAAAATCATCGGCATCAATAACCAGTACAAAAGTATTCAAATGTAGGAACTAATTTAGAACAGAGGGAGTATTTTTTTTCTTGAACATAACACTTTCTGAAGAATCCCCCAAATGTCTTACCACATATTTCATAAAGATACTTTTTAAATAATTGCAAAATATCGAGTTTTTATAACAATACTAAATACTCCAGAGTAGATTAAACGAAATTGTCCAATGGAAATTTGTTACAATTCTTATGAAGAATCCCCCAAATGTCTCATCATATATTTCATAAATATATTTTTTAAATAATTACAAAATATCGCGTTTTCATAACTATACTAACTGCTCCAGAATGGATTAAGCGAAATTGTCCAATGGAAATTTGTTACAATTCTTATGAAGAATCCCCCAAATGTCTCATCATATATTTCATAAATATATTTTTTAAATAATTACAAAATATCGCGTTTTCATAACAATACTAAATGCTCCAGAGTGGATTAAACGAAGATTGTCCAATGGAAATGTGTTAAAATTCTTACGTAAACATGCGGGTTCTCTTTCGATACAAAAGATATTCCTAACCTTGTTCAAAAGCACTTTCACTGGACGTAGGTCGGTGAATGTAGGCGTTTGTGTATTTGCCTTCCCTTGACTTCCACTCGATCTTGACATTGAAGCTCGATGGCCTCCAATGAAAATCCAAATTATGTCAAAACATTTCATTTTTGAGATCGTGAAATCTGAATGTCATTTATTGACTTTGAACTGGGCTCAAAATGCGCGTTTCAGTAAATAGACATAACTTGAAATGTGCGTTTGAAAAAAAGGATGTAGCGTTCATTATTCGTTCTATAATTCTCTTAATATTCAATTGTCATAACGGTAGTTTAAAAAATGGAATTAATGCTATGTCAATTTTTTAATAACTGTCCTTTTATTACCAAGCTATATCTTCTTTTGAAATGCTCATTTTAAGCTATGCTCATTTTCCTAAACGCGCATTTCGAGCTTTCTCTATTTCTACAAACGCGCATTTAAAGGTTCGTATAAGGTATCCTTTTTTTTCAAACCTTTTAAGCTATGTCCATTTTCTTAAATATGGAATTTGAACTAAACCTGAATTAAAATAATCACTATTTATATTTGTTTTTCTTCTTATATTTACAACGAAGATTATAGCATACCATAAATATCACAATTTATCTCACATACATATCCTCCAACAACTACGGAATTTTCGTTGTTTCTGAAAATTATTCAACTATTGGTAAAAGAAGCAATGTGTTAACACTTTAATAAATGAAAATTAACTAGATTTTAAACACATAAATAATTTAAAAAGATATATAAGAGCTCTGATAGTTTAACAGTCACATTAAGTTGTGATAAGAATTTCTTAAAAATTTTCCTTGTTTCAAAAAATTTTGCTTATGCCGAATACCACTGGAAAAATCCTCGCATAAACCTCAACAATTGGATGGAAAGCTCATGTCGAAATCATGCAACTTAAGATTTTATTTGTTATTGACTTCTCATTATAGGTCAACATAGATCCCATGAATCGGTTAGTGGCGCTTCGGGCCAGCATATCAAAATCGTGTTAATTTGGAAATTAAGTTTTTTTTTACGTATTAATTATGTTTTGTGTATCTTTTATTATTTAGGTAAAGCTTATATGTAATAAGTAAGTTATTATTAATAGTTAGTTTGAAAATGTCACTCTAGATTGAATGGTTTTATAAATACCCTGTCACAAACCGAGAAAAAATTAAAAAACAATAGAGAAGGATCGAATAAACAGGTTTTACTTCTTCCTATCTACCAAGGTATATTTGTAAAATAAAGAAAATCAGGCCAACTTAATCCTTTGACTCAGAATTATTAAATATGTTTTTCATATTTTTTTCATTATTTTGTAATAATTTAGATCAAAATAAGTAAAAAATATTTAGTATTTTAATAAGATATGGTTATGAAATACATCATAAAACACCAGTGACTTTTTCTGCGTTAACCCTTTCGCAGAGATGCCAACTTGCTCCGGACTGCAAATAAATCTTTTAAAGTGGTAGTTTATTAATTGTGATTCTTGGTTTAATAAATTCAAATTAGTAGATTTTTATCCACCACTATTTCTAAATAATTCATAGTTCTATATAATTCACCACTTTATAGTAGTTTTATCATGCTATGCCTTTTAAAAAGCAAGCAAAAATAGTCAAATATTTGCAAAATTTAGTTTGCAGTTATTTGTCGGTTTTTCAATTATTTTGGCTTGTCTGGAGCAATTGGCATCTCTGCTTTCGCGCCGACTGTCACAAATACGTGCCAGCATAAAACCGTATCAATCAGCGTAAAAAGATAAAACTGGTAGCCAAAGTAGTTCTTTAACAGTTCATTTGTGGGAAGGGTTATAATTGTTTGATTTATTTAACAAGTTCACGCCGGGGTGACCCACCGGTGGGTCACGCCAGGTTTTCTCATCTTGGCCAGGGATGAAAGCGAGACGGAAACGAGGAAAGGCTGGTAGTAAAACCTTTCCAGTTATAGCTAGTTTTGGGGAGGAGTTTACTTATTCTTTTTTTAGATTTTTCAACAATATCTACTTTATCTTGGAAAAGAAGCAGTTTTATATATATGCCAGAATTATAAAAGAAATCTTGATAGTTACAGATATTTCATTTTTTTCGAAAAAAGTGCTGGAATGAAATGTTTTACGTACCAGGTTTTTCTCTTTTCCGTCTTGCTATATAAGGGCTTTCACCCATGATCTTGGCAGCGCACCGGAGTAAAAACTGCTAACAATGAATTTCATTTTTTAGTTTTTTTTCGGGAATAATAAAAATCCATGACTACCAATTGTTTTTAACGGATGCAATTTTTATATTGAATTGCTTCTTCGCCGTGATAAATTTCCTTACAGTGAGTTGTTATTGTTGAGAATAGATTAACTCCTCCCTAATATTATCTAATATTGAAATAGTTCTTCAACCAGTATTTTCTCTTTTCCCGTACCAGTATTTTCACTTTCCCCGGCTTGAACGTGTTAATTCAACTTTACTTTAGTTCAAAATAAAATTATTTAGTTATACTTTGAAATATCATTGATTATATATAAGATTAAACTAGAAATAATTAAAGTAAAATCAAAGTAAGTTTGTCAAATTAGCAGCGCCTACATTTAAGCTACCGTTTCTTATTTATTCGAATTCGTTAGAAATAGTGGTGGATAAAAATCTATTAAATTGAATTTATTAAATTAAGAATCACAATTATATGTATTCTTTCATGTGTCAAATTGACGCGTGTTCGTAAACCTAGTGATGTATTCGTTCATGCGTCAAATTGACGCATGTTCGTAGAAATAGGTATATAGGAAACGTCCATAAGCCTAGTGTTAAAAACGTACTTGAATTATTTATGCGTAATGATGTGCAAAATTCTTTTCAACCAGATTAATTAAATCAAAATTCAAAGCATACATTCTATTACTACTAGAAAAAAGCCTATTAGCATTACTATAAAACTTAATCTGTTTTTTTTTTCATTCACACAGTGAAAGGTACAAGAAATTTAAATATTAAACTCAATACTTAAAATTTATTAACGTAAACCCAAAATACGGTTTTATAAATAATTCCTTTTTAATAACTTGTTATTGAATGAAGTTATGACAAAACTTACTTTATAAGTATTGTCCTTTGTGGTGCATTGACATTGGTTTATGCAATTAAATAATATCAGAAAAATCTATCCTTGGTAACTTCCAGGTGTATTTATTTCATTTATATACTCTAAAAATGAGGGTTAAACCCGCAGCTTTAATCTACTAATTCAAGGGCTTTTTGCTATGGGTCACTCACCCAACGAAACATTCCCTTACTCCACTATAAAATATGCCACTATAAAATAACAAAACTATTTATTGACGTTATTGGGAACGTACACACCTCAAGTAATGTTAAGGATAAATCTTTTAATCGAAAATTGTGAGATACAAGAATGTTGATTAGAAAAACGTGAGTAGTTTGTTATATTTATGAATATTGTAACTTATTGAAAATAATTAAAATAAAAGAAATATATCTCTTCAGATGAGATAATATATCTTATTATAAATATGCTTCTTCAGATGAGATAAATAAATTAAAAAGAGTACGTTTTAATGTCTTTAAGTCAATATTTTATAAATTTAATAACTAATTGAAAATAATTAAAATAAAAGAAATATATCTCTTCAGATGAGATAATATATCTTAATATAAATATGTTTTTTCAGATGAGATAAATAAATTTAAATGACAACGTTTTAATGTCTTAAGTCAATAATTTATAAATTTAATAACTAATTGAAAATAATTAAAATAAAAGAAATATATCTTTTCAAATGAGATAATATATCTTAATACAAATATGTTTCTTCAGATGAGATAAATAAATTAAAATGACTACGTTTCAATGTCTTAAGTCAGTAATTTATAAATTTAATAGCTAATTGAAAATAATTAAAATAAAATATTTTCAAATGAGACAAATTTTAATGGATACTATACTTTAATGTTAAGTGAATAATTTAAAGATGTAATAACTTACTGAAATTTAAAAATAAAATCTTTTCAGATGAGATAAATAAATTTAAATGGCTGCTATACTTTAAAGCTATGTTAATAAATTAAAAATTTAATAATTAATTGAAATTAATTTAAATACAATCTCTTCAGATGAGATAAATAAATTTAAATGGGGGACTTCATTTTAATGTTTTAAGTCAATAATTTATAAATGTAACAGAATATTGAAATTATTTAAAATAAAATATCTTCAGATTAGATATGGGTCATTCTCACAGAAACAGTCATTTTCATGTCCCCAGTATATTTTATGTTTGTTTTACAGCTTACGAAAAAAAAAAATTCAGGGAAAGTGTCCTTCAGAATGCAAGCTAACAAAAGAATAAAAATAAAATTATCAATTTTTATTTTTTATTTATTTTAGGCAATTAAAATATACCAATATGTCATTCCCTCACTTGTCCCCACTGCTAATTTAAAAAAAGAAAAAAATTGTTTCTGGAATAAATTTTTTTTTTTACAAATTCGTGTTTTTTATTTCAGAATACTGAAATATAGAATTCAGAAAATCAATTTTAAATTCAATTTCTTATAAAAATATTAACACAGCACTATTTTAAACTTTGTCCCCAGTGTTTCGCGTCATTCCCTCACAACAATGTTCTTATGACCTGTAATCTTCTTAGAATAAAAATATTTTAATAAAAACTTCAGAAGTTAACAACTGGCATCATAGAACAAAATTGCAGTATGTTTCCATCTTCAACTTAAAGAAGCTTTGCTGTGGAATATATTTGAATGAATCAAACCAGGTAAAATTTTTTACATTTGTCATTCCCTCATGTCATTTTTTAGAGTAAAATAAAATACAACTTCATCGAGAAATTGGATAAATATATGTTGCTTTCTTGTATGAATATAATTGTATGTGATTGACTTCAGAAATTAATTAGACCTAACTGTTATTTTTAAATTTTATTAAATTCGTCATTCCCTCACTAGTGTATAAAGTGAGGGAATGACGCTAAAGTGAGGGAATGATTCAAGATGAGTATATTATTAAATTTTTTTTTTGTTCAATCGTGCCAGCCAATTTTATTTCCCAAACCTGTAAAAACTATTAAATATAAAGGACTAAATTATAATAAATATTAGATATACTTAGTATGTTATCATTTTCAAACTTTAGGTAGATGCAACTTAGATAAAAACATGTATTAAAATAAAATATCATTCCCTCACTAGTGTCATTCCCTCACTTTTTAAATAGTGAAAATAATTAATTTACTTATTAATTAATTTGAAAAATAAAATAAAAAAATAATAAATTAATTTATTAAATTAATTAATTTATTTATTAAATTAATTAATTAATTATTAATTATTATAAATTAATTAATTATAAATTAATTATTTAAAAAATTAATTAATTTAAATATTAAGTGTAATTTATAGGATATATACTTTCTTTATAATGCCATTACATATTTTTATTAATATAAAAAGTTTCAGAGCTTTTTATTCACTTTACTTTTTTGGGATTTTATGAACTGAAAAATGGCAGTTTTCGTGAGAATGACCCATATATATAATTCAAATAGTGACAATGTTTTTAAGTTTTAGGTCAATAATTTTTAAATGCTATAACTTATTAAAATTATTTAAAATAAAATCTCTTCAGATTAGATATATAATTCAAATAGTGACAACGTTTTTATGTTTTAGGTCAATAATTTTTAAATGTAATAACTTATTAAAATTAAATAAAATAAAATACCTTTAGATGATATAAATAAATTTAAATGGTGACTATATTTTAATGTCTTAACTCAATAATTTATAAATTTAATAACTTATTGAAATTAATTAAAACGAAATCTCTTCGGATGAGATGAATAAATTTAAATGTTGACTACTTTTTAATGTATTCAGTCAATAATTTATAAATGTAATAACTTATTGAAATTAATAAAAAAAATCATCTTCTGATGAGATAAAGTTTGTTTTAATATCTTAACTTCGATAACTGTCAAATCTCGATATCACGAACTTGAAGGGAGACACTAAGAATTTCGCGATCTAGAAAATCGAAAATTTAATCGATTTTTTCTGAAATCCTAGTCATTAAAATACATTTATTTAAAAACCACAAGAAACACTTATTTAAAAACCACTGGAAATCGAGAACTATTTGCGGCTGAACATCCACCGTTTTTTAGCATCCACTATTTTTTAAACATGCTACCCGTTTAAAATTGTCAATAAAAAATTTCTGCGCCGTAAACGGTTAAAGTTATTAATCTTTATTTAATCTTTATTATAATACCGTTATTTTCTTAAAAGTATATTTTTCTTAAAGGCAATTTTCATATTACTTGAACATGAAAAGTCAAACATTTGGTGATCAAGTTCACGTTTCGTTTTCATGTGAAATGTGTGTAACGAAATCAGATAGAAAAAATGTACTTTCTCTTATAAACATATGTTTTTTATCGATGGATTTGGATTGTTGACCCTCAAAATAGGGGGGGGGGGAGATGCATGTGGAGTCTGCATAGTTTAGGTAGGAGAACGGTCAAAACAATGGATCCATAATATCTCGCCATCTCTAAGAAGTCGTATTTTCATAATTTATTTTGAAAGACTTTATCAACCGAT